>NC_090440.1:1212321615-1212642729 GCF_031143425.1 Pleurodeles waltl
ACTTTACAGGACCTCTCAAGTGCAGCAAACCACTTGTTGATGTCATCACCATTCTTGTAGAGGGAAAACTTTGTGCAGATTTCTAGAATCAAATGAAGGTTCCCTAACATTTGTATTTCTAAAACAGATGCTGCCACCATGGGGAAATAACCCCAAACCCTGTCTTTCTCCACAGCCAGGAATTACCTAGCTAAGGCCAACTGCTGCTGGCTTCCTCTAACCTCAGCTTTCTGAGTTCCCTATCTAGGGACTGGCCCTCAGGGTTAGACGTATGCGAAACCTCAGAAACAGAGGTAACATGAGAGTGTGCAGAGCCAGGCCTATTTCTAAGAGGGGCCACTCTAGTGACCTGGCCTCTAGGGGTGAAGGGAGTCCTACTTGAGTGTGAAGCCTTCCTACTACCAGTTATACTAGGGGGCTTCTTGACAGATAGGTCTGTGGAAGGAGCCTCCCCAGGATTGTCATCTTGCTCCACTGAGCTTTCCTGGTTGGAGTTATCCTCTACCTCTTCCCCTGTATGATCTGGACCAGTGCTGAGTACCTGGTCATCTTGGAGGAGAAAATTTAAGAGGAACTCCTTATGGCGTTCTTCCCAATCCCTAAACTTCTTTCAATACAGAGACCCCTCAAACTTTTAAAGTTTAGATTCTCATATGTTGTTTTCACAACTCTAGGGGCGGCATCTACAGAAGACATATTGAAAGAAAAAAGTTTGGTAAAGTGTAGGAGGCTGGCCTGACTTGTAGTGGGTACCAGAGGTACTTACACCTTGTGTCAGGTCCAGTTATCCCTTATTAGCGTAGAAGAGGTGTTTCTAGCACCTAAGGCTGATAGAAGGTAGCTATGGCAAAGCAGCTTAGGCTGAACTAGGAGACATGCAAAGCTCCTACTATACCACTGGTGTCATATGCACAATATCATAAGAAAACACAATACACAGATATACTAAAAATAAAGGTACTTTATTTTTATGACAATATGCCAAAAGTATCTCAGTGAGTACCCTCAGTAGGAGGATGAGAAATATACACAAGATATATGTACCATAACCAAAATTATGCAAGTAATAGCAAAAGGAAGTAATGCAACCAGTGTAAAGTTACAGTAGATTGCAATAGGAGCACATAGGTATAGGGGCAACACAAACCATATACTCCAAAAGTGGAATGCGAATCACGGATGGACCCCAAACCTATGTGAACTTGTAGAGGGTCGCTGGGACTGTAAGAAAACAGTGAGGGTTAGAAAAATAGCCCACCCCAAGACCCTGTAAGGTAGGTGTAAAGTGCACCTACAACCCCCAGAGAGCACATAAGTCGTGATAGGGGGATTCTGCAAGGAAAACAAACACCAGCAATGCAACAACAGTGGATTTCCGGACCTGAGTACCTGTAAGACAAGGGGACCAAGTCCAAGAGTTGCGACAGAGTCGAGAGTGGGCAGGAGCCCAGGAAATGCCAGCTGAGGGTGCAAGGAAGCTGCCACCGGATGGAAGAAGCTTGGTGTTTTGCAAGAACGAAGAGGACTAGGAACTTCCCCTTTGGAGGATGGATGTTCCATGTCGTGAAGAAGCTTGCAGAGGTGTTCACACGCAGAAAGACCGCAAACAAGCCTTGCTAGTTGCAAGGGTCGCGGTTAGGGTTTTTGGATGCTGCTGTGGCCCAAGAGGGACCAGGATGTTGCCACTTGGATGAGGAGACGGGGAGGGTGCCCAGCAAGTCAGGGAGCCCTCACAGAAGCAGGCAGCACCCGCAGAAGTACCGGAACAGGCATTTGGAAGAAGAGTGAACCAGAGTCCACGCGAAGTCACAAAAGGGAGTCGCACAACGCCGGAGGACAACTCAGAAGGTTGTGCACTGCAGGTTAGAGTGTCGGGGACCCAGGCTTGGCTGTGCATGAAGGAAATCCTGGAAGAGTGCACAGGAGCCGGAGCAGCTGCAAATCATGCGGTACCCAGCAATGCAGTCTAGCGTGGGGAGGCAAGGACTTACCTCCACCAAACTTGGACTGAAGAGTCACTGGACTGTGGAAGTCACTTGGACAGAGTTGCTGATTTCCAGGGACCACGCTAGTTGTGCTGAGAGGGGACCCAGAGACCCGGTGATGCAGTCTTTTGTTGCCTGCGGTTGCAGGGGGAAGATTCCGTCGAGCCACGGGAGATTTCTTCAGAGCTCCTGGTGCAAGAAGGAGGCAGGCTACCCCCAGAGCATGCACCACCTGGAAACAGTCGAGAAAGCCGCCAGGATGAAGCGATACAAGGTTGCTAGTAGTCGTCTGGCTACTTTGTTGCGGTTTTGCAGGCGTCCTGAGCAGTCAGCGGTCGATCCTTTGGCAGAAGGTGAAGAGGGAGATGCAGAGGAACTCTGATGAGCTCTTGCATTCGTTATCTGAAGAATTCCCCAAAGCAGAGACCCTATATAGACAGAAAAGGAGGTTTGGCTACCTAGGAAGGAGGATTGGCTACTAGCAGAGGTAAGAGCCTATCAGAAGGAGTCTCTGACGTCACCTGCTGGCACTGGCCACTCAGAGCAGTCCAGTGTGCCAGCAACACCTCTGAATCCAAGATGGCAGAGGTCTGGGGCACAATGGAGGAGCTCTGGGCAGCTCCCCTGGGAGGGGCAGGTCAGGGGAGTGGTCACTCCCCTTTCCTTTGCCCAGTTTCGTGCCAGAGCAGGGCTGGGGGATCCCTGAACCGGTGTAGACTGGCTTATGCAGAGATGGGCACCATCTGTGCCCATCAAAGCATTTCCAGAGGCTGGGGGATGCTGCTCCTCCCCAGCCTTCACACCTATTTCCAAAGGGAGAGGGTGTTACACCCTCTCTCAGAGGAAATCCTTTGTTCTGCCTTCTTGGGCCAGGGCTGCCTGGACCCCAGGAGGGCAGAAACCTGTCTGAGGGGTTGGCAGCAGCTGCAGTGGAGACCCCGGAAAGGTAGTTTGGCAGTACCCGGGTTCTGTGCTAGATACACGGGGGATCATGGAATTGTCTCCCCAATGCCAGAATGGCATAGGGGGGACAATTCCATGATCTTAGACATGTTACACGGCCATGTTCGGAGTTACCATTGTGACGCTATACATAGGTAGTGACCTATGTATAGTGCACACGTGTAATGGTGTCCCCGCACTCACAAAGTCCGGGGAATTTGCCCTGAATGATGTGGGTGCACCTTGGCTAGTGCCAGGGTGCCCTCACACTAAGTAACTTTGCACCCAACCTTCACCAGGTGAAGGTTAGACATATAGGTGACTTATAAGTTACTTAAGTGCAGTGGTAAATGGCTGTGAAATAAAGTGGACGTTATTTCACTCAGGCTGCACTGGCAGGCCTGTGTAAGAATTGTCAGATCTCCCTATGGGTGGCAAAAGTAATGCTGCAGCCCATAGGGATCTCCTGGAACCCCAATACCCTGGGTACCTCAGTACCATATACTAGGGAATTATATGGGTGTACCAGTAAACCAATGTGAATTGGTGAAATTGGTCACTAGCCTGTTAGTGACAATTTGGAAAGCAGAGAGAGCATAACCACTGAGGTTCTGGTTAGCAGAGCCTCAATGAGACAGTTAGGCATCACACAGGGAACACATACAGGGCACATACTTATGAGCACTGGGGCCCTGCCTGGCAGGGTCCCAGTGACATATAAACTACAACAACATATATACAATGAAATATGGGGGTAACATGCCAGGCAAGATGGTACTTTCCTACAGAAAGTGAGTAAAAAGTTAGTAGAATAACAGAGCTTACTTCTTAGAGAAAACTTTTCAGAAGTTTGTAAAACTTTTTCAAAGTTTAAAATTTGTTAAGAAAGTTAGAAATTTTTTTTTTTTTTTTTTTTTTTTTTTTTAAAGATGCATAGCAGAAAAATATATAAATAAGATACATGTAAATACATATAAATTATCTCATTCATTTTACAATGAACAATAGTCACTAATAGATTCTTCAAAACCATCTTCGAAATAAATAAAGTGCAGGAATAGTGCAGTAAATTAATTATACCAAATATATATCACATACAAAAACCAATTAACTGCTACCTAACCACAGTGCTAACGGGGCCCAGATTACTTTACCAATCTACCTGCGGGGTTGTAGGAGGCTGGACTGGCTTGTAGTGAGTACCAAGGGGTACTTGCACCTTGCACCAGGCCCAGTTATCCCTTATTAGTGTATAGGGTGTCTAGCAGCTTAGGCTGATAGATAATGGTAGCTTAGCAGAGCAGCTTAGGCTGAACTAGGAGACGTGTGAAGCTACTACAGTACCACTTAGTGTCATATGCACAATATCATAAGAAAACACAATACACAGTTATAGTAAAAATAAAGGTACTTTATTTTTATGACAATATGCCAAAGTATCTTAGAGTGTACCCTCAGTGAGAGGATAGGAAATATACACAAGATTTATATATACACAATAGCAAAAATATGCAGTATAGTCTTAGAAAACAGTGCAAACAATGTATAGTTACAATAGGATGCAATGGGGAAACATAGGGATAGGGGCAACACAAATCATATACTCCAAAAGTGGAATGCGAACCACGAATGGACCCCAAACCTATGTGACCTTGTAGAGGGTCGCTGGGACTATTAGAAAATAGTGAGAGTTAGAAAAATAACCCTCCCCAAGACCCTGAAAAGTGAGTGCAAAGTGAACTAAAGTTCCCCTAAGGACAAAATAGTCGTGTTAGAGGAATAATGCAGGAAAGACACAAACCAGCAATGCAACAACTGTGGATTTCCAATCTAGGGTACCTGTGGAACAAGGGGACCAAGTCCAAAAGTCACAAGCAAGTTGGAGATGGGCAGATGCCCAGGAAATGCCAGCTGCGGGTGCAAAGAAGCTTCTGCTGGACAGAAGAAGCTGAGGTTTCTGCTGGAACGAAAAGGGCTAGAGACTTCCCCTTTGGTGGACGGATCCCTCTCGCCTTGGAGAGTTGTGCAGAAGTGTTTTCCCGCCGGAAGAACGCCAACAAGCCTTGCTAGCTGCAAATCGTGCGTTTGGCGTTTTTGGACGCTGCTGGGGCCCAGGAGGGACCAGGAGGTCGCAAATTGGACCTGAAGAGAGAGGGGACGTCGAGCAAGACAAAGAGCCCTCACTGAAGCAGGTAGCACCCGGAGAAGTGCCAGAAACAGGCACTACGAGGATGCGTGAAACGGTGCTCGCCGAAGTTGCACAAAGGAGTCCCACGTCGCCGGAGACCAACTTAGAAAGTCGTGCAATGCAGGTTAGAGTGCCGTGGACCCAGGCTTGGCTGTGCACAAAGGATTTCCGCCGGAAGTGCACAGGGGCCGGAGTAGCTGCAAAGTCGCGGTTCCCAGCAATGCAGCCCAGCGAGGTGAGGCAAGGACTTACCTCCACCAAACTTGGGCTGAAGAGTCACTGGACTGTGGGGGTCACTTGGACAGAGTCGCTGGATTCGAGGGACCTCGCTCGTCGTGCTGAGAGGAGACCCAAGGGACCGGTAATGCAGCTTTTTGGTGCCTGCGGTTGCAGGGGGAAGATTCCGTCGACCCACGGGAGATTTCTTCGGAGCTTCTGGTGCAGAGAGGAGGCAGGCTACCCCCACAGCATGCACAAGCAGGAAAACAGTCGAGAAGGCGGCAGGATCAGCGTTACAGAGTTGCAGTAGTCTTCTTTGCTACTATGTTGCAGGTTTGCAGGCTTCCAGCGCGGTCAGCAGTCGATTCCTTATCAGAAGGTGAAGAGAGAGATGCAGAGGAACTCGGCTGAGCTCATGCATTCGTTATCTAAAGTTTCCCCAGAGACAGAGACCCTAAATAGCCAGAAAAGAGGGTTTGGCTACCTAGGAGAGAGGATAGGCTACTAACACCTGAAGGAGCCTATCAGCAGGAGTCTCTGACGTCACCTGGTGGCACTGGCCACTCAGAGCAGTCCAGTGTGCCAGCAGCACCTCTGTTTCCAAGATGGCAGAGGTCTGGAGCACACTGGAGGAGCTCTGGACACCTCCCAGGGGAGGTGCAGGTCAGGGGAGTGGTCACTCCCCTTTCCTTTGTCCAGTTTCGCGCCAGAGCAGGGGCTAAGGGGTCCCTGAACCGGTGTAGACTGGCTTATGCAGAATTGGGCACATCTGTGCCCAAGAAAGCATTTCCAGAGGCTGGGGGAGGCTACTCCTCCCCTGCCTTCACACCATTTTCCAAAGGGAGAGGGTGTCACACCCTCTCTCAGAGGAAGTTCTTTGTTCTGCCATCCTGGGCCAGGCCTGGCTGGACCCCAGGAGGGCAGATGCCTGTCTGAGGGGTTGGCAGCAGCAGCAGCTGCAGTGAAACCCCAGGAAGGGCAGTTTGGCAGTACCAGGGTCTGTGCTACAGACCACTGGGATCATGGGATTGTGCCAACTATGCCAGGATGGCATAGAGGGGGCAATTCCATGATCATAGACATGTTACATGGCCATTTTCGGAGTTACCATTGTGAAGCTACATATAGGTAGTGACCTATATGTAGTGCACGCGTGTAATGGTGTCCCCGCACTCACAAAGTTCAGTGAATTGGCTCTGAACAATGTGGGGGCACCTTGGCTAGTGCCAGGGTGCCCACACACTAAGTAACTTTGCACCTAACCTTTACCAGGTAAAGGTTAGACATATAGGTGACTTATAAGTTACTTAAGTGCAGTGTAAAATGGCTGTGAAATAACGTGGACGTTATTTCACTCAGGCTGCAGTGGCAGGCCTGTGTAAGAATTGTCAGAGCTCCCTATGGGTGGCAAAAGAAATGCTGCAGCCCATAGGGATCTCCTGGAACCCCAATACCCTGGGTACCTCAGTACCATATACTAGGGAATTATAAGGGTGTTCCAGTAAGCCAATGTAAATTGGTAAAAATGGTCACTAGCCTGTTAGTGACAATTTGGAAAGAAATGAGAGAGCATAACCCCTGAGGTTCTGATTAGCAGAGCCTCAGTGAGACAGTTAGTCACTACACAGGTAACACATTCAGGCACACTTATGAGCACTGGGGCCCTGGGTTACCAGGGTCCCAGTGACACATACAACTAAAACAACATATATACAGTGAAAAATGGGGGTAACATGCCAGGCAAGATGGTACTTTCCTACACAACCCCCCCCAAACGAAGGACAATAAGACTAGCCATGACCTGATGAGTCTTCATTGTCTAAGTGGAAATATCTGGAGAGTCCATCTGCATTGGAGTGGCTACTCCCAGGTCTATGTTCCACTGTATAGTCCATTCCCTGTAGGGATATGGACCACCTCAACAATTTAGGATTTTCACCTTTCATTTGTTTTAGCCAAAGTAGAGGTTTGTGGTCTGTCTGAACAATGAAGTGAGTGCCAAACAGGTATGGCCTCAACTTCTTCAGAGCCCAGACCACAGCAAAGGCCTCCCTCTCAATGGCAGACCAACGCTTTTCTCTAGGGGTCAACCTCCTACTAATAAAAGCAACAGGTTGATTCTGGCCCTCAGAATTAAGTTGTGATAGGACTGCCCCTACTCCTAATTCAGATGCATCAGTCTGGACATAGAATTTTTTAGAGTAACAAGGGCTTTTCAGGACAGGTGCAGAGCACATGGCCTGCTTCAGCTCCTCAAAAGCTTTCTGACAGTTTGCTGTCCATAATACCTTTTTAGGCATTTTCTTGGATGTGAGGTCATTAAGAGGGGCTGCAATGGAGCCATAGTTCTTAATGAACCTCCTGTAATACCCAGTGAGGCCTAGAAAGGCTCTTACCTGAGTCTGAGTGGTAGGGGGAACCCAATCAATAATTGTTTGGATTTTCCCCTGAAGTGGTGCAATCTGTTCCCCACCAACAAGGTGTCCCAGATAAACCACCTTACCCTGCCCTATCTGGCACTTTGAAGCCTTGATAGTGAGGCCTGCCTTTTGCAGGGCCTCCAAAACTTTCCATAGGTGGACCAGGTGATCATCCCAGCTGGAGCTAAAGACAGCTATATCGTCCAAATATGCTGCACTGAAAGCTTCCAGCCCTTGCAGGACTGTGTTCACCAACCTCTGAAAAGTGGCAGGTGCATTTTTCAAACCAAAAGGCATTACAGTAAACTGGTAATGTCCTCCAATGGTAGAAAATGCAGTCTTAGGTTTAGCATCTTCTGATAATTTGATCTGCCAATACCCTGCAGTCAAATCAAAAGTGCTTAGATACTTGGCAGATGCCAGTGTATCTATAAGCTCATCTGCCCTGGGTATAGGGTGAGCATCAGTTTTGGTTACCAAGTTGAGACCTCTATAGTCTACACAAAACCGCATTTCCTTCTTTCCATCTTTAGAATTGGGTTTTGGTACCAGTACCACAGGAGAAGCCCATGGACTGTCAGAGTGCTCAACCACTCCTAGTTCCAACATTTTCTGAACTTCTTGCTTTATGCAGTCCCTGACATGGTCAGGCTTCCTATAGATCTTACTTTTGACAGGTAAACTGTCTCCAGTATCTATAGTGTGCTCACACCAAGAAGTGGTACCTGGCACAGTAGAGAAGAGTTCAGAGAATTGATCTAGGAGATTTCTGCAATTGTCTTTCTGCTCAGCAGTAAGACAATCAGCCAAAACTACACCTTCCACAAGAGCATCTTGTTCTGTGGAAGAGAAGAGATCAGGTAGAGGATCACTGTCTTCTTCCTGTCCCTCATCAGTTGCCATGAGCAGGGTGAGATCAGCCCTGTCATAGTAGGGTTTCAGGCGGTTGACATGGAGCACCCTAAGGGGACTCCTGGCAGTGCCTAAGTCAACCAAGTAGGTGACTTCACCCTTCTTTTCAACAATTGTGTGGGGTCCACTCCATTTATCTTGGAGTGCTCTTGGGGCCACAGGCTCCAAGACCCACACTTTCTGCCCTGGTTGGTACTGAACCAAAACAGCCTTCTGATCATGCCATTGCTTCTGGAGCTCTTGGCTGGCCTGAAGGTTTTTACTGGCCTTTTTCATGTAATCAGCCATCCTTGATCTGAGGCCAAGTACATAATCCACAATATCCTGCTTAGGAGCTTTTAAAGGTTGTTCCCAACCCTCCTTTACAAGTGTGAGTGGACCCTTAACAGGGTGTCCAAAAAGAAGTTCAAAGGGGCTGAAGCCCACTCCTTTCTGGGGTACCTCCCTGTAGGCAAAAAGGAGGCATGGTAGAAGGATATCCCATCTCCTGCGGAGTTTTTCAGGGAGACCCATAATCATGCCTTTGAGAGTTTTATTAAATCTCTCCACCAGTCCATTTGTTTGTGGATGATAGGGTGTTGTGAACTTGTACGTTACACCACACTCCTTCCACATGGCCTTTAAGTATGCAGACATGAAATTGCTTCCTCTGTCTGATACTACTTCCTTTGGGAAGCCCACCCTGGAAAATATTCCCAGGAGGGCCTTTGCCACTGCAGGAGCTGTAGTGGTCCTTAACCCCTTCGCTGCCAGGCCTTTTCCCCCTCCTGTGCCAGGCCTTTTTTTGCCTATTTGGGGCAGTTCGCGCTTAGGCCCTCATAACTTTTTGTCCACATAAGCTAACCAAGCCAAATTTGCGTCCTTTTTTTCCAACATCCTAGGGATTCTAGAGGTACCCAGACTTTGTGGGTTCCCCTGAAGGAGGCCAAGAAATTGGCCAAAATACAGTGAAAATTTCGTTTTTTTCAAAAAAATTGGAAAAAGTGGCTGCAGAAGAAGGCTTGTGGTTTTTCCCCTGAAAATGGCATCAACAAAGGGTTTGCGGTGCTAAACTCAGCAGCTTCCCAGCTTTCAGGAACAGGCAGACTTGAATCAGAAAACCCAATTTTTCAACACAATTTTGGCATTTTACTGGGGCATACCCCATTTGTGCAATTTTTTGTGCTTTCAGCCTCCTTCCAGTCAGTGACAGGAATGGTCATGAAACCAATGCTGGATCCCAGAAACCTAAACATTTCTGAAAAGTAGACAAAATTCTGAATTCAGCAAGGGGTCATTTGTGTAGATCCTACAAGGGTTTCCTACAGAAAATAACAGCTGAAAAAGAAAAATATTGAAATTGAGGTGAAAAAACCATCAATTTTTCTCTACGTTTTACTCTGTAACTTTTCCCTGCAATGTCAGATTATCGAAAGCAATATACTGTTACGTCTGCTGGACTCCTCTGGTTGCGGGGATATATAGGGTTTGTAGGTTCATCAAGAACCCGAGTAACCCAGAGCCAATAAATGAGCTGCACCCTGCAGTGCGTTTTCATTCTATACCGGGTATACAGCAATTCATTTGCTGAAATATAAGGAGTAAAAAATTGCTATCAAGAAAACCTTTGCATTTCCAAAAAGGGCACAAGATAAGGTGTTGAGGAGCAGTGGTTATTTGCACATCTCTGAATTCCGGGGTGACCATAGTAGTACGTGAATCACAGGGAATTTCTCAAATAGATGTCTTTTTTACACACACTCCTATATTTGGAAGGAAAAAATTTAGAGAAAGATCAGGGGCAATAGTACTTGTTTTGCTAATCTATGTTCCCCCAAGTCTCCCGATAAAAATGGTACCTCACTTGTGTGGGTAGGCCTAGCACCCGCGACAGGATATGCCCCAAAACACAACGTGGACACATCACAGAAAACAGAGCTGTTTTTAGCAAAGTGTCTACCTGTAGATTTTGGCCTCTAGCTCAGCCGCCACCTAGGGAAACCTACCAAACCTGTGCATTTCTGAAAACTAGAGACCTAGGGGAATCCAAGGAGGGGTGACTTGTGTGGCTCGGACCAGGTTCTGTTACCCAGAATCCTTTGCAAATCTCAAAATTTGGCTAAAAAAAACACATGTTCCTCACATTTCTGTGGCAGAAAGTTCTGGAATCTGAGAGGAGCCACAAATTTCCTTCCACCCAGCGTTCCCCCACGTCTCCCGATAAAAATGATACCTCACTTGTGTGGGTAGGCCTAGCACCCGCGACAGGATATGCCCCAAAACACAACGTGGACACATCACAGAAAACAGAGCTGTTTTTAGCAAAGTGCCTACCTGTAGATTTTGGCCTCTAGCTCAGCCGGCACCTAGGGAAACCTACCAAACCTGTGCATTTCTGAAAACTAGAGACCTAGGGGAATCCAAGGAGGGGTGACTTGCGGGGCTCGGACCAGGTTCTGTTACCCAGAATCCTTTGCAAACCTCAAAATTTGGCTAAAAAAACACATGTTCCTCACATTTCTGTGGCAGAAAGTTCTGGAATCTGAGAGGAGCCACAAATTTCCTTCCACCCAGCGTTCCCCCACGTCTCCCGATAAAAATGATACCTCACTTGTGTGGGTAGGCCTAGCGCCCGCGACAGGATATGCCCCAAAACACAACGTGGACACATCACAGAAAACAGAGCTGCTTTTAGCAAAGTGACTACCTGGAGATTTTGGCCTCTAGCTCAGCCGCCACCTAGGGAAACCTACCAAACCTGTGCATTTCTGAAAACTAGAGACCTAGGGGAATCCAAGGAGGGGTGACTTGCGGGGCTCGGACCAGGTTCTGTTACCCAGAATCCTTTGCAAACCTCAAAATTTGGCTAAAAAAACACATGTTCCTCACATTTCTGTGGCAGAAAGTTCTGGAATCTGAGAGGAGCCACAAATTTCCTTCCACCCAGCGTTCCCCCACGTCTCCCGATAAAAATGATACCTCACTTGTGTGGGTAAGCCTAGCGCCCGCGACAGGATATGCCCCAAAACACAACGTGGACATATCACAGAAAACAGAGCTGTTTTTAGCAAAGTGACTACCTGTAGATTTTGGCCTCTAGCTCAGCCGCCACCTAGGGAAACCTACCAAACCTGTGCATTTCTGAAAACTAGAGACCTAGGGGAATCCAAGGACGGGTGACTTGCGGGGCTCGGACCAGGTTCTGTTACCCAGAATCCTTTGCAAATCTCAAAATTTGGCTAAAAAAACACATGTTCCTCACATTTCTGTGGCAGAAAGTTCTGGAATCTGAGAGGAGCCACAAATTTCCTTCCACCCAGCGTTCCCCCACGTCTCCCGATAAAAATGATACCTCACTTGTGTGGGTAGGCCTAGCGCCCGCGACAGGATATGCCCCAAAACACAACGTGGACATATCACAGAAAACAGAGCTGTTTTTAGCAAAGTGACTACCTGTAGATTTTGGCCTCTAGCTCAGCCGGCACCTAGGGAAACCTACCAAACCTGTGCATTTCTGAAAACTAGAGACCTAGGGGAATCCAAGGAGGGGTGACTTGTGTGGCTCGGACCAGGTTCTGTTACCCAGAATCCTTTGCAAACCTCAAAATTTGGCTAAAAAAACACATGTTCCTCACATTTCTGTGGCAGAAAGTTCTGGAATCTGAGAGGAGCCACAAATTTCCTTCCACCCAGCGTTCCCCCACGTCTCCCGATAAAAATGATACCTCACTTGTGTGGGTAGGCCTAGCGCCCGCGACAGGATATGCCCCAAAACACAACGTGGACACATCACAGAAAACAGAGCTGTTTTTAGCAAAGTGACTACCTGGAGATTTTGGCCTCTAGCTCAGCCGCCACCTAGGGAAACCTACCAAACCTGTGCATTTCTGAAAACTAGAGACCTAGGGGAATCCAAGGAGGGGTGACTTGTGTGGCTCGGACCAGGTTCTGTTACCCAGAATCCTTTGCAAACCTCAAAATTTGGCTAAAAAAACACATGTCCCTCACATTTCTGTGGTAGAAAGTTCTGGAATCTGAGAGGAGCTACAAATTTCCTTCCACCCAGCGTTCCCCCAAGTCTCCCGATAAAAATGATACCTCACTTGCGTGGGTAGGCCTAGCGCCGGCGACAGGAAACACCCCAAAGCGCAACGTGGACACATCCTAAATTTTGGAAAAAAACAGAGGTGTTTTTTGCAAAGTGCCTACCTGTAGATTTTGGCCTCTAGCTCAGCCGGCACCTAGAGAAACCTACCAAACCTGTGCATTTCTGAAAACTAGAGACCTAGGGGAATCCAAGGAGGGGTGACTTGCGGGGCTCGGACCAGGTTCTGTTACCCAGAATCCTTTGCAAACCTCAAAATTTGGCTAAAAAAACACATGTTCCTCACATTTCTGTGGCAGAAAGTTCTGGAATCTGAGAGGAGCCACAAATTTCCTTCCACCCAGCGTTCCCCCACGTCTCCCGATAAAAATGATACCTCACTTGTGTGGGTAGGCCTAGCGCCCGCGACAGGATATGCCCCAAAATACAACGTGGACATATCACAGAAAACAGAGCTGTTTTTAGCAAAGTGACTACCTGTAGATTTTGGCCTCTAGCTCAGCCGCCACCTAGGGAAACCTACCAAACCTGTGCATTTCTGAAAACTAGAGACCTAGGGGAATCCAAGGAGGGGTGACTTGCGGGGCTCGGACCAGGTTCTGTTACCCAGAATCCTTTGCAAACCTCAAAATTTGGCTAAAAAAACACATGTTCCTCACATTTCTGTGGCAGAAAGTTCTGGAATCTGAGAGGAGCCACAAATTTCCTTCCACCCAGCGTTCCCCCACGTCTCCCGATAAAAATGATACCTCACTTGTGTGGGTAAGCCTAGCGCCCGCGACAGGATATGCCCCAAAACACAACGTGGACATATCACAGAAAACAGAGCTGTTTTTAGCAAAGTGACTACCTGTAGATTTTGGCCTCTAGCTCAGCCGGCACCTAGGGAAACCTACCAAACCTGTGCATTTCTGAAAACTAGAGACCTAGGGGAATCCAAGGAGGGGTGACTTGCGGGGCTCGGACCAGGTTCTGTTACCCAGAATCCTTTGCAAACCTCAAAATGTGGCAAAAAAACACATGTTCCTCACATTTCTGTGGCAGAAAGTTCTGGAATCTGAGAGGAGCCACAAATTTCCTTCCACCCAGCGTTCCCCCACGTCTCCCGATAAAAATGATACCTCACTTGTGTGGGTAGGCCTAGCGCCCGTGACAGGATATGCCCCAAAACACAACGTGGACACATCACAGAAAACAGAGCTGTTTTTAGCAAAGTGACTACCTGGAGATTTTGGCCTCTAGCTCAGCTGCCACCTAGGGAAACCTACCAAACCTGTACATTTCTGAAAACTAGAGACCTAGGGGAATCCAAGGAGGGGTGACTTGTGTGGCTCGGACCAGGTTCTGTTACCCAGAATCCTTTGCAAACCTCAAAATTTGGCTAAAAAAACACATGTCCCTCACATTTCTGTGGCAGAAAGTTCTGGAATCTGAGAGGAGCTACAAATTTCCTTCCACCCAGCGTTCCCCCAAGTCTCCCGATAAAAATGATACCTCACTTGCGTGGGTAGGCCTAGCGCCGGCGACAGGAAACACCCCAAAGCGCAACGTGGACACATCCTAAATTTTGGAAAAAAACAGAGGTGTTTTTTGCAAAGTGCCTACCTGTAGATTTTGGCCTCTAGCTCAGCCGGCACCTAGGGAAACATACCAAACCTGTGCATTTCTGAAAACTAGAGTCCTAGGGGAATCCAAGGAGGGGTGATTTGCGGGGCTCGGACCAGGTTCTGTTACCCAGAATCCTTTGCAAACCTCAAAATTTGGCTAAAAAAACACATGTTCCTCACATTTCTGTGGCAGAAAGTTCTGGAATCTGAGAGGAGCAACAAATTTCCTTCTACCCAGCGTTCCCCCAAGTCTCCCGATAAAAATGATACCTCACTTGCGTGGGTAGGCCTAGCGCCGGCGACAGGATATGCCCCAAAACACAACGTGGACACATCACAGAAAACAGAGCTGTTTTTAGCAATGTGACTACCTGTAGATTTTGGCCTCTAGCTCAGCCGGCACCTAGGGAAACCTACCAAACCTGTGCATTTCTGAAAACTAGAGACCTAGGGGAATCCAAGGAGGGGTGACTTGTGTGGCTCGGACCAGGTTCTGTTACCCAGAATCCTTTGCAAACCTCAAAATTTGGCTAAAAAAACACATGTTCCTCACATTTCTGTGGCAGAAAGTTCTGGAATCTGAGAGGAGCCACAAATTTCCTTCTACCCAGCGTTCCCCCAAGTCTCCCGATAAAAATGATACCTCACTTGCGTGGGTAGGCCTAGCGCCGGCGACAGGAAACACCCCAAAGCGCAACGTGGACACATCCTAAATTTTGGAAAAAAACAGAGGTGTTTTTTGCGAAGTGCCTACCTGTAGATTTTGGCCTCTAGCTCAGCCGGCACCTAGGGAAACCTACCAAACCTGTGCATTTCTGAAAACTAGAGACATAGGGGAATCCAAGGAGGGGTGACTTGCGGGGCTCGGACCAGGTTCTGTTACCCAGAATCCTTTGCAAACCTCAAAATTTGGCTAAAAAAAACACATGTCCCTCACATTTCTGTGGCAGAAAGTTCTGGAATCTGAGAGGAGCTACAAATTTCCTTCCACCCAGCGTTCCCCCAAGTCTCCCGATAAAAATGATACCTCACTTGCGTGGGTAGGCCTAGCGCCGGCGACAGGAAACACCCCAAAGCGCAACGTGGACACATCCTAAATTTTGGAAAAAAACAGAGGTGTTTTTTGCGAAGTGCCTACCTGTAGATTTTGGCCTCTAGCTCAGCCGGCACCTAGGGAAACCTACCAAACCTGTGCATTTCTGAAAACTAGAGACCTAGGGGAATCCAAGGAGGGGTGACTTGCGGGGCTCGGACCAGGTTCTGTTACCCAGAATCCTTTGCAAACCTCAAAATTTGGCTAAAAATACACATGTTACTCACATTTCTGTGGCAGAAAGTTCTGGAATCTGAGAGGAGCCACTAATTTCCTTCTACCCAGCGTTCCCCCAAGTCTCCCGATAAAAATGATACCTCACTTGTGTGGGTAGGACTAGCGCCCACGAAAGGAAAGGGCCCAAAACACAACGTGGACACATCACATTTTTTTATAAAAAGCAGTGCCTACCTGTGGATTTTGGCCTGTAGCTCAGCCGACACCTGAGGAAACCTAGCAAACCAGTGCATTTTTGAAAACTAGAAACCCAGGGGAATCCAAGATGGGGTGACTTGCAGGGCTCTGACCAGGTTATGTTACCCAGAATCCTTTGCAAACATCAAAATTTGGCCCAAAAAACACTTTTTCCTCTCATTTCGGTGACAGAAAGTTCTGGAATCTGAGAGGAGCCACAAATTTCCTTCCACCCAGCGTTCCCCTAAGTCTCTCGATAAAAATGGTACATCACTTCTGTGGGTAGGCCTAGCGCCCAAAAAAGGAAATGGCCCAAAACACAACGTGGACACAACATATTTTTTCACAGAAAACAGAGGTGTTTTTTGCAAGGTGCCTACCTGTGGTGTTTGGCCTGTAGCTCAGCCGGCCCCAGGGGGGGGGGGCAGAAATGCCCTAAAATAAATTTGCCCCCCCAACCCCCACCCTCCCCCGCCGGGAGCGACCCTTGCCTACGGGGTCGCTCCCCCTGCGTGACATTGGCACCAAAAAACAAATCCCCGGTGCCTAGTGGTTTCTGCCCCCTTGGGGGCAGGTTGACCTAAACTCAGCCAATCTGCCCCCAAGGGGGGCAGAAATGGCCTAAATACAATTTGTCCCCCAGGGGAGCGACTTTTGCCTGATGGGTCGCTCCCCATCTCTAACAAAAGAAACAACAACAAAAAAAAAACACAAAAAAACATTGCCCTGGTGCCTAGAGTGTTCTGCCCCTCCCCCCCCGGGGGCAGTTCGGCCTAATAATAGGCCGATCTGTCCCCCGGGGGGGCAGAAATGGCCTAAAATAAATTTGCCCCCCCAACCCCCACCCCCCCCCCGGGAGCGACCCTTGCCTACGGGGTCGCTCCCCCTGCGTGACATTGGCGCCAAAAAACAAATCCCCGGTGCCTAGTGGTTTCTGCCCCCTTGGGGGCAGATTGACCTAAAATTGGCCAATCTGCCCCCAGGGGGGCAGTAATGGTCTAAATACAATTTGCCCCCCCAGGGGAGCGACCCTTGCCTGATGGGTCGCTCCCCATCTCTAAAAAAAGAAACAACAAAAAAAATAAAACAAAAAAAATTGCCCTGGTGCCTAGAGTGTTCTGCCCCCCCCCCGGGGGTCAGTTTGGCCTAATAATAGGCCGATCTGTCCCCCGGGGAGGCAGAAATGGCCTAAAATAAATTTGCCCCCCCAACCACCACCCCCCCCCCCCGGAGCGACCCTTGCCTACGGGGTCGCTCCCCCTGCGTGACATTGGCGCCAAAAAACAAATCCCCGGTGCCTAGTGGTTTCTGCCCCCTTGGGGGCAGATTGACCTAAAATTGGCCAATCTGCCCCCAGGGGGGCAGAAATGGTCTAAATACAATTTGCCCCCCCAGGGGAGCGACCCTTGCCTGATGGGTCGCTCCCCATCTCTAAAAAAAGAAACAACAAAAAAAATAAAACACAAAAAAAAATTGCCCTGGTGCCTAGAGTGTTCTGCCACCCCCCCCCCCCCGGGGGCAGTTCGGCCTAATAATAGGCCGATCTGTCCCCCGGGGGGGCAGAAATGGCCTAAAATAAATTTGCCCCCCCCAACCCCCATCCCCCCCCCCGGGAGCGACCCTTGCCTACGGGGTCGCTCCCCCTGCGTGACATTGGCGCCAAAAAACAAATCCCCGGTGCCTAGTGGTTTCTGCCCCCTTGGGGGCAGATTGACCTAAAATTGGCCAATCTGCCCCCAGGGGGGCAGAAATGGTCTAAATACAATTTGCACCCCCAGGGGAGCGACCCTTGCCTGATGGGTCGCTCCCCATCTCTAAAAAAAGAAACAACAAAAAAAAAAAACACAAAAAAAAAAAATTGCCCTGGCGCCTAGAGTGTTCTGCCCCCCCCCCCGGGGGCAGTTCGGCCTAATAATAGGCCGATCTGTCCCCCGGGGGGGGCAGAAATGGCCTAAAATAAATTTGCCCCCCCAACCACCACCCCCCCCCCCCGGGAGCGACCCTTGCCTACGGGGTTGCTCCCCCTGCGTGACATTGGCGCCAAAAAAACAAATCCCCGGTGCCTAGTGGTTTCTGCCCCCTTGGGGGCAGATTGACCTAAAATTGGCCAATCTGCCCCCAGGGGGGCAGAAATGGTCTAAATACAATTTGCCCCCCCAGGGGAGCGACCCTTGCCTGATGGGTCGCTCCCCATCTCTAAAAAAAGAAACAACAAAAAAAAAAAAAAAATTGCCCTGGTGCCTAGAGTGTTCTGCCCCCCCCCCCCCCGGGGGCAGTTCGGCCTAATAATAGGCCGATCTGTCCCCCGGGGGGGGCAGAAATGGCCTAAAATAAATATGCCCCCCAAACCCCCACCCCCACCCCCCCCGGGAGCGACCCTTGCCTACGGGGTCGCTCCCCCTGCGTGACATTGGCGCCAAAAAACAAATCCCCGGTGCCTAGTGGTTTCTGCCCCCTTGGGGGCAGATTGACCTAAAATTGGCCAATCTGCCCCCAGGGGGGCAGAAATGGTCTAAATACAATTTGCCCCCCCCAGGGGAGCGACCCTTGCCTGATGGGTCGCTCCCCATCTCTAAAAAAAGAAACAAAAAAAAAAAAAAACACACAAAAAAAAATTGCCCTGGCGCCTAGAGTGTTCTGCCCCCCCCCCCGGGGGCAGTTCGGCCTAATAATAGGCCGATCTGTCCCCCGGGGGACAGAAATGGCCTAAAATACATTTGCCCCCCCAACCCCCACCCCCCCCCCCCGGGAGCGACCCTTGCCTACGGGGTCGCTCCCCCTGCGTGACATTCGCGCCAAAAAACAAATCCCCGGTGCCTAGTGGTTTCTGCCCCCTTGGGGGCAGATTGACCTAAAATTGGCCAATCTGCCCCCAGGGGGGCAGAAATGGTCTAAATACAATTTGCCCCCCCAGGGGAGCGACCCTTGCCTGATGGGTCGCTCCCCATCTCTAAAAAAAGAAACAACAAAAAAAAAACAAAAAAAACAAAAAAATTGCCCTGGTGACTAGAGTGTTCTGCCCCCCCCCCCCGGGGGCAGTTCGGCCTAATAATAGGCCGATCTGTCCCCCGGGGGGGGCAGAAATGGCCTAAAATAAATTTGCCCCCCCAACCCCCATCCCCCCCCGGGAGCGACCCTTGCCTACGGGGTCGCTCCCCCTGCGTGACATTGGCGCCAAAAAACAAATCCCCGGTGCCTAGTGGTTTCTGCCCCCTTGGGGGCAGATTGACCTAAAATTGGCCAATCTGCCCCCAGGGGGGCAGAAATGGTCTAAATACAATTTGCCCCCCCAGGGGAGCGACCCTTGCCTGATGGGTCGCTCCCCATCTCTAAAAAAAGAAACAACAAAAAAAAAAAAAACTCAAAAAAAAAATTGCCCTGGCGCCTAGAGTGTTCTACCCCCCCCCCCCCCTCGGGGGCAGTTTGGCCTAATAATAGGCCGATCTGTCCCCCGGGGGGGCAGAAATGGCCTAAAATAAATTTGCCCCAACCCCCACCCCCCCCCCCCCCCCCCCCGGGAGCGACCCTTGCCTACGGGGTCGCTCCCCCTGCGTGACATTGGCGCCAAAAAACAAATCCCCGGTGCCTAGTGGTTTCTGCCCCCTTGGGGGCAGATTGACCTAAAATTGGCCAATCTGCCCCCAGGGGGGCAGAAATGGTCTAAATACAATTTGCCCCCCCAGGGGAGCGACCCTTGCCTGATGGGTCGCTCCCCATCTCTAAAAAAAGAAACAACAAAAAAAAAACACACAAAAAAAAAATTGCCCTGGCGCCTAGAGTGTTCTGCCCCCCCTCGGGGGGCAGTTCGGCCTAATAATAGGCCGATCTGTCCCCCGGGGGGGCAGAAATGGCCTAAAATAAATTTGCCCCAACCCCCACCCCCCCCCCCCCCCCCGGGAGCGACCCTTGCCTACGGGGTCGCTCCCCCTGCGTGACATTGGCGCCAAAAAACAAATCCCCGGTGCCTAGTGGTTTCTGCCCCCTTGGGGGGCAGATTGACCTAAAATTGGCCAATCTGCCCCCAGGGGGGCAGAAATGGTCTAAATACAATTTGCCCCCCCCAGGGGAGCGACCCTTGCCTGATGGGTCGCTCCCCATCTCTAAAAAAAGAAACAACAAAAAAAAAACACACAAAAAAAAAATTGCCCTGGCGCCTAGAGTGTTCTGCCCCCCCTCGGGGGGCAGTTCGGCCTAATAATAGGCCGATCTGTCCCCCGGGGGGGCAGAAATGGCCTAAAATAAATTTGCCCCCCCAACCCCCACTCCCCCCCCGGGAGCGACCCTTGCCTACGGGGTCGCTCCCCCTGCGTGACATTGGCGCCAAAAAACAAATCCCCGGTGCCTAGTGGTTTCTGCCCCCTTGGGGGCAGATTGACCTAAAATTGGCCAATCTGCCCCCAGGGGGGCAGAAATGGTCTAAATACAATTTGCCCCCCCAGGGGAGCGACCCTTGCCTGATGGGTCGCTCCCCATCTCTAAAAAAAGAAACAAAAAAAAAAAAAAAAACACACACAAAAAATTGCCCTGGCGCCTAGAGTGTTCTGCCCCCCCCCCCCCCCGGGGGCAGTTCGGCCTAATAATAGGCCGATCTGTCCCCCGGGGGGGCAGAAATGGCCTAAAATAAATTTGCCCCCCCAACCCCCATCCCCCCCCCGGGAGCGACCCTTGCCTACGGGGTCGCTCCCCCTGCGTGACATTGGCGCCAAAAAACAAATCCCCGGTGCCTAGTGGTTTCTGCCCCCTTGGGGGCAGATTGACCTAAAATTGGCCAATCTGCCCTCAGGGGGGCAGAAATGGTCTAAATACAATTTGCCCCCCCAGGGGAGCGACCCTTGCCTGATGGGTCGCTCCCCATCTCTAAAAAAAGAAACAACAAAAAAAAAAAAAACTCAAAAAACAAATTGCCCTGGCGCCTAGAGTGTTCTACCCCCCCCCCCCCCCGGGGGCAGTTTGGCCTAATAATAGGCCGATCTGTCCCCCGGGGGGGCAGAAAAGGCCTAAAATAAATTTGCCCCAACCCCCACCCCCCCCCCCGGGAGCGACCCTTGCCTACGGGGTCGCTCCCCCTGCGTGACATTGGCGCCAAAAAACAAATCCCCGGTGCCTAGTGGTTTCTGCCCCCTTGGGGGCAGATTGACCTAAAATTGGCCAATCTGCCCCCAGGGGGGCAGAAATGGTCTAAATACAATTTGCCCCCCCAGGGGAGCGACCCTTGCCTGATGGGTCGCTCCCCATCTCTAAAAAAAGAAACAAAAAAAAAAAAAAACACAAAAAAAAAAATTGCCCTGGCGCCTAGAGTGTTCTGCCCCCCCCCCGGGGGCAGTTCGGCCTAATAATAGGCCGATATGTCCCCCGGGGGGGGCAGAAATGGCCTAAAATACATTTGCCCCCCCAACCCCCATCCCCCCCCCGGGAGCGACCCTTGCCTACGGGGTCGCTCCCCCTGCGTGACATTGGCGCCAAAAAAACAAATCCCCGGTGCCTAGTGGTTTCTGCCCCCTTGGGGGCAGATTGACCTAAAATTGGCCAATCTGCCCCCAGGGGGGCAGAAATGGTCTAAATACAATTTGCCCCCCCAGGGGAGCGACCCTTGCCTGATGGGTCGCTCCCCATCTCTAAAAAAAGAAACAACAAAAAAAAAAAAAACTCAAAAAAAATATTGCCCTGGCGCCTAGAGTGTTCTACCCCCCCCCCCCCGGGGGCAGTTCGGCCTAATAATAGGCCGATCTGTCCCCCGGGGGGGCAGAAATGGCCTAAAATAAATTTGCCCCCCAACCCCCACCCCCCCCCCCCCCCGGGAGCGACCCTTGCCTACGGGGTCGCTCCCCCTGCGTGACATTGGCGCCAAAAAACAAATCCCCGGTGCCTAGTGGTTTCTGCCCCCTTGGGGGCAGATTGACCTAAAATTGGCCAATCTGCCCCCAGGGGGGCAGAAATGGTCTAAATACAATTTGCCCCCCCAGGGGAGCGACCCTTGCCTGATGGGTCGCTCCCCATCTCTAAAAAAAGAAACAACAAAAAAAAAAAACACAAAAAAAAAAATTGCCCTGGCGCCTAGAGTGTTCTGCCCCCCCCCCGGGGGCAGTTCGGCCTAATAATAGGCCGATCTGTCCCCCGGGGGGGCAGAAATGGCCTAAAATAAATTTGCCCCCTCAACCCCCACCCCCCCCCCGGGAGCGACCCTTGCCTACGGGGTCGCTCCCCCGCGTGACATTGGCGCCAAAAAACAAATCCCCGGTGCCTAGTGGTTTCTGCCCCCTTGGGGGCAGATTGACCTAAAATCGGCCAATCTGCCCCCAGGGGGGCAGAAATGGTCTAAATACAATTTGCCCCCCAGGGGAGCGACCCTTGCCTGATGGGTCGCTCCCCATCTCTAAAAAAAAAAAAAAATGAACAAAAAAAAAAACACAAAAAAAAAATTTGCCCTGGCGCCTAGAGGTTTCTTCCCCCCCTGGGGGCAGATCGGCCTAATAATAGGCCGATCTGCCCCCAGGGGGGGCAGAAAAGGCCTTCCCAAAAAATTGCCCCCCCTGGGAGCGACCCTTGCCAAAGGGGTCGCTTTGTTGCGTGACATTCGCGCGCAAAAACAAACTCCCTGGTGTCTAATGGTTTCTGCCCCCCTTGGGGGCAGATTGGCCTTATCAAGGCACTAAATATATATTGCCCCGTAGGGGAGCGACCCTTGCCTAAGGGATCGCTCCCCACCTAAAAAAAAAGAATTCATCACAAAAAAAAAAAAAAAAAAAAAGGTCCCTGGTGCCTAATAATAGGCCAATCTGCCCCCAGTGGGGGCAGAAAAGGCCTTCCTAAAAAAATGCCCCCCTGGGAGCGACCCTTGCCCAAGGGGTCGCTCCCTTTTGCCAATTTCAAGAAGAAAAAAAAAAATCCCTGGTGTCTAGTGGGGTTTCAAAAGCCGGATTGCAAGCAATCCGGCTTTTGAAACCTGTGAGAGACTTCAAAGGGAAGGAAATACATTTCCTTCCCTTTGAAGCCTCTCGGGGCCTCCCCCATGGGATTGAAAAAGAAATGCAAAAGCATTTCTTTTTCAATCGCGCTGGAAGCTCTGCTTCCAGCGCGATGGGGGAGACCCTGTGACTAATCAGCGCGCGCTCGCGCGCTGACGTCACAGGGGGGGTTGGGGGGGTCGGGGGTGGGAGGGGAAGGGCTTCCCCTTCCATCCCTGACTTGGGGGGGTGGGGGAGAACCCCACAGAGGGAGCGAGAGCGCTCCCTCTGGGCTCTGTGCACAGGACGTAATGGTTACGTCCTGGGCACAGCAGCACTGTGCCTCAGGACGTAACCATTACGTCCTGGGCACAGAAGGGGTTAAAGGAATTGCTTCAGGGTATCTTGTGGCATGGTCCACTACCACCAAGATAAACCTATTGCCTGAAGCAGTAGGAGGTTCAAGGGGGCCAACTATGTCAACCCCTACCCTCTCAAAGGGAACCCCAACCACAGGCAGTGGGATAAGGGGTGCCTTTGGGGTGCCACCTGTCTTGCCACTGGCTTGACAGGTTTCACAGGACTTACAAAATTCCTTTGTGTCCTCAGACATCCTAGGCCAATGAAACAATGGAACCAATCTGTCCCAAGTTTTCATTTGACCCAGGTGCCCAGCTAGGGGAATGTCATGTGCCAGTGTTAGGAGGAACTTTCTGTACTCCTGAGGAATCACTAATCTCCTGGCAGCTCCAGGTTTAGGATCCCTATGCTCAGTGTACAAGAGGTTGTCCTTCCAGTAAACTCTGTGAGAGTCACTGACATCCCCATTAGCCTGTTTGACAGCTTGCTGTCTGAGACCCTCTAATGTGGGACAGGTTTGCTGTGCCACACTCAGCTCCTCTCTGGCAGGCCCCCCTTCACCCAAAAGCTCAGCAGTGTCTGCTTCCAGCTCCTCTGGTGTAGGTTCTGCACAGGGAGGGAATTCTTCTTCCTCAGAAGTTGAATCCACTGTAGAGGGAGGGATAGTAGGAAGTGGTTTGCTTCTACTAGCCCTAGCTTTAGGGAGCACTTGGTCCATTGTTCCAGGATCCAAGCTTCCCTGTCCTTTTTGCTTTTTGGCCTGAGCCCTTGTCAAAGCAAAAATATGCCCTGGGATGCCCAGCATTGCTGCATGGGCCTCCAACTCCACATCTGACCAAGCTGATGTCTCCAAATCATTCCCTAATAGACAGTCTACAGGTAAATCTGAAGCTACCACAACTTTCTTTGGACCAGTTACCCCCCCCCAGTTGAGATTTACAACAGCCATGGGGTGGCTTTGTGTTATGTTGTGAGCATCGGTTACTTGGTACTGGTGTCCAAGTATGTGTTGTTCAGGGTGCACCAGTTTCTCAATCACCATTGTGACACTGGCACCTGTGTCCCTGTAGGCCTGGACCTCAACACCATTTATTAGGGTTAGTTGCTTGTACTTCTCCAAGTTATGGGGGCAAGCAACCAAAGTGGCTAAATCAATAGCCCCTTCAGAGACTAAAGTAGCCTCTGTGGTCTCCCTAATCAGACCAACCCCAACTAAATTACCAAAAGTGAGCCCAGCTACTCCCTTGGATTGGCTATTAGTAGGTTTGCTCCCACCACCACTGCTATTAGTAGGGACACTAGGTGTAGCAGTAGGGGTTGTAGTGGTAGGAGCAGTGGTGCCTTTCTTTGGACAACTGGGATCTGTTGTCCAATGGCCTTTTATTTTACATAAATAGCACCATGGTTTCTTTTCCTTGTTCTGATTAAAAGAGGGTTTGGGCCCACCACCCCCACCAGAGTGTTTTTGTGGGCCTGATGAAGACTCATTTTTAGATTTGTCCCCACCCTTGTCAGAAGACTTACCATCCTTCTTTTTGTTGCCATCTTTGTCACCCCCTGTATGAACTTTTCTGTTCACTCTTGTTCTGACCCATTTGTCTGCCTTCTTTCCCAATTCTTGGGGAGAGGTCAGATCAGAGTCCACCAAGTACTGGTGCAACAAATCAGACACACAATTATTAAGAATATGCTCTCTCAGGATCAAGTTATACAGGCTGTCATAATCAGTAACTTTACTGCCATGTAACCACCCCTCCAAGGCCTTCACTGCCTGGTCAATGAAATCAACCCAGTCTTGTGAAGACTCCTTTTTGGTCTCTCTGAACTTTATCCTGTACTGTTCAGTGGTTAAGCCATAACCATCCAGGAGTGCATTCTTAAGAACTTGGAAATTATTAGCATCATTTTCTTTCACAGTAAGGAGCCTATCCCTACCTTTTCCACTAAATGATAGCCATAGGATAGCAGCCCACTGCCTTTGAGGGACATCCTGTACAACACAGGCCCTCTCAAGTGCAGCAAACCACTTGTTAATGTCATCCCCCTCCTTATAAGGGGGAACTATCTTGTGCAGATTCCTGGAATCATGCTCTTTTGCAGGATGACTATGGGGAATACTGCTGCTGCCACCATGGGTATCTAAACCCAACTTCTGTCTTTCCTTCTCTAATTCAAAAGACTGTCTATCCAAATCCAGCTGTTGCTTTTTAAGCTTCAGTCTGGTTTGTTCCACCCTCAACTTATTGAGTTCCCTCTCTAACATTCTGTCATCAGGGTTGGTGGGAGGGACATTTCTAGAAACAGAGCTATGATGGGAATGAACAGAAGGAGACCTGTCCCTTACAGAAGCCACCCTAACAGCTTGGTTTACAGAAACATTACTACCAGTATGGTGAGAATAAATGCTTTTGCTATGATGTGAGACAACACTATTTATATGGTGTGGCTCATCATCATTACCATCTATGCTAGATTGTCTAGTAATGGGCAGGCTAGGAAGTTTCTTTCCTGAATCTTTTCCTGGGGGAGTCCCTGAATCAGATTGAGAACTATTAGGTACTTTTTCAACAGATGAGGCACCTATGGCCTTATCCTGTTCTCTAAGCATGTTAAGTAACAGTTCCAAAGAAGGATTCTTCCCTACACTCAAACCTCTCTCTATACAGAGACTCCTTGCTCTTTTCCAGCTAAGGTTGTCATATGCAAGTTTGAACAGATCAACATTTTGGCCTGTGCCAGACATTTTTTAGAGAGAGTTAAAGTGATAGAAAAAGAGAAAAAAGTTTTCAGAACTTTTTGGAAAGACAGAAAAAACTTTTTAAACTTTTAAGAACTTTTTGAAAGTTTAGAAGTACTTTTCAGCACTTAAAAAAGAGTGAAAAGAGAAAATGCAAAACTTTTTGGCTACGTGTATATACACTGACCTTGTTTTGTATATTTTTCTCTTATGAAAAGTACAATGACAAGAGTGGTAAGTAGTCTCAAGCACTTATCCCACCACTGCACAACCAATGTAGGAGGCTGGACTGGCTTGTAGTGAGTACCAAGGGGTACTTGCACCTTGCACCAGGCCCAGTTATCCCTTATTAGTGTATAGGGTGTCTAGCAGCTTAGGCTGATAGATAATGGTAGCTTAGCAGAGCAGCTTAGGCTGAACTAGGAGACGTGTGAAGCTACTACAGTACCACTTAGTGTCATATGCACAATATCATAAGAAAACACAATACACAGTTATACTAAAAATAAAGGTACTTTATTTTTATGACAATATGCCAAAGTATCTTAGAGTGTACCCTCAGTGAGAGGATAGGAAATATACACAAGATATATATACACAATAGCAAAAATATGCAGTATAGTCTTAGAAAACAGTGCAAACAATGTATAGTTACAATAGGATGCAATGGGGAAACATAGGGATAGGGGCAACACAAACCATATAATCCAAAAGTGGAATGCGAACCACGAATGGACCCCAAACCTATGTGACCTTGTAGAGGGTCGCTGGGACTATTAGAAAATAGTGAGAGTTAGAAAAATAACCCTCCCCAAGACCCTGAAAAGTGAGTGCAAAAGTGCACTAAAGTTCCCCTAAGGACAAAGAAGTCGTGTTAGAGGAATAATGCAGGAAAGACACAAACCAGCAATGCAACAACTGTGGATTTCCAATCTAGGGTACCTGTGGAACAAGGGGACCAAGTCCAAAAGTCACAAGCAAGTCGGAGATGGGCAGATGCCCAGGAAATGCCAGCTGCGGGTGCAAAGAAGCTTCTGCTGGACAGAAGAAGCTGAGGTTTCTGCAGGAACGAAAAGGGCTAGAGACTTCCCCTTTGGTGGACGGATCCCTCTCGCCTTGGAGAGTCGTGCAGAAGTGTTTTCCCGCCGGAAGAACGCCAACAAGCCTTGCTAGCTGCAAATCGTGCGTTTGACGTTTTTGGACGCTGCTGGGGCCCAGGAGGGACCAGGAGGTCGCAAATTGGACCTAAAAAGAGAGGGGACGTCGAGCAAGACAAAGAGCCCTCACTGAAGCAGGTAGCACCCGGAGAAGTGCCAGAAACAGGCACTACGAGGATGCGTGAAACGGTGCTCGCCGAAGTTGCACAAAGGAGTCCCACGTCGCCGGAGACCAACTTAGAAAGTCGTGCAATGCAGGTTAGAGTGCCGTGGAGCCAGGCTTGGCTGTGCACAAAGGATATCCGCCGGAAGTGCACAGGGGCCGGAGTAGCTGCAAAGTCGCGGTTCCCAGCAATGCAGCCCAGCGAGGTGAGGCAAGGACTTCCCTCCACCAAACTTGGGCTGAAGAGTCACTGGACTGTGGGGGTCACTTGGGCAGAGTCGCTGGATTCGAGGGACCTCGCTCGTCGTGCTGAGAGGAGACCCAAGGGACCGGTAATGCAGCTTTTTGGTGCCTGCGGTTGCAGGGGGAAGATTCCGTCGACCCACGGGAGATTTCTTCGGAGCTTCTGGTGCAGAGAGGAGGCAGGCTACCCCCACAGCATGCACAAGCAGGAAAACAGTCGAGAAGGCGGCAGGATCAGCGTTACAGAGTTGCAGTAGTCGTCTTTGCTACTATGTTGCAGGTTTGCAGGCTTCCAGCGCGGTCAGCAGTCGATTCCTTATCAGAAGGTGAAGAGAGAGATGCAGAGGAACTCGGCTGAGCTCATGCATTCGTTATCTAAAGTTTCCCCAGAGACAGAGACCCTAAATAGCCAGAAAAGAGGGTTTGGCTACCTAGGAGAGAGGATAGGCTACTAACACCTGAAGGAGCCTATCAGCAGGAGTCTCTGACGTCACCTGGTGGCACTGGCCACTCAGAGCAGTCCAGTGTGCCAGCAGCACCTCTGTTGCCAAGATGGCAGAGGTCTGGAGCACACTGGAGGAGCTCTGGACACCTCCCAGGGGAGGTGCAGGTCAGGGGAGTGGTCACTCCCCTTTCCTTTGTCCAGTTTCGCGCCAGAGCAGGGGCTAAGGGGTCCCTGAACAGGTGTAGACTGGCTTATGCAGAATTGTGCACATCTGTGCCCAAGAAAGCATTTCCAGAGGCTGGAGGAGGCTACTCCTCCCCTGCCTTCACACCATTTTCCAAAGGGAGAGGGTGTCACACCCTCTCTCAGAGGAAGTTCTTTGTTCTGCCATCCTGGGCCAGGCCTGGCTGGACCCCAGGAGGGCAGATGCCTGTCTGAGGGGTTGGCAGCAGCAGCAGCTGCAGTGAATCCCCAGGAAGGGCAGTTTGGCAGTACCAGGGTCTGTGCTACAGACCACTGGGATCATGGGATTGTGCCAACTATGCCAGGATGGCATAGAGGGGGCAATTCCATGATCATAGACATGTTACATGGCCATTTTCGGAGTTACCATTGTGAAGCTACATATAGGTAGTGACCTATATGTAGTGCACGCGTGTAATGGTGTCCCCGCACTCACAAAGTTCAGTGAATTGGCTCTAAACAATGTGGGGGCACCTTGGCTAGTGCCAGGGTGCCCACACACTAAGTAACTTTGCACCTAACCTTTACCAGGTAAAGGTTAGACATATAGGTGACTTATAAGTTACTTAAGTGCAGTGTAAAATGGCTGTGAAATAACGTGGACGTTATTTCACTCAGGCTGCAGTGGCAGGCCTGTGTAAGAATTGTCAGAGCTCCCTATGGGTGGCAAAAGAAATGCTGCAGCCCATAGGGATCTCCTGGAACCCCAATACCCTGGGTACCTCAGTACCATATACTAGGGAATTATAAGGGTGTTCCAGTAAGCCAATGTAAATTGGTAAAAATGGTCACTAGCCTGTTAGTGACAATTTGGAAAGAAATGAGAGAGCATAACCCCTGAGGTTCTGATTAGCAGAGCCTCAGTGAGACAGTTAGTCACTACACAGGTAACAAATTCAGGCACACTTATGAGCACTGGGGCCCTGGGTTACCAGGGTCCCAGTGACACATACAACTAAAACAACATATATACAGTGAAAAATGGGGGTAACATGCCAGGCAAGATGGTACTTTCCTACAGGGGTCGATCCTTAAGCGCATTAGAGCCCATCTCAAAATAAAACATTGAGGAAAGGCGGGCTAACCATTGGTTAAAGGTCGGTGACATAGGTTCCAACCAATCGGACGCAATACAGCAGCGGGCCACTGACATAGCTAAAAACAAAAACCTCTGTGATTGCTCTGTATACCCCGCTCCATCAGTTCCTAATAATAAAAATGTAAGAGTAATCACAACATCCTGGTGTGTAATCCTTGACAGAAACTTGGCAGTGTCAGTAAAGAACTCAGACAGCCCACCGCAGCTAAAAAACACGTGTACTAAATCGGCCGCTACACTTTTACAACGGGAGCATACCATCCCCCTCGAGCTGCCCCATTTGGATAATTTAGCAGGGGTATAATATAGATGAAATACTGTTTTATGGGCCATCTCTAAAGAAGCCAGGAATGAAGCTTCAGGAGCCCCAATACTCCGTCCCCACCTCTCCTATAGCGTCCGAGCCCACCATTTGGTTGACTTATATGAAACCTCCAAAATTGGGTTTCTGTCCCCCAATGGCCCATATACAGAGGAGGAAGGAGACAACAAGAAGTCTCTGATTTGTAAAAATGTTAAAAAATCTTTGCTATCAAGCATAAAGTCATTTTTAAATTCTTCAAATGACTTCAAATGACTATGCTTATATAAATCCCCAATATGCCGAACACCACGCTGTAACCACTTAACACAACACTTGTCCTTAAAGATGTCAGGGTGTATGGACGTATTCGAAATAGGCGTGTAGAAATTAAGCTGACCATTTCCAATTCTGCTTTTAATGCTAGACCAGACCTTAAATGCAGCCCGAACAGTCTTAAACTTTACTTTTTTTAAATAGCTGAGTTCGACTATTCTCATAAAAGCCGCATTGGCATGCCTCCCCAATATCATATTGTAGATAGTTGGACAAATTTCACAAGCGCCTCTATTATCATAATCTTGGGTAATTAGCGGCAGGATATATTGTAAGGCTGTTACCCAATAATAGAGAAGAATATTTGGAGCTGCCCAACCCCTTATCTGCCGTCGGGCTTTGGAAAAGGACCATCTAAAACCATTTGCTAAATTCTCCATATGTTTAAGCCAGTCGTTACTAATTTTCAACGGGATGGTTCGAAAAAATACAGATCCCTGGGAAGGAAGAGCATTTTAATAAGGTTGCACCACCCGATAATCGTATGGTATTCATGCGGTGTAGTTCATTTCTAGTTTTGGCTAAAACAGGAGCAAGATTGCTCTCAATAATCTGCTCCAGATTAGTCATTAATCTAACACCTAAGTAGGTTTGTTCCACCCTCCCATTATCTGCAATAGAGACCCATTCATTGCCCATTATTTGACATTTAGACTTGTTTAGTAAGTAGCCCGAGACTTCACCAAACTCCACAGTTAACTTCTCTATTTCTTCAACCGCCATCCCTGGGTCCGGTGTAGTAACGGCATTGTCATCAGCATAAGCCAGTAGTTTAAACGTGCCTTCAATCATTACCATAGGCAGGATCAAATTGCTTTCAAGGAACCATCTAATTAAAGGATCAATATAGAGTGCAAAGAGCAATGGCAAACAGGGACATCCCTGTCTAGTGCCCCTTGTAATAAAAATAGACTCAGAGGCTACCCCAGCCAATTGAATTTGTGCCTTAGGTTTCTGGTATAAGCCCTGGATAGCCCTAATAAAACCAGAATCTATATTACATTTAAGAAGCACTGCCCTTAGGTACTCCTAGCTCACTCGATCAAAGGCCTTTTCGGCATCTAATAAAATTAATGGCATAGGGGCTACTGTAGCCTTGAAATGCATCTAACATGTCGATGACCCGTCTCACATGGTCAGCGGTCCCACGCCCAGGGATAAATCAATGCTGCCATGGAGAAACAAGTCCACTAATTACTCGGCTCAGTCTAGTCACAAGAATTTCAGCATATAACTTAGCGTCTCCATTTATTAATGAAATAGGGCAATAAGAACCTGGTAGTAATGGATCCTTCTCCTTTTTTAAGAATGCAATAATATTAGCAGCTAGCCATGAGCCCGGCACCTGTAATCTATCCTGTCCCGCCTAAAATAATGCCAAAATGTCATCTTTCAATTCAACAAAAAAGATCTTAAAAATGTCCATTAGGATCATGTCTGACCCAGTAGCTTTCCCATTGGGCAGAGAGGTAAGTGCTGCAGAGATCTCGTCTAGCGTGACAGTGGTAGCTAATTGACAGCTCTCATCCGCCGGCAATCTTGGTCCTGGAGTTTTACTAAACTGACTGATCCTTTTTCCTAAATCACATGGGAGTTGGGTTTCCTGCTGATACAATGCAGAGTAGTAATCCTTAAAAACCTTTAAAACTGCCGAACCCCCCGTACAATCTGCCCATGCTTATCCTTAATTGAGTTAATAACATCCTGAGTCACCCTCTGTCTACAATTATACTATAAAAGCTTACCCACCTTCTCGCTAAACTTGTAACATTCCTGTCTACGAATATGAGCTTTAATAATATCTTGGTCTAAATACATCTGAGTGACTCTAGCTTTCGTGGCAGCAATTTGATTTAGAATATCTTGTATAGGGAGGTCATTCCTTGTCAGCCCCACAATCTGCCGCTCCAAAAGAGCTAGCTCAGTCTGTGCTGTGCGTATAGCTGAAGTGAGTTGCTTTTCCCGATTTAGGACACAGCTTAAGGTTTCCCCATGAACAGCTGCTTTTAAAGCATCCCAGAGCACCCCAGGAGGAGCAGTCCCCCTGTTGAAGCTCAAAATCTCTGGTATCCATCTTTTCATCCATGCCACATAGGCCAAATCCAGCAGTAATCCCTGATCAAAAGACCATCTTTTAAGATGTTGTTCTTTGCGTAAAACAGTAAATTATGCTACCAAAGGGTTGTGGTCAGACATGAATCTAGGGAACTTTTCGACAGAAAGACCTTCACACAATGGGGCTGATAAGAAAAATAATCTAGCTGGACAGACTTCCTATGTGGATGGGAGAAAAAGGTATACCCAGGATCAATGGCCTTACAGTGCTGCCAGGCATCCACAAGACCATGACTGCACCAGAGTCTGTAAGGCTCGAAAAACCTTCGGCTTTCTTCCCAAATACAAATCCTGGCCCTGCAAGGGGATACTAGCCTCGATATGTATATTCAGATCTCCACACATAATAAGCGGTGAGGCCCAAGCTGCAAGCTCCATATTCAAGCATTGATAATATCCGACTCATCAAGATTAGAGCCATAAATTGAGCACAGAGTAAATCTGGATTGCCCCATAATACACTCCAAGATCACCCAACGGCCCAGATTATCAACCAGTTTCTTGTTTGGGGTCAAGGGCAACACGTTTTTATGTTTACTTTGTCCTTGGGACAAGTAGGCCCAACCCTCTGCAGCACAAAACCCTTTAGTTGCCTGTTTACAGAAAGTGGAACTCTCTGCAGTTGAGGTAATGTGTTTCCAAAAGATAATGCTGTTCAAACTTGTATTTATGGTTCATTATTTGAAAGCCTTCATTATTAGGGTGAGTGCTGTAAATAAATGTTTTAAGGTCACACTTCACTACTGACGTTGGTTCCAGTACAAAAAAAAAAAACGTGTATACACATGTTGAAAAAGTTTAGGCTATGAGGCTAAGTATAATGCTCCCAGAATGCTCTCTGATTAGATGCAAATGAAGTGTCATTTAGTAAAATGTTTTGATGCATGCTAGTATTTCCCAAAAATATTTCTAATGGAAAATCAGTGTAACCATTTTCAACACGATTATGGGAAGCATGAAAATAAACAAACACTGACAAAGCCAACTGATCTGACATATTTTTATAAGTCTTTTAGTTTCATCAATGCGTGTCTTGTTTTGACATGGCTTTGTAACACTTTATTGTTGTGGGAGCTACCAGGCCCTCAACATTGTAACAAACACTGGCAACAAAAAAAAAAAAAAATGTTTTTGAACTCTAAAAGCACACGTTGCCACCAGTGGCATAACAAAGACCCCGCAGCCGCCCTCCAGGGGGCCCCTTCAGCACAGCACCTGCCCTGAGTGAGTCTGGATAGGGGGCTCCTCCATGTTCTTTGCAAAGGGGCACCCTCCAGTTTCGTTACGTCACTGATTGCCACTGTAGTTCCTGACACTGAACAAAACTACTTTGTGTACCAACATGCTACTTGTGGAAGAGCAGAATGCAATCACTCACAGTAAAGCCAGCCAAAAGAGAGAGAAATAGAGGTTTAATAAAAACAAAATGTCTTTGTTAAAACCAGACCTAATTAGGGACCAAGACCCACATGTAGGTAGCTTTTTGCATGTCGCAAACAGCGACTTTCGATGTGTGCGACGTGCAAAAAGCACATTGCGATGCACAAACCCAGTTTTGCGATTCGGTAACCTGGTTACGGAACCGCAAAACGGGTTTGGAACTCGCAATTAGGAAGGGGTGTTCCCTTCCTAATTGCAACTCGCAGTGCAATGTAGGATTGTTCTCCGAACGCGGGCGCAAACCAATCGCAGTTTGCACCCATTTCAAATGGGTGCTAACACTTTCGCAAAAGGGAAGGGGTCCCCTTGGGACCCCTTCCACATTGTGAATGACACTGTAAACATTTTTTTCAGAGCAGGCAGTGGTCCTACGGATCACTGCCTGCTCTGAAAAAATGAAACGAAAACGTTTCATTTTTCGTTTTTGTAATGCATCTCGTTTTCCTTTAAGGAAAACGGGCTGCATTACAAAAAAAAAAACTGCTTTATTAAAAAGCAGTCACAGACATGGTGGTCTGCTGTCTCCAGCAGGCCACCATTCCTGTGAGGGCCGCCATTCGCAAGAGGGTCGCAAATTGCGACCTACCTCATGATTATTCATGAGGAGGGCATTTGCGAAGCCCTTGCGAATGACAGATGGTGTCAGGGACACCATCCTACATTCGGATTTGCGACTCGCAAATTGCGACTCGCTCTTACTCGCAATTTGCGGGTCGCAAATCTCAACCTACCTACATGTGGCCCCAGATTCTTAAAGAAAGTCACAAAAGTGCACCCATGGCATATGTCGTACCCCTATAAAATATTTGTGAACTGTATTTTAGCATGGGTAAATACGCATGTGTAGATTTGCTCATGTGAAAATCTATTGAGCATTTGCAAGTTCATTTTCCGTCCAGCCACTTTCTTCCCAACCCTGGAAGAAGTTCTAATTCTGCCATTGTCAGGAGTAAATGTACAACCTTTCTTATTATTGGAAAATATTAGAGAGAAGCTGGTGAAAATCTTTAAAACATGCAGGTTAGTAGGTTTGCAGACTCAAAGGCATTCCAGCCCTGGAACTATTGCTTACTGCTTCCTCCAGCCCCAGTATGCAGATCTGCAGAAAGGTGGCAAAATAAGGAAATTTCTACAGTAGGGATTGAAACTTCAAGTATTCACGCCCTACTATGGTAGTAGCCCTGGCATAATCAGAGAGGTTATTATCAGAGCTCTTACATAATGAGATTGCAGCCATAATTAGGCACCACACTACATGGCACCAAAGGGACAAGTAGATCATTTTACAGGACAAGTAGATTTGAGAAGCAACCTGTCCCCTGGACAAGTAGATATTTTAATAAATTCCACACCCCTGACTTTTCGTGTGGTTCCTTGAGTGGTATAAGCCAGTAATTGAAAGCCAGGAAGGTCCAACAGATATTTTTTAGAGGGAATACCATGTGTCTCTTGCATGCAGAATATATCTGCCCTTAATGTTTTTAAACCATGGATAACAGAACGCCTTTTCCTACATCATTTAACCTGCATATATTTAGCGTAGCTATACGAAGATTGTTAAGGTGACCCATTTAAAACCCTATCATTAACTACCAGAATCATAGAGGACCTAATTGTACATACGAAAAAAACCATCAATACTGTACTGTGCATCTTTCTGTAGATCTTCCTCCCTTTAAAGCTACCCAACCCTACTCAACCCCAACACCCCACACCACCCAGCCCACCCAGACCCAAAACAAACCCACCCCTCCATCCCCCAAACCCTACCAAATGAGACAGCCAGACTAAAGGTCTGTCAGATGGACAAGGCCTCTCCCCTCGGGGGCTCCAAGCAGCAGCTCTTTGGTCTAGGGGGCCAAAGTAAAACTAGGCAACAGCAGGTCACCCCTAAAAAAGAAAACAAAGTGGCCCAATAGAAAAAGAAAAAAACTGAAAAATGACCAAAATATTAGCCAAACATCAAAAAAATTACAAAAAATAAAAAAACACGCCTGTTAGTCCGCTAGCCCAGTACACTCTAAAGCATTTTTTTACCCCACCAAGTCAATTAAATCAAGGATTGCAAATAATCCTTGCCCTTGATCTCAGAGAAGAATATATACGATTTGTGCCTCTATATATTGTCTTTAGGCAGGCAGGAGACAGTAGGCAAGCCTCTGCCCATTTCTCCTGAAAGGGGCTAATCAATTGTCTCAAGCGCCAGCGTCTCTCTACTGTAGCATGACAAAAATCTGGGCGAGTATAAAAAGTGCAGCCCTCACACCTGATTTTGGAATCAGGACGAACTTTCTCAAAAATTGAGTCCTGCCCTTCTGCTCCTTCTTGTATCCCCAGAATACGCAAATTGTTATGGGTCGGCCGGGTTTCAAAGTCCTCTATTTTCCACTGAACATCTATAAGTTGAGTGTCATGCATGGCAGTTTGTTGTGCCACTGTAGGAAAGTACCATCTTGCCTGGCATGTTACCCCCATATTTCACTGTATATTTGTTGTTTTAGTCTATGTGTCACTGGGACCCTGCCAGGCAGGGCCCCAGTGCTCATAAGTATGTGTCCTGTATGTGTTCCCTGTGTGATGCCTAACTGTCTCACTGAGACTCTGCTAACCAGAACCTCAGTGGTTATGCTCTCTCTGCTTTCCAAATTTGTCACTAACAGGCTAGTGACTAAATTGACCAATTCACATTGGCATACTGGTACACCCATCTAATTCCCTAGTATATGGCACTGGAGTACCCAGGGTATTGGGGTTCCAGGAGATCCCTATGACCTGCAGCATTTCTTTTGCCACCCATAGGGAGATCTGACAATTCTTACACAGGCCTGCCAGTGCAGCCTGAGTGAAATAACGTGCACGTTATTTCACACCAATTTACCACTGCACTTAAGTAACTTATAAGTCACCTATATGTCTAACCTTCACCTGGTGAAGGTTGGGTGCAAAGTTACTTAGTGTGTGGGCACCCTGGCACTAGCCAAGGTGCCCCCATATCGTTCAGGGCAAATTCCCCGGACTTTGTGAGTGCGGGGACACCATTACACGCGTGCACTATACATAGGTCACTACCTATGTACAACGTCACAATGGTAACTCCGAACATGGCCATGTAACATGTCTAAGATCATGGAATTGTCACCCCAATGCCAATTCCATGATCCCCGAGTTTCTAGCACAGAACCCGGGTACTGCTAAACTGCCTTTCCGGAGTCTCCACTGCAGCTGCCGCTGCTGCCAACCCCTCAGACAGGTTTCTGCCCTCCTGGGGTCCAGGCAGCCCTGGCCCAGGAAGGCAGAACAAAGGATTTCCTCTGAGAGAGGGTGTAACACCCTCTCCCTTTGGAAATAGGTGTGAAGGCTGGGGAGGAGTAGCCTCCCCCAGCCTCTGGAAATGCTTTGAAGGGCACAGATGGTGCCCTTCTCTGCATAAGCCAGTCTACACCAGTTTAGGGATCCCCAGCCCTGCTCTGGCGCGAAACTGGACAAAGGAAAGCGGAGTGACCATTGACCTGCACCTATCAGGGGAGGTGCCCAGAGCTCCTCCAGTGTGTCCCAGACCTCTGCCATCTTGGAAACAGAGGTGGCTGTGGCACACTGGACAGCTCTGAGTGGCCAGTGCCAGCAGGTGACGTCAGAGGCTCCTTCTGATAGGCTCTTACCTCTCTTGGGGGGTTATTACAACTTTGGAGGAGGTGTTAATCCGTCCCAAAAGTGACGGTAAAGTGACGGATATACCACCAACCGTATTAAGAGTCCATTATATCCTATGGCACTCGTAAAACGGCTGGTGGTATAACCAAGGGGTAGCCAATCCTGCTTCCTAGGTAGCCAAACCTCCTTTTCTGGCTATTTAGGGTCTCTGCTTTGGGCATCTCACCAGATAACGAATGCAAGAGCTCATCAGAGTTCCTCTGCATCTCCCTCTTCAGCTTCTACCAAAGGATCGACCGCTGACTGCTCAGGACGCCTGCAAAACTGCAACAAAGTAGCAAGACGACTACTAGCAACCTTGTATCGCTTCATCCTGCCGGCTTTCTCAACTGTTTCCAGGTGGTGCATGCTTTGGGGGTAGCCTGCCTCCTCTATACACCAGGAGCTCTGAAGAAATCTCCTGTGGATCGACGGAATCTTCCCCCTGCAACCGCAGGCACCAAAAGACTGCATCACTGGTCCTCTGGGTCCACTCTCAGCACGACAAGCGTGATCCCTGGAACTCAGCAACTCTGTCCAAATGACTCCCACAGTCCAGTGACTCTCTAGTCCAAGTTTGGTGGAGGTAAGTCCTTGCCTCCCCACGCTAGACTGCATTGCTGGTTACCACGTGATTTGAAGCTGCTACGGCTCCTGTGCACTCTTCCAGGATTTCCTTTGTGCACAGCCAAGCCTGGGTCCCCGACACAATAACCTGCAGTGCACAACCTTCTGAGTTGTCATCCGGTGTCTTGCGACTCACTTTTGTGACTTCGCGTGGACTCCGGTTCACTCTTCTTCCAAGTGCCTGTTCAGGTACTTCTGTGGGTGCTGCCTGCTTCTATGAGGGCTCCCTGACTTGCCCCTCTATCTCCTCCTCCAAGTGGCGACATCCTGGTCCCTCCTGGGCCACAGCAGCACCCAAAAACCTCTACCGCGACCCTTGCAGCTAGCAAGGCTTGTTTGCGGTCTTTCTGCGTGGGAACACCTTTGCAAGCTTCATTGCGAAGTGGGACATCTGTCTTCCAAAGGAGAAGTTCCTACTCCTCTTCTTTCTTGCAGAACTCCAAGCTTCCTCCAACAGGTGGCAGCTTCCTTGCACCCTCAGCTGGCATTTCCTGGGCTCCGACACTGTCGCAACTATTGGACTTGGTCTCCTTGTCTTACAGGTTCTCAGGTCTGGAAATCCACTGTTGTTGCATTGCTGGTGTTTGTTCTTCCTGCAGAATCCCCCTATCACGACTTCTGTGCTCTCTGGGGGTAGTAGGTGCACTTTACACCTACCTTTCAGGGTCTTGGGGTGGGCTATTTTTCTAACCCTCACTGTTTTCTTACACTCCCAGCGACCCTCCACAAGCTCACATAGGTTTGGGGTCCATTCGTGGTTCGCATTCCACTTTTGGAGTATATGGTTTGTGTTTCCCCTATACCTATGTGCTCCTATTGCAATCTAATGTAATTTTACACTGCTTGCATTACTTTTCTTGCTATAACTTGCATTATTTGGTTTGTGTACATATATCTTGTGGATATGTCTTATCCTCATACTGAGGGTTCTCACTGAGTTACTTTTGGCATATTGTCATAAAAATAAAGTACCTTTATTTTTAGTACTTCTTTGTATTGTGTTTTCTTATGATATTGTGCATATGACACCAGTGGTATAGTAGGAGCTTTACATGTCTCCTAGTTCAGCCTTAGCTGCTTTGCCATAGCTACCTTCTATCATCCTAAGCTGCTAGAAACACCTCTTCTACACTAATAAGGGATAACTGGACCTGGCACAAGGTGTAAGTACCTCTGGTACCCACTACAAGCCAGGCCAGCCTCCTACGTTGGTTGTGCAGCGGTGGGATAAGTACTTGTAACTACTTACCCCTTTGTCATTATGTACCTTTCATAAGAGAATAATATACAAAACAAGTTCAGTGTATGTACACCTAACCAAAAAGTTTTGCTTTTCTTCTCTTAAACTTTTTACAAAATTCTGAAAAGTATTCTAAAACTTCTAAAAATTTCTAAAAAGTTAGAAAAAGTTTTTTCTCTGTTCTTTAAAAAGTTCTGAAACTTTTTCTTCCTTCTCACTATTTCTAAACCTTTTACTATCATGTCTGTAGAAGACTCTACTCTTAAAATGGTCAATACTACTTATGACAATTTGAATTACAAGAGCCTGAGGAGTCTCTACTTAGATAGAGGTTTAGTGATAGGAAAGAACCCTACAAAAGAATTTCTATTTAACATGCTTATTGTGAATGGTGAGTCCCAGGCAGGCACATCAAATGAGAGGTTAATAGAAGGTTCCCATTCTGACTCAGGGGATCTCCTTGAGGGAGGTGGGGAGGGTTCTGTACCAGATCTGCCCCCTAGCAGGACACCCAGTAATGTTGGTAGTAATGGAGGTTCCCATCATAGGAGCGGAGTCTTTATTCCTGGAGGCCAAGTTGCTAGGGTTCAGTCAGTTAGGGACAGATCCCCCTCTGTTGTTTCCAGTTTATCTTCTGTGTCCAAGCACTCCCAACCCACCTACCCTGCAGACATGTTAGAAAGGGAACTAAAAAAGTTGAGGGTTGAAGAGACCAGACTAAAGCTTAAACAGCAACAGCTGGCCTTAGATAGGGAATCCCTAGACCTGGAGAAGGAGAGACAGAGATTGGGGTTAGGACCCCATGGGGGCAGCAGCAGTATTCCTGATAGTAATCCTGTTAGAGAGCATGATTCAGGAATCTGCACAAGATAGTCCACACTTACAAGGAGGGGGATAAGATCAACAAATGGTTTGCTGCACTTGAGAGGGCCTGTATGGTACAGGGGGTCCCTCAAAGGCAGTGGGCTGCTATATTGTGGCTATCTTTCAATGGAAAGTGTAGGTATAGGCTCCTTACTGTTAGAGAAAGTGATGCTAACAATTTTGCAGTTTTGAAGGATGCACTCTTTGATGGATTTGGCTTAACCACTGAACAATACAGCATTAAGTTCAGAGACACCAGAAAAGAGTCCTCACAAGACTGGCTAGACTTTGTTGACTGTTCAGTGAAGGCCTTGGGGTGTGGTTACATGGCAGTAGAGTTTCTGACTATGAAAGCCTGTATAATCTTATTCTGAGAGAGCATATTCTGAATAACTGTGTGTCTGACTTGTTACACCAGTATCTAGTGGACTCAGATCTGACCTCTCCCCAAGAATTGGGAAAGAAGGCAGACAAAGGGGTCAGAACAAGAGTGAACAGACAAGTTCATGCAGGGGGTGACAAGGATGGCAAAAGAAGGATGGTAAGTCTTCTGAGACAAGGGTGGGGACAAAAGTAAAAATTAGTCTTCATCAGGCCCACAAAAATCCTCTGGTGGGGGTGGTGGGTCCAAATCCTCTTCCAATAATCAACCTAAAAAGCCTTGGTGTTATTTGTGTGAAGTCAAAGGCCATTGGACAACTGATGCCAGTTGTCCAAAGAAAAACACCAAACCTCCTACTACCACAACCCCTACTGCAAATTCTAGTGCCCCTGGTAATAGCAGTGGTAGTGGGAGCAAACCTACTAATAGCCAATCCAAGGTAGTAGCTGGGCTCACTTTTGGTAATTTAGTTGGGGTTGGTCTTGTTAGGGAGACCACAGAGGCTATGTTAGTCTCTGAAGGTGCCATTGATTTGGCCACCTTGGTTGCTTGTCCCCTTAATATTGATAAGTACAAGCAACTTCCCCTAATAAATGGTGTTGAGGTTCAGGCCTACAGGGACTCAGGTGCCAGTGTTACCATGGTGATAGAGAAACTGGTGCACCCTGAACAACACCTACTTGGTCAGCAGTACCAAGTGACAGACGCTCATAACAACGCTCTTAGCCACCCCATGGCTGTTGTGAATCTCAACTGGGGGGGGGGGGGTTACTGGTCCAAAGAAAGTTGTGGCTGCTTCAGATTTACCTGTAGACTGTCTACTAGGAAATTATTTAGAGACATCAGCTTGGGCAGAAGTGGAGTTGGAGGCTCATGCAGCAATGCTGGGCATTCCTGGGCATATTTTTGCTTTGACAAGGGCTCAGGCCAAAAAGCAAAAAGGACAAGGTAACTTGCATCCTGGAACAATGGACCAAGTGCTCCCTAAAGCTAGGGGCAGCAAGGGTAAATCCCTACCCACTATCCCTCCCTCTACAGATGATTCTCCTTCTGAGGAAGAAGAATTTCCTCCCTATGCAGAACCTTCACCAGATGAGCTGGCAGCAGACACTGCTGAGCTTTTGGGTGGAGGGGGCCTGCCGGGGAAGAGCTGAGTGTGGCACAGCAATCCTGTCCCAAATTAGAGGGTCTCGGACAGCAAGCTGTCAAACAGCAAAATGGGGATGTCAATGACTCACATAGAGTTTACTGGGAGGACAACCTCTTGTACACAGAGGCAAGGAACCCAAAACCTGGAGCAGCCAGGAGATTGGTCATTCACCTGTAGTACATAGAATTCCTCCTAACTCTGGCACATGACATTCCTTTGGCTGGACATTTGGGTCAGATAAAAACATGGGAAAGGCTTGTCCCCCTGTTTCACTGGCCTAGGATGTCAGAGGACACAAAAGATTTTTGTAAGTCTTGTGTGACCTGCCAAGCCAGTGGCAAGACTGATAGCACACCAAAGGCTCCCCTTATGCCACTACCTGTGGTAGGGGTCCCCTTTGAAAGGGTAGGGGTTGACATAGCTGCCCCCCTTGACCCTCCTACTCCTTCAGGCAATAGGTTTATCTTGGTGGTTGTAGACCATGCCACAAGATATCCTAAAGCAATTCCTCTAAGAACCACTACAACTCCTGAAGTGGCAAGGGCCCTCCTGGGAATCTTTTCCATGGTGGGGTTCCCTAAAGAGGTTGTATCAGACAGGGGTAGCAACTTCACGTCTGCATACTTGAAAGCTATGTGGAAGAAATGTGGTGTAACCTACAAATTCACCACACCTTATCATCCACAAACTAATGAACTGGTAGAGAGGTTTAATAAAACTCTCAAAGGTATGATAATGGGACTACCTGAAAAACTCAGCAGGAGATGGGATGTCCTGTTACCTTGCCTCCTTTTTGCTTACATGGAGGTACCCCAGAAAGGAGTGGGCTTCAGCCCCTTTGAACTCCTCTTTGGACACCCTGTAAGAGGTCCACTAACACTTGTGAAGGAGGGTTGGGAACAACCTTTAAAAGCTCCCGAACAGGACATAGTGGACAATGTACTTGGCCTAAGATCCAGAATGGCCGAGTACATGAAAAAGGCCAGTAAAAACCTTCAGGCCAGCCAAGAGCTCCAGAAGCAATGGCATGACTTTCTGATCTGTTCTGATCCAGTACCAACCAGGACAGAAGGTGTGGGTACTGGAGCCTGTGGCCCCAAGAGCACTCCAGGACAAATGGAGTGGACCCCATCTAATTGTTGAGAAAAAGGGTGAGGTCACCTATTTGGTAGACCTGGGCACTGCCAGGAGTCCCCTTAGGGTGATTCATGTCAACCGCCTAAAACCATACTATGACAGGGCTCATCTCACCTTGCTCATGGCAACAGATGAGGGACAGGAAGAAGAGAGTGACCTTCTCCCTGATCTCTTTTCCACCAGTGAAAATGATGCTTTAGTGGAGTGAGTAGTTTTGGCAGATTGTCTGGCTGAAGAACAGAAAGACAACTGCATAAATCTCCTTGGACAATTCTCTGAACTCTTTTCAACTGTGCCAGGCACCACATCTTAGTGTGAACACACAACTGATACTGGAGACAGCTTGCCTGTCGAAAGGAAAATCTATAGGCAGCCTGACCATGTTAGGGACTGCATAAAACAAGAGGTTCTGAAAATGCTTGAACTAGGAGTGGTTGAACCTTCTGAAAGCCCATGGGCAAGTCCTGTGGTGCTTGTCCCAAAGCCTCACTTAAAAGATGGAAAAAAGGAGATGAGGTTTTGTGTAGACTACAGAGGTCTCAATCAGGTAACAAAAACTGATGCTCACCCTATACCCAGGGCAGATGAGCTCGTAGATACACTGGCATCTGCCAAGTATCTAAACAACTTTGATTTGGCTGCAGGGTGTTGGCAGATCAAATTGGCTGAGGATGCTAAACCTAAAACTGTATTTTCAAGTATAGGAGGACACTACCAATTTACAGTGATGCCCTTTAGTTTGAAAAATGCACCTGCCAGTTTTCAGAGGTTAGTGAACACAGTCCTGCAAGGGTTGGAGGCTTTTAGTGCAGCATATCTAGATGATATAGCGGTCTTTAGCTCCACCTGGGATGAGCACCTGGTCCACCTTTGGAAAGTTTTGGAGGCCCTGCAAAAGGCAGGCCTCACTATCAAGGCCTCAACGTGCCAGATAGGGCAGGGAAAGGTGGTTTATCTGGGACATCTGGTAGGTGGAGAACAGATTGCACCACTGCAGGGTAAAATCCAGACAATCATGGATTGGGTTCCCCCTACAACACAGACCCAGGTGAGAGCCTTCTTGGGCCTCACTGGGTATTAAAGGAGATTCATTAAAAACTATGGCTCCATAGCAGCCCCACTTAATGATCTCACTAGTAAGAAGATGCCTAAAAAGGTATTGTGGACAGCTAGCTGTCAGAAAGCTTTTGAGGAGCTCAAACAGGCCATGTGCTCTGCACCTGTCCTAAAAAGCCTATGTTACTCCAAGAAATTCATTGTTCAAACTAATGCATCTGAATTAGGGGTAGGGGCAGTCTTATCACAACTGAATTCTGAGGGCCAGGATCAACCAGTTGCTTCCATCAGCAGAAGGTTGACCCCTAGAGAAAAGCGATGGTCTGCCGTAGAGAGGGAGGCCTTTGCTGTGGTCTGGGCACTGAAGAAGTTGAGGCCATACCTGTTTGGCACTCACTTTATTGTTCAGACAGACCACAAACCTCTACTTTGGCTAAAACAAATGAAAGATGAAAACCCTAAATTGTTGAGGTGGTCCATATCTCTACAGGGAATGGACTATACAGTGGAACATAGACCTGGGAGTACCCACTCCAAAGCAGATGGACTCTCCAGATATTTCCACTTAGACAATGAAGACACATCAGGTCATGGCCAGTCTTATTGTCCTTCGTTTGTGGGGGGGGGGTTGTGTAGAAAAGTACCATCTTGCCTGGCATGTTACCCCTATATTTCACTGTATATATGTTGTTTTAGTCTATGTGTCACTGGGACCCTGCCAGGCAGGACCCCAGTGCTCATAAGTATGTGCCCTGTATGTGTTCCCTGTGTGATGCCTAACTATCTCACTGAGGCTCTGCTAACCAGAACCTCAGTGGTTATGCTCTCTCTGCTTTCCAAATTTGTCACTAACAGGCTAGTGACTAAATTTACCAATTCACATTGGCATACTTGTACACCCATATAATTCCCTAGTATATGGTACTGAGGTACCCAAGGTATTGGGGTTCCAGAAGATCCCTATGGGCTGCAGCATTTCTTTTGCCACCCATAAGGAGCTCTGACAATTCTTACACAGGCCTGCCAGTGCAGCCTGAGGGAAATAACGTCCACGTTATTTCACAGCCATTTACCACTGCACTTAAGTAACTTATAAGTCACCTATATGTCTAACCTTCACCTGGTGAAGGTTGGGTGCAAAGTTACTTAGTGTGTGGGCACCCTGGCACTAGCCAAGGTGCCCCCACATTGTTCAAGGCAAATTCCCCGGACTTTCTGAGTGCGGGGACACCATTACACGCGTGCACTGTACATAGGTCACTACCTATGTACAGTGTCACAATGGTAACTCCGAACATGGCCATGTAACATGTCTAAGATCATGGCATTGTCCCCCCAATGCCATTCTGGCATTGGGGGGGACAATTCCATGATCCCCCGGGTCTCTAGCACAGAACCCAGGTACTGCCAAACTGCCTTTCCGGGGTCTACACTGTAGCTGCTGCTGCTGCCAACCCCTCAGACAGGTTTCTGCCCTCCTGGGGTCCAGGCAGCCCTGACCCAGGAAGGCAGAACAAAGGATTTCCTCTGAGAGAGGGTGTAACACCCTCTCCCTTTGGAAATAGGTGTGAAAGCTGGGGAGGAGTAGCCTTCCCCAGCCTCTGGAAATGCTTTGATGGGCACAGATGGTGCCCATCTCTGCATAAGTCAGTCTACACCGGTTTAGGGATCCCCCAGCCCTGCTCTGGCGCAAAACTGGACAAAGGAAAGGGGAGTGACCACTCCCCTGACCTGCACCTCCCAGGGGAGGTGCCCAGAGCTCCTCCAGTGTGTCCCAGACCTCTGCCATCTTGGAAACAGAGGTGTCTGTGACACACTGGACTGCTCTGAGTGGCCAGTGCCAGCAGGTGACGTCAGAGGCTCCTTCGGATAGGCTCTTACCTCTCTTGGTAGCCAATCCTCCTTCCTAGGTAGCCAAACCTCCTTTTCTGGCTATTTAGGGTCTCTGCTTTGGGGATCTCACGAGATAGGGAATGCAAGAGCTCATCAGAGTTCCTCTGCATCTCCCTCTTCACCTTCTACCAAAGGATCGACCGCTGACTGCTCAGGACACCTGCAAAACCGCAACAAAGTAGCAAGACGACTACTAGCAACCTTGTATCGCTTCATCCTGCTGGCTTTCTCAACTGTTTAAAGGTGTGCATGCTCTGGGGGTAGCCTGCCTCCTCTCTGCACCAGGAGCTCTGAAGAAATCTCCAGTGGGTTGACAGAATCTTCCCCCTGCAACCGCAGGCACCAAAAGACTGCATCACTGGTCCTCTGGGTCCCCTCTCAGCACGACGAGCGTGGTCCCTGGAACTCAGCAACTCTGTCCAAGTGACTCCGACAGTGCAGAGACTCTTCAGTCCAAGTTTGGTGGAGGTAAGTCCTTGCCTCCCCACGCTAGACTGCATTGCTGGGTACCGCGTGATTTGGAGCTGCTCCGGCTCCTGTGCACTTTTCCAAGATTTCCTTCGTGCACAGCCAAGCCTGGGTCCCCGACACTCTAACCTGCAGTGCACAACCTTCTGAGTGGTCCTCCGGCGTCGTGGGACTCCGTTTTGTGACTTTGCATGGACTCCGGTTCACTCTTCTTCCAAGTGCCTGTTCAGGTACTTCTGCGGGTGCTGCCTGCTTCTGTGAGGGCTCCCTGACTTGCAGGGCGCCCCCTCTGTCTCCTCCTCCAAGTGGCGACATCCTGGTCCCTCCTGGGCCACAGCAGCACCCAAAAACCTCTACCGCGACCCTTGCAGCTAGCAAGGCTTGTTTGCGGTCTTTCTGCGTGGGAACACCTCTGGAAGCTTCATCGCGACATGGGACATCTGTCTTCCAAAGGAGAAGTTCCTAGTCTTCTTCTTTGTTGCAGAACTCTTCCAACAAGTGGCAGCTTCCTTGCACCCTCAGCTGGCATTTCCTGGGCTCCTGCCCACTCTCAACACTGTTGCGACTATTGGACTTGGTCCCCTTGTCTTACAGGTACTCAGGTCCGGAAATCCACTGTTGTTGCATTGCTGGTGTTTGTTCCTCCTGCAGAATCCCCCATAACAACTTCTGTGCTCTCTGGGGGTAGTAGGTGCACTTTACACCTACCTTTCAGGGTCTTGGGGTGGGCTATTTTTCTAACCCTCACTATTTTCTTACAGTCCCAGCGACCTTCTACAAGCTCACATAGGTTTGGGGTCCATTCGTGGTTCGCATTCCACTTTTGGAGTATATGGTTTGTGTTGCCCCTATACCTATGTGCTCCTATTGCAATCTACTGTAATTCTACACTGCTTGCATTACTTTTCTTGCTATAACCTGCATATTTTGGTTTGTGTACATATATCTTGTGTATACTGAGGGTACTCACTGAGTTACTTTTGGCATATTGTCATAAAAATAAAGTACCTTTATTTTTACTACTTCTGTGTATTGTGTTTTCTTATGACATTGTGCATATGACACCAGTGGTAAAGTAGGAGCTTTACATGTCTCCTAGTTCAGCCTTAGCTGCTTTGCCATAGCTACCTTCTCTCAGCCTAAGCTGCTAGAAACACCTCTTCTACACTAATAAGGGATAACTGGACCTGGCAGAAGGTGTAAGTACCTCTGGTACCCACTACAAGCCAGGCCAGCCTCCTACAGCCACTGCCCCCAATTCTGTTTCTAGCACATTAGCCCGAGATTAAATAGTAGCAATCCGCTCGCCAATTTCTAGCAAGTCTTTGCAATCTTACTTACTGCTACTTGTAATTGTTTCGTGCCTGCCCTAGCCTTCTTACTATCGCCATGAATCTGTTTATGTTGTGCCATGATCATTTGATAAATGAGGTGCAGAGAAGGAGGAGGAGCCCCTTCACTCACAGCATCAGTACCAGAGCCCACCGGACGCACAGAAATATCATCCAGGCTATGCTGTAATTGTTGAGTATCTGTATAGTCCCACGACATTGCTCTCACACTGCGTGCAGCTTTCTTTTTTTTCTTTTCTCGCTACAGGGTTCTGCCCCCTCACAGACAGGGTTCTGCCCTCCTGGGGTCTGGGCAGCCCCGGCCCAGGAAGGCAGAATAAAGCATTTCCTCTGAGAGCTGGGTGTTACATCCTCTCCCTTTGGAAATAGGTTTACAGGCTGGGGAGGGGTAGCCTCCCCCAGCCTCTGGAAATGCTTTGAAGGGCACAGATGGTGCCCTCCTTGCATAAACCGGTCTACACCGGTTCAGAGACCCCTTCTCCCCTGCTCTGGCGGGAAACTGGACAAAGCAAAGGGGAGTGGCCACTTCGCTGTCCATCACCACCCCAGGGATGGTGCCCAGAGCTCCTCCAGAGTGTCTCTGGGTCTCGCAAACCTGGATTCCAAGGTGTTGGAATACTCTGGGAGCATCTGATTGGCCAGTGCCAGCAGGTGATGTCAGAGACCCCTCCTGATAGGTCCATACCTGGATAGGTGACCAATCCCCATCTGAAGGCTATTTAGGGTCTCTCCTGTGGGTGTTTCCTCAGATTCAGATTGCAAGGCTCCAGCAGGAATCCTCTGCATCCTTTATTTCATCTTCTACCAACGGATTAAATGCTGACTGATCCAGGAACTCTACAAAACTGCAACAAAGAAGCAAAGACGACTTCTGTGACCTTGTAACTGTAGCTCCTGCCAGCAACTGCAACAGTTTCCAGGTTGTGCACGCTCCGAGGACTGCCTGTCTTCATCCTGCACCAGAAGAACCAAAGGAATCTCCCGTGGAGTGACTGAGTCACTTCCCTGCTTCAGCAGCAGGCACCACTCTGTAGCGAAGAACTGTACTCTGGGCCCCTCTCATGACGACAAGCGTGGATCCTGGAACACAGGGGGTGGACTAAAGTGATCCTGAATGTCCAAAGGTCCAGCTGTCCAAGACCTTGCCTACCCGTGCAAGACGGTACCCCTGTGCACCACGTTTTGCAGCTCCTAGGGCTTCTGTGTGCTTTTCCAAGAATTCCTTTGTGCACCAGCTAGCCAAGGTCCCCAGCACTCTACCCTGTGACGCTCAGCTCCCTGAGTTGTTCTCCGGTGGCGTTGGTTCCCTTTGTGTAGTGCTGCAAAGACCGCCATGTGCAACTACTTTGTCCCCATCGTGTGGGACTCCTGTGTGCGCTGTCTGGACTTCTGAGGGCTCTCTGAGTTGCTGAGAGACCACTCTGTCTCCCCCTCCTGGGTAGAGTTGACCTGATCCTTCCCGGTCCCAGGCAGTGCCATTTTTTGCGAAACACAAGTTTTGCATTTACCAAAGCTTCTTGGAGGAAACCTGAGATGCAAACCAGACTGCATTCGTCTATCCAGCATGGGACATCTTGTGCACCAACCAGAAACTCATATCTGTCTTCTTTGGTGCAATACTGACTTTGTCTTCTCACCAGGGGTTCCTCTTTTGCAACTTCAACCGGGTAAGCAGGGGCTCGTATTCTCCCTGGACTCTTCAGTGCTTCTTGGACTTGGTCCCTTTCTTCCACAGGTCTTCAGGTCCAGGAATCCATCACTGTCGTCATGCAGTCTCTTCTGGTTTTTGCATTATCTTCTATCACGAATTCTAGTGTTTTTTAGGAAACTTGATGTGTTTACTCCTTCTTCCCTGCGCTCTGGGGTTTGGTATTTTACATACCTTTGGTGTTTTCTTGGGAAACCGACTTTCACATTCCACTATTTTAGTATATGGTTTGTGTTCCCCCTAGGCCCAATGCACCCTATTGTGATTTTCACTATTTGCACTATTTTATGACTGTGTACTTACCTACATAGGCTGAGCAGCCAAGGCTGAACTAGGAGACATGCAAAGCTCTTGCAATACCACTGTAGTCACACAGTACTCACATAGAAGAAAATACAATACTCAGTGTTACCAAAAATATAGGTACTTTATTTTAGTGACAGAAGGCCAAAAATATCTTAGAGGCTATACTCTCTTAGGAGGTAATTAATACACATAAAATATACACTAGGAACCAAATCAGGTAAGTACACAGTCATAAAATAGTGCTCATACGTTTGTGGCCTATATGAGTTCCCTGTGTTGTGCGTAACTGTATCACTGAGGCTCTGCTAACCAGAACCTTAGTGTTTATGCTCTCTCTGCTTTTAAAATTGTCACTGCAGGCTAGTGACTAATTTTACCAATTCTGATTGGCACACTGGAACACCCTTATAATTCCCTAGTAGATGGTACCTAAGTACCCAGGGTATTGGGATTCCAGGAGACCCCTATGGGCTGCAGCATTTCTTTTGCCACCCATAGGGAGCTCAGACAATTCTTACACAGGACTGGCACTGCAGCCTGAGTGAAATAACGTCCATGTTATTTCACAGCCATTTTACACTGAACTTAAGTAACTTATAAGTCACCTATATGTCTAACCCTCACTTAGTGAAGGTTAGGTGCAAAGTTACTTAGTGTGAGGGCACCCTGGCACTAGCCAAGGTGCCCCCACATTCTTCTGGGCAATTTCCCCGGACTTTGTGAGTTCTGGGACACCATTACATGCGTGCACTACATATAGGTCACTACCTATTTGTAGCGTCACCATGGTAACCCCGAACAAGGCCATGTAACATGTCTGAGATCATGGACTTGTCCCCCCAATACCATTCTGGTATTGGGAGGACAATTCCATGCATCCCCGGGGCTCCAGCGTAGAGCCCGGGTAGTGCCAAACTAACTCTCCGGGGTTTTCTCTGCAGCGACCGCTGCTACCAACCCTCAGACAGGTTTCTGCCCCCCTGGGGCCTGGGCAGCCAGTCCCAGGAAGGCAGAACAAAGGATTTCCTCTGAGAGAAGGTGTTACACCCTCTCCCTTTGGAAATGGGTGTTAAGGGCCTGAGAGGAGTAGCCTCTCCTAGCCTCTGGAAATGCTTTGAAGGGCACAGATGGTGCTCTCCTTGTAGAAGCCAGTCTACACCGGTTCAGGGATCCCCCCAGCCCTGCTCTGGTGCGAAACTGGACAAAGGAAAAGGGAGTGACCACTCCCCTGACCAGCACCTCCCAAGAGGAGGCGCCCAGAGCTCCTCCAGTGTGTCCCAGACCTCTGCCATCTTGGATGTAGAGGTGTGAGGGCACAATGGACACCTCTGAGTGGCCAGTGCCAGCAGGTGACGTCAGAGACCCCTCCTGATAGGTGCTTACCCTTCTCTGTAGTCAATCCTCCTCTGAGGGCTATTTAGGGTCTCTCCTGTGGACTTCTCATCAGATAACGAATGCAAGAGCTCACCAGAGTTCCTCTGCACTTCCCTCTTTGACTTCTGCCAAGGATCGACCGCTAACGGCTCCAGGACGCCAGCAAAACTGCAACAAAGTAGTAAGAAGACTACCAGCAACATTGTAGCGCCTCATCCTGCCAGCGTTCTCAAGTGTTTCCTGGTGGTGCATGCTCTGAGGGCTGTCTCCCTTCACCCTGCACTGGAAGCCAAGAAGAAATCTCCTGTGGGTTGACGGAATCTTCACCCTGCCAACGCAGGCACCAAACTTCTGCATCACCGGTCCTCTGGGTCCCCTCTCATCCTGACGACCGTGATCCCTGGAACACAGGAGTTGGGTCCAAGTGTCCCCGACAGTCCAGAGGCTCTTCTGTCCAAATTTGGTGGAGGTAAGTCCTTGCCTCCCCACGTCAGACAGTAATCCTGTGTACTACGTGAACTGCAGCTGCTAGGGCTTCTGTGCACTTCTGCAAGACTTCCTTTGTGCCCAACCTAGCCCAGGTCGCCAGCACTCCGTCCTACATTGCTCAACCCACTGAGTTGGACTCCGACTTTGTGGGACCCTCTTTTGTTGTGCTAAGTCGACCGTCATGCTCAGATCTTTTGAACGCCTGTTCAGGTGCTTCTGCGGGTGCTGCCTGCTTCTGCGCAGGCTCTCCATGTTGCTGAGCGCCCCCTCTGTCTCCTTCTCCAAGAGGGGACCTCCTGGCCCTTCCTGGGCCCGGGCAGCAACCAAATCTTTCAAACACGACTCTTGCAGCTAGCAAGGCTTGTTTGCAGTCTTTCTGCGTGGAAACAACTCTGCATCCTCCAGCACGCCGTGGGACATCTTCTGAGCAAAAGAGAAGTTCCTGGCACCTTCCGTTGTTGCAGAATCTTTGGCTTCTTTCACCCAGAGGCAGCCCTTTTGCACCTTCATCCGGGGTTTAGTGGGCTCCTGCCCCCCCTGGACACTTGCGTGACTCTTGGATTTGGTCCCCTTCCTTTACAGGTCCTCAGGTCCAGGAATCTGTCTTCAGTGCTTTGCAGTCAGTTCTTGTCTTTGCAGAATCCCCTATCTCGACTTTACTGTCTTTCTGGGGTAGTAGGGTAACTTTACTCCTACTTTTCAGGGTCTTCGCGTGGGGTATCTTGGACACCCTTAGTGTTTTCTTACACTCCCAGTGACCCTCTACACACTACACTAGGCCTGGGGTCCATTCGTGGTTCGCATTCCACTTTTGGAGTATATGGTTTGTGTTGCCCCTAGGCCTATTTTTTCCTATTGCATTCTATTGTGCTCTACAGTGTTTGCACTACTTTTCTAACTGTTTAGTTACCGGATTTGGTTTGTGTTAGTATATTTTGTGTATATTACTTACCTCCTAAGGGAGTATATCCTCTGAGATACTTTTGGCATATTGTCACTAAAATAAAGTACCTTTATTTTTAGTAACTCTGGGTATTGTGTTTTCTTATGATATAGTGCTAAGTGATATAAGTGGTATAGTAGGAGCTTTGCATGTCTCCTAGTTCAGCCTAAGCTGCTCTGCTATAGCTACCTCTATCAATCTAAGCTGCTAGAACACTACTAATCTACTAATAAGGGATAACTGGACCTGGCACAAGGTGTAAGTACCACAAGGTACCCACTATAAGCCAGGCCAGCCTCCTACTGCTGGCACTGGCCACTCAGAGGCCTCCAGAGTGCCTCCGCACCTTGCAAAGCAAGATGGCTGAAGTCTGGGACACACTGGAGGAGCTCTGGGCACAACCCTAGGGTGGTGATGGACAAGGAAGTGGTCACTCCCCTTTCCTTTGTCCAGTTTCGCGCCAGAGCAGGGGACAAGGGGTCCCTGAACCGGTGTCGACTGGTTTATGCAAGGAGGGTGCCCCTCAAAGCATTTCCAAAGGCTGGGGGAGGCTACCCCTCCCCAGCCTGTAACACCTATTTCCAACGGGAGAGGGTGTAACACCCTGCTCTCAAAGGAAATGCGTTATTTTGCCTTCCTGGGACTGGGCTGCCCAGACCACGGGAGGGCAGAACCGTGTCTGTGAGGTGGCAGCAGCTGTAGCTGCAGTGCAAGCCTCAGAGAGCTGGCTTGGCAGTACTGGGGGTCCATGGTGGAGCCCCCAGGATGCATGGAATTGGCTCCTCAATACAAGATTTGGAAGGGGGGACAATTCAATGATCTTAGACATGTTACATGGCCATATTCAGAGTTAGCATTGTGAAGCTACATAGAGGTATTGACCTATATGTAGTGCACGCTTGTAATGGTGTCCCAGCACTCACAAAGTCCGAGGAAATGGCCCTAAACTATGTGGGGGCACCTTTGCTAGTGCAAGGGTGCCCTCACACTTAGTAACTTTGCACCTAACCTTCAGCAAGTGAAGGTTAGACATATAGGTGGCTTATAAGTTACTTAAGTGCAGTGAAAATTGCTGTGAAATAACATGTGCGTTATTTCACTCATGCTGCAGTGGCAGTCGTGTGTAAAGGTTTGTCTGAGCTCCCTATGGGTCGCAAAACAAATGCTGCAGCCCATAGGGATCTCCTGGAACGCCAATACCCTGGGTACTTAGGTACCATATACTAAGGAATTATAATTCCAGTCTGCCAACTGAAATTGGTAAAAGTGGTCACTAGCATATAGTGACAAATCTAAAGGCAGAGAGATCATAAGCACTGAGGTTCTGGTTAGCAAAGCCTCAGTGACACAGTTAGTCACTACACAGGTATACACAATCAGGCCACAACTATGAGCACTGGGGTCCTGGCTAGCAGGATCCCAGTGAGAGAGGCAAAAACAAACTGACATACCTGTAAAAATGGGGGTAACATGCTAGGCAAGATGGTAACCCCTCCCAAATGAGGGACAATAAGGCTAACCTTGCCCAGATGAGTCTTTATTGTCTAACTGGAAATATCTGGAGAGTCCATCTGCATTGGAGTGGGTAATCCCAGGTCTATGTTCCACTGTATAGTCCATTCTCTGTAGGGAGATGGACCACCTCAACAATTTAGGGTTTTCATAATAGAGGTTTGTGGTCTGTCTGAACAATAAAGTGAGTACCAAAGAGGTATGTATGGTCTCATCTTTTTCAAGGCCCAGACCACAGCAAAGGCCTCCCTCTCTATGGCAGACTAACACTTTTCTCTAGGGGTCAACCTCCTGCTGATAAAAGCAACAGGTTTATCCTGGCCCTCAGTGTTAAGCTGTGATAGAACTGCCACTACCCCTAATTCAGAAGTATCAGTTTGAACTATGAATTTTTTGGAGTAACAAGGGTTTTTAGGACAGGTGCAGAGCACATGGCCGGTTTGAGCTCCTCAAAAGCCTCCTGCAGCTAGCTGTCCAGAACACCTTTTTAGGCATCTTTTTTGATGTGAGTCCATTAAGAGGGGCAGCTGTAGTGTCATAATTCTTTATGAACCTTCTGTAGTACCTTGTGGGGCCTAGGAAGGATCTAACTTGGGTTTGAGTTGTAGGGGGAGCCCACTCCATAATGGTTTGGATCTTCCCCTGCAGTGGTGCAACCTGTTACCCACCTACCAGGTGTCCCATATAATTCCCTAGTATATGGTTCCTATGTACCCAGGGTACTGGGGTTCCAGGAGATCCCTATGGGCTGCAGCATTTCTTTTGCCACCTATAGGGAGCTCAGACAAATCTTACACAGGACTTCCACTGCAGCCTGAGTGAAATAACGCACACGTTATTTCATAGCCATTTTACACTGCACTTAAGTAACTTATAAGTCACCTATATGTATATCCCTCACTTAGTGAAGGTTAGGGGCAAAGTTACTAAGTGTGAGGTCACCCTGGCACTAGCCAAGGTGCCCCACATACTCCAGGGCAATTTCCCCGGTATTTGTGAGTGTGGGGACACCATTACACACGTGCACTACATATAGGTAAATACCTAAATGTAGCTTCACAATGGTAACTCCGAATATGGCCATGTATCATCTCTTAGATCATGGAATTGTTCCCCCATGCCAAATATGGTATTGGGGTGCCAATCCCATGCATCCCTGGGGCTCCACTATGGACCCCGGGTACTGCCAAACCAGCTCTCTGAGGTTTTCTCTGCAGCTACTGCTGCTGCCAACCCACTAACAGGGTTCTGCGGTCCTGGGGTCTGGGGAGCCCAGTCCCAGGAAGGCAGAACAAATAATTTCCTCTGAGAGAGGGTGTTACACCCTCTCCCTTTGGAAATAGGTGTTAAAAGCTGGGGAGGAGTAGACTCCCCCAACCTCTGCAAATGCTTTGAAGGACACAGATGGTGCCCTCCTTGCATAAGCCAGTCTACACCGGTTCAGGGAACCCCCAGTCCCTGCTCTGGCGTGAAACTGGGCAAAGGAAAAGGGAGTGACTACTCTCCTGTCCATCACCACCCCAGGCGTGGTGCCCAGAGATCCTCCAGTGTGTCCCAGACCTCTGCCATCTTGAATCCAGAGTTGGGGGCACACTGGAGGCCTCTGAGTGGCCAGTGCCTGCAGGTGACATCAGAGACTCTTCCTGATAGGTGCTTACCTGACTAGGTGGCCAATCCTCCTCTGAGGGTTATTTAGGGTCTCTTCAGTGGGCTTTTCCTCAGATAACGACTTGCAAGAATTCACCAGAGTTCCTCTGCACCTCTCTCTTCGACTTCTGCCAAGGATCGACCACTGACTGCTCCAGGAAGCCTGCAAAACTGCAACAAAGTTGCAAGAAGACTACCAGCGACATTGTAGTGCCTAATCCTGCTGGCTTTCTTGACTGTTCCTGGTGGTGCATGCTTTGGGGCCTGCCTGCCTCCATCCTGCACTGCAAGCCACAAAGAAATCTCCTGTGGGTCGACGGAATCTTCCCCCTGCTCCAGCAGGCACCAAACTTCAGCATCACCGGTACTCTGGGACCCCTCTCATCCTGACAAGCATGGCCCCTGGAACACAGGTGGTGGACCCAAGTGACCCAGACTGTTCAGTGGTCCAACTGTCCAAATTTGGAGGAGGTTAGTCCTTGACTCCCCTCTCCAGACAGTAATCCTGTGCACCGCGTGAACTGCAGCAGCTAGGGCTTCTGTGCATTTTTGCAAGGAATCCTGCATGGACAGCTGAGCCTAGGTCCCCAGCACTCTGTCCTGCGATGCTCAGCTCCCTGGGTTGATCTCCATAGTCGTGGGACCTTCTTTTGCAGTGTTGAGATGACCGCCTTTGTCAGTCTTCTTGAACCCATGTTCACGGACTTCTGCGGGTGCCTCCTGCTTGTGCATGGGGTCCCTACGTTGCTGGGGGACCCCTCTGTCTCCTCTCCCAAGTGGCGACATCCTGGTCTTTCCTGGGCCCGGGAAGCACAGTTTTTCTCCAACCATGACTCTGCAGCTATCAAGGCTTGTTTGCAGGATTTTGCCAAGGAAACAACTCTGCATCCTCCAGCACTCCGTGCGACATCGTCTGCATGAAGGAGAACTTCCTACCACTTTTCGTTGTTGCAGAAACTTCAGCTTCTTCCATCCGGAGGCAGCCATTTTGCACCTTCATCTGGGGTTTAGTGGCTTCCTGCCCCCCCCTGTACACTTTAGCGACTCTTGGACTTGGACCCCTCCCTTTGCAGGTCTTCAGGTCCAGGAATCCATCTTCAGTGCTTTTCAGTCTGTTGTGGTCTTTGCCGAATCCTCTATCACGAGTTTCGTGTGTTTCTGGGGAAGTAGTATCACTTTACTCCTACTTTTCAGGGTCTTGGGGTGGGGTATCTTGGACACCCTTGGTGTTTTCTTACACTCCCAGCGACCCTCTACACACTACACTAGCCTAGGGGTCCATTTGTGGTTCGCATTCCACTTTCAGAGTATATGGTTGGTGTTGCCCCTAGGCCTATTGCATTCTATTGAATTCTACAGTGTTTGCACTACTTGTCTAACTGTTTACTTACCTGATTTTGGTCTATGTGTATATTTTGTGTATTTCACTTAGCTCCTTAGGGAGTGTATCCTCTGAGATATTTTTGGCACATTATCACTAAAATAAAGTACCTTTATTTTTAGTAACTCTGAGTATTGTGTTTCTTATGATATAGTAACTATATCATATAAGTGGTATAGTAGGAGCTTTGCATGTCACCTAGTTCAGCCTAAGCTGCTCTGCTATAGCTACCTCTATCAGCCTAAGATCCTAGAACACTACTAATCTACTAATAAGGGATACCTGGACCTGGCACAAGGTGTAAGTACCATCAGGTACCTACTGTAAGCCAGGCCAGCCTCCTACACATCTTTACTATGAGGTTTGGGGACAAGCACCACTGGGCTGGCCCATGGGCTTTCAGAAGGTTCAATCTCTCCAAGATCCAACATTTTCTGTACCTCTTGTTTAACACGGTCTCTGACATGGTCGGGCTGTCTATAAATGTTACTTATGACAGGTAAACTGTCTCCAGTGTCAATTGTGTGCTCACACCAGGTAGTTGTACCTGGAAATAGTGAGAAGAGGTCAGCTAACTGATCAAGGAGATTTATGCAGATGTCCTTCTGCTCAGCAGTAAGGCAATCTGCCAATACAACTCCCTCCACTAAGCTAGCAGCTTCAGTGGTGGAAAAGAGGTCAGGGAGAGGGTCACTCTCTTCCTCCTGCCCCTCATCTGTGGCCATGAGCAGGGTTAAGTCAGCCATACCATAGTAAGGTTTCAGACGATTGACATGACGCACCCTAAGGGAGCTTCTGGCAGTGCCCAGGTCCACCAAGTAGGTGACCTCACCCTTCTTTTCCACAATGAGATGGGGTCTACTGCATTTGTCCTGGAGTGTTCTTGGTACCAAAGGCTGCAATACCCACACCTTCTGTCCTGGGTGGTACTGAGTCAGGACAGCATTCTGGTCATGCCATTGCTTTTGGAGCACTTGGCTAGCCTGAAGGCTTTTATTGGCCTTTTTCATGTACTCAATCATCCTTGATCTGAAGCCAAGTACATAGTCCACAGTGTCTTGCTTAAGAGCTTTTAAAGGTTGTTCCCAACCCTCCTTCACAAGAGCAAGGGGACCTTTTACAGGGTGACCAAAGAGGAGTTCAAAGGAACTGAAGCAGACTCCTTTCTGGGGTACATCCCTACAAGCAAAAAGGAGGCATGGCAACAGGACATCCCATCTCCTCCTGAGTTTTTCAGGGAGTCCCATGATCATGCCTTTGAGAGTTTTATTAAACCTCTCAACCGATCCATTTGTTTGTGGATGATAAGGGGTGGTGAACTTGTATGTAACACCACACTCCTTCCACATTGCCTTGAGATATGCAGACATGAAGTTACTACCTTTGCTTGATACCACATCCTTAGGGAAAGCCACTCTAGAAAATATTGCCAGGATGGCCTTTGCCACTGCAGGAGCTGTGGTGGTCCTTAATGGTATAAGCTTCATGATACCTAGTGGCATAGTCCACTACCACAAAGATAAATCTATTTCCTGAAGCAGTTGGAGGGTCAAGGGGGTCAACGATGTCAATCCTACCCTCTCAAAGGGCACCCCAACCACTGGGAGTAGAATTAAGGGGGGCTTCGTGTGCCACCAGTCTTGCCACTGGCTTGGAAGGTCACACAGGAGCGACAAAACTCCTTGGTGTCCTCCGATATATGAGGCCATTGAAACACTGGAACAAGTCTGTCACAAGTTTTACTCTGGCCCAAATGCCCAGCCAAAGGAATATCTTGAGCCAAAGTCAGAAGAAACTCTTTATACTGCAAAGGGATGATCAATCTCCTGGCAGCTCCAGGTTTAGGGTCCCTTGACTCAGTATAGAGCAGGTTGTCTTCCCAATAGACTTTATGGCTATCAGTGATATCCCCATTCTGCTGTTTGACAGCCTGCTGTCTTAAACCCTCTAGTGTGGGACAGGTCTGCTGTGCCACACTCAGCTCTCCCCTAGCAGGCCCCCGCACCCAAAAGCTCAGCAGTGCCTGCTGCTAGCTCATCTGTTGTATGTTCTGCACAGGGAGAGGATTCCTTTTCCTCAAAAGGGGATTCTTCTGGAGAGGGAGGGATAGTGGGCAAGGATTTACCCTTTCTAACCCTAGCTTTTGGGAGCACTTGGTCCATTGTTCTAGGATCCAAGCTTCACTGTCCTCCTTTCCTCTGGGCCTGAGCCCTTGTTAGAGCAAATATATGCCCTGGAATGCCCAGCATTGCTGCATGAGCCTCCAACTCCACTTCAGCTCAAGCTGATGTTTCCAAATCATTCCTAGTAAGCAGTCTACAGGTAAATCAGTGGCTACCACAACTTTCTTTGGGCCAGTAACCACCTCCCCTGTTGAGATTCATGGGGTGGATAAAAGTATTGTTATTAGCTTCAGTCACTTGGTACTGCTGACCAAGTAGGTGTTGTTCAGGAGCAACCAGTTTCTTTATCACCATGGTGACACTAGCTCTTGTGTCCCTGTAGGCCTCAATCTCAGCACCATTTATTATAGGTAGTTGCTTGTACTTAGCCATATTAAGGGGAAAACCAACCGAGGTGGCAAAATCAATACCACCATCAGAGACTAAAATAGCCTTTGTGGTCTCCCTAACAAGACCAACCCCAACTACATTACCAATGGTGAGCCCAGCTACACCCTTTAATTGTCTATTTGTAGTGTTCTTCCCACCCCTACTGCTATTACTAGAGGCACTAGTGGCCCCAGTTGGGGTTGTGGTGGTGGTGGTGTGAGCCTTGGTGTTTTACTTTGGACAAGTGGAATCACTTGCCCAACGCCCTTTACTTTTACATAAATAACATCATGGCTTCTTTTGATTGTGTGAAAAGGATTTGGACCCATCTCCCCAGAGGATTTGTGTGGGCCTGATGAAGACTCAGAATTCTTTTTATGCTTGTCCCCACCTTTGTCAGAAGACTTATCATCCTTCTTCTTGCCATCCTTGTCACCCTCTGTATGAGCTTTTCTGCCCCCTCTTGTTCTGACCCATTTGTATGCCTTCTTTCCCAATTCTTGGGGAGAGGTCACATACGAGTCTACCAAGTACTGGTGCAACAAGTTCGACACAATTATAAAAAATGTGCTCTCTCAAAATAAGATTATACAGACTTTCATAGTCAGTCACCTTACTGCCATGTAACCATCCCTCCAAGGCCTTCACTGAACAGTCTACAAAGTGTGTCCAGTCTTAAGAGGACTCTTCTGGTATCTCTGAACTTTATCCTGTATTGTTCAGTGGTTAAGCCAAATCCATCTAAGAGTGCATCTTTCCAAACTTTGTAATTGGGGGTATCACTCTCCCTGACAGTAAGGAGTCTATCCCTACCTTTGCCAGTGAAAGATAGCCACAATATAGCAGCCCACTGCCTTTGAGGGACCAACTGTACCATACAGGACCTCTCAAGTGCAGAAAACCACTTGTTTATATCATCCCCCTCCTTATAAGGAAGGGGGACAATCTTGTGCTGGTTTCTTGAATCTGTTTCTCTTACAGGATGATTATCAAGATTGCTGCTGTTGCTGCCACCATAGGGAACTAACCCTAACTTCTGTCTTTTTCTCTCTACATCTAGAGACTCCCAACCTGAGGCCAACTGCTGCTGTCTTAGCTTCAGTCTGTCCTCTTCCAACCTCAGCTTTTTGAGTTCCCTGTCTAGGGTTTATCCTCAGGGTGGGAGGCTTGGGAATTCTCTGACACAGAGGTAATATGAGAAATGGCAGAAGTGGACCTTTCTCTAACTACCTGCCATTCTGGTATTGGGGGGGACAATTCCATGATCCCCCGGGTCTTTAGCACAGAACCCGGGTACTGCCAAACTGCCTTTCCGGGGTCGCCACTACAGCTGCTGCTGCTGCCAACCCCTCAGACAGGTTTCTGCCCTCCTGGGGTCCAGGCAGCCCTGGCCCAGAAAGGCAGAACAAAGGATTTCCTCTGAGAGAGGGTGTTACACCCTCTCCCTTGGGAAGTAGGTGTTAAGGGCTGGGGAGGAGTAGCCTCCCCCAGCCTCTGGAAATGCTTTGATGGGCACAGATGGTGCCCATCTCTGCATAAGCCAGTCTACACCGGTTCAGAGATCCCCCGCCCTGCTCTGGCGCGAAATTGGACAAAGGAAAGGGGAGTGACCACTCCCCTGACCTGCACCTCCCAGGGGAGGTGCCCACACCTCCTCCATCGTGCCCAAGACCTCTGCCATCTTGGATTCAGAGGCGTGCTGGCACACTGGACTGCTCTGAGTGGCCAGTGCCAGCAGGTGACATGAGAGGCTCCTTCTGATTGGCTCTTACCTCTCTTGGTAGCCAAACCTCCTAACTTGGTAGCCAAACCTCCTTTTCTGGCTATTTAGGGTCTCTGCTTTGAGGAATTCTGCAGATAACGAATGCAAGAGCTCACCAGAGTTCCTCTGCATCTCCCTCTTCACCTTCTACCAAGGATCGACCGGTGACTGCTCCAGGACGCCTGCAAAACCACAACAAAGTAGCAAGACGACTACCAGCAACATTGTAGCACCTAATCCTGCCGGCTTTCTTGACTGTATCCAGATGGTGTGTGCTCTGTGGGTAGCCTGCCTTCACCCTGCACCAGAAGCTCAGAAGAAATCTCCAGTGGGTCGACGTAATCTTCCCCCTGCTAACGGAGGCACCAAACAACTGCATCACTGGTCCTCTGGGTTCCCTCTCATCCAGACAAGCGTGGTCCCTGGAACACAGCAACTCTGTCCAAGTGACTCCCACAGTCCAGTGACTCTTCAGTCCAAGTTTGGTGGAGGTAAGTCCTTGCCTCCAAACGCTAGACTGCAAAGCTGTGTACCGCGTTATTTGCAGCTGCTCCGGCTCCTGTGCACTCTTCCAGGATTTCCTTTGTGCACAGCCTAGCCTGGGTCCCCAGCACTCTGTCCTGCAGTGCACAACCTTCTGAGTTGTCCTACGACATCGTGGGACCCCCTTTTGTAACTTCGCATGGACTCTGGTCCACTCTTCTTCCAAGTGCCTGTTGGGGTACTTCTGCGGGTGCTGCCTGCTTCTGTGAGGGCTCTCTGAGTTGCTGGCCGCCCCCTCTGTCTCCTCCTCCAAAAGGCGACATCCTGGTCCTTCCGGGTCCTCAGCAGCACCCAAAAACCTCTACCGCGACCCTTGCAGCTAGCAAGGCTTGTTTGCAATATTTTATGCTTGGGAACACCTCTGCAAGCTTCCTCGCGACGTGGGACATCTGTCTTCCGAAAGAGAAGTCCCTAGTCCTCTTCTTTCTTGCAGAACTCCAAGCTTCTTCCTTCCGGAGGCAGCTTCCTTGCACCTTCATCCGGGGTTTCCTGGGCTCCTGCCTCCCCGGACACTGTCGCGACTATTGGACTTGGTCCCCTTGTCTTACAGGTACTCAGGTCCGGAAATCTGTTGTCAGTGCACTGCTGATGTTGGTTCTTCCTGCAGAATGCCCTTATCACGACAACTGTGCTCTCTGGGGGTAATAGGTGCACATTACTCCTACTGTTCAGGGTCTTGGGTGGGGTATTTTTCTAACCCTCACTGTTTTCTTACAGTCTCAGCGACCTCTATAAGCTCACATAGGTCTGGGGTCCATTTGTGGTTCGCATTCCACCTTTGGAGTATATGGTTTGTGTTGCCCCTATACCTATGCTTGCCTATTGCAACCTATTGTAATTCTACACTGTTTGCATTATTTTTCTTGCTCTTACTTACCTCATTTTGGTTTGTGTACATATAACTTGTGTATAGTACTTACCTTCTTACTGAGGGTACTCACTGAGATACTTGTGGCATATTGTCATAAAAATAAAGTACCTTTATTTTTAGTAACTCTGTGTATTGTGTTTTCTTATGATACTGTGCATATGACACCAGTGGTATAGTAGGAGCTTTGCATGTCTCTTAATTCAGCCTAAGCTGCTTTGGCATAGCTACCTTCTATCAGCCAGCCTAAGCTGCTAGAACACCTCTTCCACACTAATAAGGGATAATTGGACCTGGCACAAGGTGTAAGTACCTCTGGTACCCACTACAAGCCAGGCCAGCCTCCTACATTGGTTGTGCAGCGGTGGGACAAGTACTTGTAACTACTTACCACTTTGTCATTGTGTACTTTTCATAAGAGAATCATATATCAAACAGTACAGTGTATGTAAACTTAACCAAGAAAGTTTGCTTTTCTCCTCCAAAACTTTTTACAAAGTTCTGAAAAGTTTCTTAAAACTTCTAAAAGTTTTCTAAAAGTTAGAAAACATTTTTTTCTCTCTGCTTTAAAAAATTCTGAAACTTCTTCTCTCTTCTCACTATCTCTAAACCATTTGCTGTCATGTCTGTGGTAGATTCTGCTCCCAAAACTAACAATGCTACTTATGACAGTTTGAATTACAAGAGCTTAAGGAGTCTCTGCTTAGATAGAGGTTTAGTTATGGGAAAGAACCCTACAAAAGAGTTTCTGCTCAACATGCTTATTGTAGATGATGAGACCCAAGCTGGCCCATCAAATGAGAGGTTAGAACATGTAGAAACTTCCCAGTCTGATTCAGGAGAGTTCCCTGAGAAGGGTGGGGAGGGTTCTGAACAGGGTCTGCCCCCTAGCAGGACACCTAGTAATGTTGGTAGTAATGGAGGGTCCCATCACGGTAGGGCATCCTTTATTCCCAGAGGCCAAGTTACCAGGGTCCAGACAGATAGGGACAGGTCCCACTCTGAAGTTTCCAATTTGTCATCTGTGTCAAAGCATTCCCAACCCACCCACCCAGAGGATAACTTGTTAGAAAGGGAACTCAAAAAGTTGAGGGTTGAAGAGACCAGACTGAAGCTTAAACAGCAAAAGCTGGCCTTAGATAGGGAACCCCTAGACATTGAGAAGGAAAGACAGAGGTTGGGATTAGGACCCCATAGGGGCAGCAGCAGTATTCCTGATAGTAATCCTGTTAGAGAGCATGATTCCAGGAATCTGCACAAGATAGTCCCCCCTTACAAGGAGGGGGATGACATCAACAAGTGGTTTGCTGCACTTGAGAGGGCCTGTATGGTACAGTTAGTCCCTCAAAGGCAGTGGGCTGCTATTTTGTGGCTATCTTTCAATGGAAAGGGTAGGGATATGCTCCTTACTGTTAGAGAAAGGGAAGCTAACAACTACACAGTATTGAAGGATGCACTCTTGGATGGATTTGGCTTAACCACTGAACAATACAGGATTAAGTTTAGAGACACCAGAAAAGAGTCCGCTCAACACTGGACAGATTTTGTGGACTGTTCAGTGAAGGCATTGGAAGGATGGTTAGATGGCAGTAAGGTATCCGACTATGAAAGCCTGTATAATCCTATTCTGAGAGAGCATATTCTGAATAACTGTGTGTCTGACTTGTTGAACCAATACCTAGTGGACTCGGGTCTGACCAGTCCCCAAGAATTGGGAAAGAAGGCAGACAAGTGGGTCAGAACAAGGGTGAACAGATAAGTTCATACAGGGGGTAACAAGGATGGCAAGAAGAAGGATGATAAGTCTTCTGACAAGGGTAGGGACAAAAGTAAAAATACTGAGTCTTTATCAGGCCCACAAAAATCCTCTGGTGGGGGTGGTGGCTCCAAATCCTCTTCCAATAATCAACCTAAAAAGCCTTGGTGTTATTTGTGTAAAGTCAAAGGTCATTGGGCAACTGATTCCAGTTGTCCAAAGAAAAACGCCAAACCTCCCACTACCACAACCCCTGCTGAAAATTCTAGTGCCCCTAGTAATAGCAGTGGTGGTGGGAAACCTACTAATAGCCAATCCAAGGGTGTAGCTGGGCTCACTATTGGCAGTGTAGTTGGGGTTGGTCCTGTTAGGGAGACCACAGAGGCTGTGTTAGTCTCTGAAGGTGCCATTGATTTGGCCACCTTAGTTGTTTGTCCCCTTAATATGGATAAGTTCATGCTTATCCACTTAATATGGATAAGTACAAGCAACTTCCCCAAATAAATGGTGTTGAGGTTCAGGCCTACAGGGACACAGGAGCCAGTGTAACTATGGTGATAGAGAAATTGGTTCACCCTGAACAACACCTACTTGGTCAGCAGTACCAAGTGACAGACGGTCATAACAACACTCTTAGCCACCCCATGGCTGCTGTGAATCTGAACTGGGGGGGGGGTTACTGGTCCAAAGAAAGTTGTGGTACCCGCTGATTTACCTGTAGACTGCTTACAAGGCAATGATTTAGAGACGTCAGCTTGGGCTGAAGTGGAGTTGGAGGCTCATGCAGCAATGCTGGGAATTCCTGGGCATATCTTTGCTTTGACAAGGGCTCAGGCCAAGAAGCAAAGAAGACAGGGAAGCTTGGATCCTGGAACAATGGACCTAGTGCTCCTAAAAGCTAGGGGTAGAAAGGGGAAATCCTTGCCCACTATCCCTCCCTCTCCAGAAGATTCCCCTTTTGAGCAAGAGGAATCCTCTCCCTGTGCATAACCTACACCGATGAGCTGGCAGCAGACACTGCTGGGCTTTTGGGTGCAGGGGGGCCTGCTAGGGAAGAGCTGAGTGTGGCACAGCAGACCTGTCCCACACTAGAGGGGTTAAGACAGCAAGCTGTCAAACAGCAGAATGGGGATATCACTGATATCCATAAGGTCTACTGGGAAGATAACCTCCTCGACACTGAGTCAAGGGACCCTAAACCTGGAGCTGCCAGGAGATTGGTCATCCCTTTGCAGTATAGGGAGTTTCTTCTGACCTTGGCACATTATATTCCTTTGGCTGGGCATTTGGACCAGAGTAAAACTTGGGATAGACGTGTTCCATTGTTTCACTGGTTCACATGTCAGAAGACACTAAGGAGATTTGTCGCTCCTGAGTGACCTGCCAAGCCAGTGGCAAGACTGGTGGCACATCTAAGGCCCCCTTAATTCCACTTACTGTGGTTGGGGTCCCCTTTGAAAGGGTAGGGGTTGACATAGTTGCCCCCCTTGATGCTCCAACAGCTTCAGGCAATAGATTTATCCTTGTGGTAGTGGACCATGCCACTAGGTATCCTGAAGCTATACACTTAAGGACTACTACAGCTCCTGCAGTGGCAAAAGCCCTCCTGGGAATCTTTTCCAGAGCGTGTTTGCCTAAAGAAGCGGTGTCAGACAGAGGTAGTACCTCCTTCATGTCTGCATACCTCAAAGCTACGTGGAAGGAGTGTGGCGTAACTTACAAGTTCACTACTCCTTATCATCCACAGACAAATGGTCTGGTTGAGAGGTTTAATAAAACTCTCAAAGGTAGGATTATGGGACTCCCTGAAAAACTCAGAAGGAGATGGGTAGTCCTGTTGCCATGTCTCCTTTTTGCTTAAAGGGGGTACCCCAAAAAGGATTGGGCTTTAGCCCCTTTGAACTCTTCTTTGGGCACCCTATAAGAGGTCCACTTGCTCTTGTGAAGGAGGGTTGGGAACAACCTTTAAAAGCTCCCAAGCAAGACACTGTGGATTATGTACTTGGCCTGAGATCCAGAATGGCTGAATACATGAAAAAGGCCAGTAAAAATCTTCAGGCCAGCCAAGAGCTCCAAAAGCAATGGCATGACCAGAAGGGTGCCCTGACCCAGTACCAACCAGGACAGCAGGTGTGGGTATTGGAGTCTGTGGCCCCAAGAGCACTCCAGGACAAATGGAGTGGACCCCATCTCATGTTGAAAAGAAAGGTGAGGTCACCTATTTGGTAGACCTGGGCACTGCCAAGAGTCCCCTTAGAGTGCTCCATGTCAATCGTCTAAAACCTTATTATGACAAGGCTGACTTAACCCTGCTCGTGGCAAATGATGAGGGGCAGGAAGAAGAGAGTGACCCTCTCCCTGACCTCTTCTCCACCACTGAAGCTGATGGCTTAGTGGAGGGAGTGGTACTTGCAGACTGCCTTACTGCTGAGCAGAAGGACAACTGTATAAATCTCTTAGATCAGTTTTCTGACCTGTTCTCACTGATCCCAGGTACAACTACCTGGTGTGAGCACACAATCGACACAGGAGACAGCTTGCCTGTAAAAAGTAAGATTTATAGGCAACCTGACCATGTCAGGGATTGCATAAAACAAGAGGTTCAGAAAATGTTAGATCTGGGAGGGATTGAGCCTTCTGAAAGCCCATGGGCTAGCCCAGTGGTGCTTGTCCCCAAACCTCATAGTAGTGATGGTAAAGGGGAAATGAGGTGTTGTGTTGACTATAGAGGTCTCAATCAGGTAACCAAACTGATGCTCACCCTATACCCAGGGCAGATGAGCTAATAGATACACTGGCTTCTGCCAAGTATCTAAGCACTTTTGACTTAACTGCAGGGTATTGGCAGATTAAGTTGTCAGAAGATGCTAAACCCAAAACTGCACTTTCAACCATTGGGGGGCACTACCAGTTCACTCTTATGCCCTTTGGTCTGAAAAATGCACCTGCCACTTTTCAAAGGTTGGTGAATACAGTCCTGCAAGGATTGGAGGCTTTTAGTGCAGCATATCTGGATGATATAGCTGTCTTTAGCTCCACCTGGGATGAGCTCCTGGTCCATCTATGGAAAGTTGTGGAGGCCATGCAAAAGGCAGGCCTCATTTATAGGCTTCAAACTGCCAAATATGGCAGGTGAAAGTGGTTTATCTGGGCCACCTGGTAGGTGGGGAACAGATTGCACTACTGCAGGGGAAGATCCAGCCAATTACGGAATGGGCTTCCCCTACAACGCCAACCCAGGTGAGAGCCTTCCTTGGCCTCACAGGGTACTACAGGAGGTTCATCAAGAATTATGGCTCCATTGCAGCCCCTCTTAATGACCTCACTAGCAAGAAGATGCCTAAAAAGGTATTGTGGACAGCTAGCCGCCAAAAGGCTTTTGATGAGCTTAAACAGGCCATGTGCTCTGCACCTGTCCTAAAAAGTCCTTGTTACTCCAAGAAGTTCATAGTCCAGACTGATGCTTCTGAATTAGGGGTGGGGGCAGTTCTATCACAGCTTAACACTGAGGGCCACGATCAACCTGTTGCTTTTATCAGCAGGAGGTTGACCCCTAGAGAAAAGCGTTGGTCTGCCATTGAGAGGGAGGCCTTTGCTGTGGTCGGGGCAATGAAAAAGTTGAGACCATACCTGTTTGGTACTCGCTTTATTGTTCAGACAGACCACAAACCTCTATTATGGCTTAAACAAATGAAAGGTGAAAACCCTACATTGTTGAGGTGGTCCATCTCCCTACAGGGAATGGACTATACAGTGGAACATAGGCCTGGGAGTACCCACTCCAATGCAGATGGACTCTCCAGATATTTCCACTTAGACAATGAAGACTCATCTGGGCAAGGTTAGCACTATTGTCCCTCATTTGGGGGGAGTTGTGTAGGAAAGTACCATCTTGCCTGGCATGGTAACCCCATTTTTACTTGTATGTCAGTTTGTTTTTGCCTGTCTGACTGGGATCCTGCTAGCCAGGACCCCAGGGCTCATAGTGAAAACCCTGTTTGTCAGTGTGTTGTATATGTCTCACTGGGACTGCTAGCTAGGACCCCAGTGCTCATAGCTTGTGGCCTGTATGTGTATCCCTATGCAGTGCCTAACTGTGTCACTGAGACCTTGCTAATCAGAACCTCAGTGCTTACGCTCTCTCTGCCTTTAAAATTGTCACTATAGGCTAGTGACCATTTTTACCAATTTTAATTGGCACACTGGAACACCCTTATAATTCCCTAGTATATGGTACTGAGGTACCCAGGGTATTGGTGTTCCAGTAGATCCCTATGGGCTGCAGCAGTTCTTTTGCCACTCATAGGGAGCTCAGGCCATTAGTACACAGGACTGCCACTGCAGCCTGAGTGAAATAACGGCCACGTTATTTCACAGCCATTTTACACTGCACTTAAGTAACTTATAAATCACCTACGTGTCTAACTCTCCCTTGGTGAAGGTTAGGTGCAAAGTTACTAAGTGTGAGGGCCCCCTGGCACTAGCCAAGGTGCCCCCACATAGTTCAGGGCAATTTCCCCAGACTATGTGAGTGCGGGGACACCATTACACGCGTGCACTACATATAGGTCAATACCTATAGGTAGCTTCACAATGGTAACTCCGAATATGGCCACATAACATGTCTAAGATCATGGAATTGTCCCCCCATGCCAAATCTGGTATTGGGGTGCAAATCCCATGCATCCCCGGGGCTCCAACATTGACACCGGGTACTGCCAAACCAGCTCTCTGGAGTTTTCACTGCAGCTACCGCTTCTGCCCTCCTGGGGTCTGGGTAGCCCCGTTCCAGGAAGGTAGAACAAAGGATTTCCTCTGAGAGAGGGTGTACCACCCTCTCCCTTTGGAAATAGGTGTTAAGGGCCTGACAGGAGTAGCCTCTCCAGGCCTCTGGAAATGCTTGGAAGGGCACAGATGGTGTCCTCCTTGCATAAGCCAGTCTACACCAGTTCAGGGATTCCCCAGCCCCTGCTCTGGCGCGTAACTGGACAAAGGAAAGGGGAGTGACCACTCCCCTGTCCATCGCCACCCCAGGGGAGGTGCCCAGAGCTCCTCCAGTGTGCTCCAGACCTCTGCCATCTTGGAAACAGAGGTGTTGCTGGCACACTGGACTGCTCTGAGTGGCCAGTGCCATCAGGTGACGTCAGAGACTCCTTCTGATAGGCTCTTACCTTTCTGACTAGCCTATCATCCTTCCTAGGTAGCCAAACCTCCTTTTCTGGCTATTTAGGGTCTCTGCTTTGGGGAATTCTTCAGATACCGAATGCAAGAGCTCATCAGAGTTCCTCTGCATCTCCCTCTTCACCTTCTGCCAAAGGATCGACTGCTGACTGCTCAGGACACCTGCAAAACCGCAACAAAGTAGCAAAGACGACTACTGCAACCTTGTATCGCTTCATCCTGCCGGCTTTCTCACCTGGATCCTGGTGGTGCATGCTCTGGGGGTAGCCTGCCTCCTTCTTGCACCAGGAGCTCTGAAGAAATCTCCCGTGGGTCGACGGAATCTTCCACCTGCAACCGCAGGCAACAAAAGACTGCATCACCGGTCCTCTGGGTCCCCTCTCAGCATGACGAGCGTGGTCCCTGGAACTCAGCAACTCTGTCCAAGTGACTCCGACAGTCCAGTGACCCTTCAGACCAAGTTTGGTGGAGGTATGTCCCTGCCTCCCCACGCTAGACTGCATTGCTGGGTATCGCATGATTTGCAGCTGCTCCGGCTCCTGTGCACTCTTCCAGGATTTCCGTTGTGAACAGCCAAGCCTGGGTCCCCGACACTCTAACCTGCAGTGCACAACCTTCTGAGTTGTCCTCTGGCGTCGTGGGACTCCCTTTTCTGACTTTGGGTGGACTCCGGTTCACTCCTCTTCTAAGTGCCTGATCCGGTACTTCTGCAGGTGCTGCCTGCTTCTGTGAGGGCTCCCCGACTTGCTGGGCGCCCCCTCTGTCTCCTCATTCAAGTGGCGACATCCTGGTCCCTCCTGGGCCACAGCAGCATCCAAAAACCCTAACCGCGACCCTTGCAGCTAGCAAGGCTTGTTTGCGGTCTTTCTGCGTGGGAACACCTCTGCAAGCTTCTTCACGACGTGGGACATCCATCCTCCAAAGGGGAAGTTCCTAGTCCTCTTCGTTCTTGCAAAACACCAAGCTTCTTCCATCCGGTGGCAGCTTCCTTGCACCCTCAGCTGGCATTTCCTGGGCTCCTGCCCACTCTCGACACTGTCGCGACTCTTGGACTTGGTCCCCTTGTCTTACAGGTACTCAGGTCTGGAAATCCACTGTTGTTGCTTTGCTGGTTTTCCTTGCACAATCCCCCTATCATGACTTCTGTGCTCTCTGGGGGTTGTAGGTGCACTTTACACCTACCTTACAGGATACAGATATAACTCTCACTGTTTTCTTACAGTCCCGGCAACCCTCTACAAGCTCACATAGGTTTGGGGTCCATTCGTGGTTCGCATTCTGTAGGAGGCTGGCCTGGCTTGTAGTGGGTACCAAGGGGTACTTACACTCTGTACCAGGTCCAGTTATCCCTTATTAGTGTAGAAGAGGTGTTTCTACCAGCTTAGGCTGATAGAAGGTAGCTATAGCAGAACAGCTTAGGCTGAACTAGGAGACATGCAAAGCTCCTACTCAATCAATCAATCAAAAACATTTATAAAGAGCGCTACTCACCCGTGAGGGTCTCAAGGCGCTAGGGGAGGGGGGGTTATTGCTGCTCGAAGAGCCAGGTTTTGAGCTGCCTTCCGAATGCGAGGTTGTCCTGGGTGGTCCTGAGGTTGGCGGGGAGGGAGTTCCATGTCTTGGCCGCCAGGTAGGAAAAGGATTTCCCACCTGCCGTAGTGCAGCGGATGCGAGGGACGGCGGAGAGTGCGAGGTTGGCGGAGCGAAGTTGACGAGTGGGTGTGTAGAAACTGAGGTGACGGTTGAGGTATTCGGGTCCCTTGTTGTGGAGGGCTTTGTGTGCGTGGGCAAGGAGCCAGAAGGTGATCCTTTTGTTGACGGGAAGCCAGTGCAGGTGTCTCAGGTGGGCGGAGATGTGGCTGTTGCGGGGTATGTCAAGGATGAGGCGGGCGGAGGCGTTTTGTATTCGCTGAAGACGTTGTTGGAGTTTTGTGGTGGTTCCTGCGTATAGGGTGTTTCCGTAGTCCAGGCGGCTTGTGACGAGGGCGTGGGTCACAGTTTTTCTGGTGTCGGCGGGGATCCAGCGGAAGATCTTTCGGAGCATGCGGAGAGTGAGGAAGCAGGAAGATGATACGGCGTTGACTTTGTCAAGGTGAGAAGTGGGTCCAGGATGAATCCGAGGTTGCGTGCGTGGTCTGAGGGGGTTGGTGCAGTGCCAAGGGCCGTGGGCCACCAAGAGTTGTCCCAGGCGGACGGGGTGTTTCCGAGGATGAGGACTTCAGTTTTGTTGAGTTCAGTTTCAGACGGCTGAGTTTCATCCATTCTGCCACGTCTTTCATTCCATCTTGCAGGTTGGTTTTGGCGCTGGTGGGGTCCTTGGTGAGGGAAAGTATCAGCTGAGTGTCGTCGTGTAGGAGGTGATGTTGATGTTGTGTTTGCGTACGATGTCGGCGAGGGGGCTCATGTAGACATTGAAGAGAGTCGGGCTGAGCGAGGAGCCTTGTGGGACGCCGCACATGATCTCGGTGGGGTCTGAGCGGAACGGAGGGAGGTAGACTCTTTGGGAGCGGTTAGAGAGGAAAGAAGTGAAAGTGATCCAGTCCAGGGCCTGTCCTTGGATACCGGTGGAGCGGAGGCGGGATATTACGGTTCGGTGGCAGACGGTGTCGAAGGCAGCCGATAGGTCGAGGAGGATGAGGGCGACTGTTTCTCCGTTGTCCAACAGAGTTCTGATGTCATCTGTGACTGCAACGAGGGCGGTTTCTGTGCTGTGGTTGGCTCGGAATCCGGACTGGGAGAGGTCGAGTAGGTTGTTGTCTTCAAGGAAATTGGTCAGTTGCTTGTTGACGGTCTTCTCGATGACTTTGGCAGGGAAGGGGAGGAGCGAGATGGGGCGGAAGTTCTTCAGGCCGCTGGGGTCCGCCGTAGGTTTCTTCAGGAGGGCGTTGACTTCCACGTGTTTCCATCTCTCGGGGAAGGTGGCAGAAGCAAACAAGCTGTTGATGATGGTCTGGAGATGAGGGGCGATGATGTCGTCGGCTTTGTTGAAGTTGAAGTGGGGGCAGGGGACGGAGGGGGACCGGAGTGGATGGTGTTCATGGTAGCTTTGGTCTCCTCCGCGCTGATGTGAGTTCCGGCATTGAGTGTGATGGCTGGGGTTGTAGGTTCTGTGGTGGTTGGCTGGGTCTGGTGACCGAAGCTGTCGTGTAGGTCGGTGATCTTTCGATGGAAGAAGGTAGCGAGGGAGTTGCAGAGATCTGGTGAGGGCGTGATGGAGTTGGAGTTGGCGTTGGGATTGGAGAGCTCTTTGACGATGTTGAGGAGTTCTTTGCTGTTGTGAGTGTTCTTGTCCAGTCTGTCTGTGAAGGAAGTTCTTTTGGTGGCGCGGATCAGCTGATGGTGTTCGCGGGTGGCGTTTTTGAGGGCATACATGTTTTCTACGGTGTGGTCTTTGCGCCAGGCTTTCTCGAGGGTCCGGCAGGTTTTTTGGGATTCCTTGAGGGTGTCTGTGAACCACTGAGGTTTCCTGGTGTTGGTCTGTCTTGGGAGGCGTCTGAAGGGTGCAAGGTTGTCCGCGCAGTTGGTAATCCAATGAGTGAGGCTGAGGACTGCGTTGTTGGGGTCGGTGGAGATGGTGGGTTGGTTGTCGTTGAGAGTGGAGAGTAGCTGTTCCGTGGGGATTTTGTTCCAATGTCTGCGTGCGATGGGTTGTGTGCGGAGGTGGAGAGTCTTGCGTCTGAAGGTGAAGTGGACACATCTATGGTCGGTCCAGTGTATTACGGATGAGTGGCTGAAGGATACGTGGTTGCTGGCGGAGAAGATGGGGTCGAGCATGTGTCCGGCGATGTGGGTGGGGGTGTTCACCAGTTGCTTGAGACCGAGGTTGGCGAGCAGGGTGGTGGTGTTGGGGTCGTTGTTCTGCTCCGGGTGGAAGTTGAGGTCTCCGAAGAGGATGTAGTCCGGCGAGGCTAGGGCATGCGGGGAGATGAAGTCAGCGATGGATTCGCTGAAGAGGGCGCGTGGTCCAGGGGGTCTGTAGATGAGAGTTCCTCTGAGGGTGGTCCTGGGGTCGGTGTGGATCTGGAAGTGCATGTGTTCAGCGGCGAGGGGGGTGTCTTCGGTGGAAGTGGTGACGTTGATGGAGTCCTTGAATACGATGGCGATTCCTCCTCCGACTTGGTTGGTGCGGTCTCTCCTGGTGATCTTGTAGCCGTCGGGGATGGCTATGGCGATGTCAGGGGCCGAGGAGGCGTTCTTCCAGGTCTCAGTGATGAAGGCGACGTCCGGTGGAGTCCAGGAGGTCCCATAGTTCAATGGCGTGCTTGTGGACGGAGCGTGCGTTGATGAGGATGCATTTGAGATGGTTATTGGCGCGTGGGCTGGCGGGCGGGGTGCAGTCGCGGTGGAAGGTGTGTTTGCAGGTAAGGCATGCGAAGGGTCCATGAGTGCGTTTCGGGTTGGTTTGGAAGCAGGTTCTGGAGCGTCCCGGGTTGAGTGCGTGAAGGGAGGTGGGGTCGTAGTGGTGCTGCGGGGTTTGGGTGTGCTGGGGGTCAGGGGTCGTGGCGCTGGGCCCAGTCCACGCGCGGACTGCCACAGACGGATTTGCCTTTGGTGCGCGTCCGTGCAGCGGCCGCCATAAGAGGGAGGAGGAGGGGTCAGCTGGGGGCGGGAGGCAGGACGACGAATGGGAGCAGGGGGGGCGGGGCCAAGCGGGTGGCGGCGGCGGGAAAGCAGAGGGCGGGGAGGTCAGATACAGGGGAAGGGAAAGAAGATAGGGAAGGGAGGAGATGGATTACAGAGGAGGAGAGGAGTCAGAAGAAAAGAAGAGAGGAATAGAAGAAGAGAAGAACCCAGAAGAAGAGGAGCGAAGAGTACAGAAGAAGAAGAGAAGCCACAGAAGAAGAGGAGAGAAGAGTACAGAAGAAGAGAAGACCACAAAAGAAGAGAAGGACACAGAAGAACACAGAAGAAGAAGAGAACACGCAGGATGGGGTGCAGAGGAGGAGAAGAACACAGAAGAACACAGAAGAAGAAGAGAACACGCAGGATGGGGTGCAGAGGAGGAGAAGAACACAGAAGAAGAAAGGAACACGCAGGATGGGGTGCAGAGGAGGAGAAGAACACAAAGGAAGAGCAGAGTAGGAAGAAAATGCGGTGACGAAGAGGAGAAAAGAAGAGAACACAAAGGAAGAGCAGAACACGAGGAAAATGCGGTGAGGAGGAAGAGAAGAAGAGAGGAATAGAAGAAGAGAAGAGAAGAACCCAGAAGAAGAGGAGAGAAGAGTACAGAAGAAGAAGAGAAGACCACAGAAGAAGAGGAGAGAAGAGTACAGAAGAAGAGAAGACCACAGAAGAAGAGAAGTCCACAGAAGAAGAGAAGGACACAGAAGAACACAGAAGAAGAAGAGATCACGCACGATGGGGTGCAGAGGAGGAGACGAACATAAGAAGAAGAGAACATGCAGGATGGGATGCAGAGGAGGAGAAGGACACAGAAGAACACAGAAGAGAACACGCAGGATGGGGTGCAGAGGAGGAGAAGAACACAAAGGAAGAGCAGAGCAGGAAGAAAATGTGGTGAGGAAGAGGAGAAAAGAAGAGAAGAACACAGAGGAAGAGCAGAGCAGGAAGAAAATGCGGTGAGGAAGAGGAGAAAAGAAGAGAAGAACACAGAGGGAGAGCAGAGCACGAGGAAAATGCGGTGAGGAAGAAGAGAAGAACACAGAGGAAGAGCAGAGCAGGAAGAAAATGCGGTGAGGAAGAGGAGCGGGACACAGAGGAAGAGCAGAACACGAGGAAAATGAGGTGAAGAGAAAGAGAAGGACACAGGAGAAGAGCAGAACACGCAGCAAGTGGGCTGCAGAAGAGGAGCAGAAAACGGAGGAAGATGGCTACCAGAGGGAGGAGCAGAAAGCGAAGGGAAATGGACAGAGAGAGGATAGCAGAGGTACGAAGAAAAGTTGGAGGAGAGAGCAGAAGACAGAAGTTCAGAAAACAGAGGTGAGTAATGAGGGGCTGGGTGGGGGAGCGCAGGGAGTACTTACGGTTTTGCTGGGAGGTGGCAGGAGCCTGGGCAGGTGGAGCTGCAGCGGCGGGGGAAGCGACCTACCCTAGGGTCAAGGATCGCTGTCTCTGCCGCGCAGCAGCCGCCATAAGAGGGAGGAGGGGGGAGGAGGGGTAAGCTGGGGGTGGGAGGCGGGAGGGGGGTGACGAATGGGAGCGGGGGCGGGGCCGAGCGGGTGGTGGCGGCGGGAACGCAGAGGGCAGGGGGGGGGGTCAGATAGAGGGGAAGGGAAAGAAGACAAGGAAGGGAGGAGATGGATTACAGAAGAGGATAGGAGTCAGAAGAAGAGAGGAATAGAAGAAGAGAAGAACCCAGAAGAAAGGAGAGAAGAGTACAGAAGAAGAAGAGAAGACCACAGAAGAAGAGGAGAGAAGAGTACAGAAGAAGAGAAGACCACAGAAGAAGAGAAGGACACAGAAGAAGAAGAGAACACGCAGGATGGGGTGCAGAGGAGGAGAAGAACACAGAAGAAGAAGAAAACATGCAGGATGGGGTGCAGAGGAGGAGAAGAACACAGAGGAAGAGCAGAGCAGGAAGAAAATGCGGTGAGGAAGAAGAGAAAAGAAGAGAAGAACACAGAGGAAGAGCAGAGCACGAGGAAAATGCGGTGAGGAAGAAGAGAAGAGAAGAGAAGAACACAGAGGAAGAGCAGAGCAGGAAGAAAATGCGGTGAGGAAGAGGAGAAAAGAAGAGAAGAACACAGAGGAAGAGCAGAGCACGAGGAAAATGCGGTGAGGAAGAAGAGAAGAGAAGAACACAGAGGAAGAGCAGAGCAGGAAGAAAATGCGGTGAGGAGGAAGAGAAGGACACAGGAGAAGAGCAGAACACGCAGCAAGTGGGCTGCAGAAGAGGAGCAGAAAACAGAGGAAGATGACTACCAGAGGGAGGAGCAGAAAGCGAAGGGAAATGGACAAAGAGAGGACAGCAGAGGTACGAAGAAAAGTTGGAGGAGAGAGCAGAAGACAGAAGTTCAGAAAACAGAGGTGAGTAACGAGGGGCTGGGTGGGGGGGAGCGCAGGGAGTACTTACGGTTTTGCTGGGAGGTGGCAGGAGCCTGGGCAGGTGGAACTGCAGCGGCGGGGGAAGCGACCTACCCTAGGGTCAAGGGTCGCTGTCTCTGCCGCGCAGCGGCGCCATAAGAGTGAGGAGGGGGGGAGGAGGGGTCAGCTGGGGGTGGGAGGCGGGAGGGTGGGCGACGAATGGGAGAAGGGGGGGCGGGGCCGAGCGGGTGGTGGCGGCGGGAAAGCAGAGGGCAGGGGGGTCAGATAGAGGGGAAGGGAAAGAAGATAGGGAAGGGAGGAGATGGATTACAGAGGAGGAGAGGAGTCAGAAGAAAAGAATAGAGGAATAGAAGAAGAGAAGAGAAGAACCCAGAAGAAGAGGAGAGAAGAGTACAGAAGAAGAAGAGAAGACCACAGAAGAAGAGGAGAGAAGAGTACAGAAGAAGAGAAGACCACAGAAGAAGAGAAGGACACAGAAGAACACAGAAGAAGAAGAAAACATGCAGGATGGGGTGCAGAGGTGGAGAAGAACACAGCGGAAGAGCAGAGCAGGAAGAAAATGCGGTGAGGAAGAGGAGAAAAGAAGAGAAGAACACAGAGGAAGAGCAGAGCACGAGGAAAATGCAGTGAGGAAGAAGAGAAGAAAACAGAGGAAGAGCAGAGCAGGAAGAAAATGCGGTGAGGAAGAGGAGAAAAGAAGAGAAGAACACAGAGGAAGAGCAGAGCACGAGGAAAATGCGGTGAGGAAGAAGAGAAGAACACAGAGGAAGAGCAGAGCAGGAAGAAAATGCAGTGAGGAAGAGGAGAAAAGAAGAGAAGAACACAGAGGAAGAGCAGAGCAGGAAGAAAATGCGGTGAGGAAGAGGAGAAAAGAAGAGAAGAACACAGAGGGAGAGCAGAGCACAAAGAAAATGCGGTGAGGAAGAGGAGAAAAGAAGAGAAGAACACAGAGGGAGAGCAGAGCACGAGGAAAATGCGGTGAGGAAGAAGAGAAGAGAAGAGAAGAACACAGAGGAAGAGCAGAGCAGGAAGAAAATGCGGTGAGGAAGAGGAGCGGGACACCGAGGAAAAGCAGAACACGAGGAAAATGCGGTGAGGAGGAAGAGAAGGACACAGAAGAAGAGCAGAACACGCAGCAAGTGGGCTGCAGAAGAGTAGCAGAAAACGGAGGAAGATGGCTACCAGAGGGAAGAGCAGAAAGCAAAGGGAAATGGACAGAGAGAGGACAGCAGAGGTATGAAGAAAAGTTGGAGGAGAGAGCAGAAGACAGAAGTTCAGAAAACAGAGGTGAGTAATGAGGGGCTGGGCGGGGGGAGCGCAGGGAGTACTTACGGTTTTGCTGGGAGGTGGCAGGAGCCTGGGCAGGTGGAGCTGCAGCGGCGGGGGAAGCGACCTACCCTAGGGTCAAGGGTCGCTGTCTCTGCCTCGCTGCGGCCGCCATAAGAAGGAGGGGGGGGGGGGGTCAGCTGGGGGCAGGAGGCAGGGAGACAAATGGGAGCGGGGAGGGCGGGGCCGAGCAGGTGGTGGCTGCGGGAAAGCAGAGGGCGGGGGGGTCAGATAGAGGGGAAGGGAAAGAAGATAGGGAAGGGAGGAGATGGATTACAGAGGAGAAGAGAAGTCAGAAGAAAAGAAGAGAGGAATAGAAGAAGAGAAGAGAAGAACCCAGAAGAAGAGGAGAGAAGAGTACAGAAGAAGAAGAGAAGACCACAGAAGAAGAGGAGAGAAGAGTACAGAAGAAGAGAAGACCACAGAAGAAGAGAAGACCACAGAAGAAGAGAAGGACACAGAAGAACACAGAAGAAGAAGAGAACACGCACGATGGGGTGCAGAGGAGGAGACGAACATAAGAAGAAGAGAACATGCAGGATGGGATGCAGAGGAGGAGAAGGACACAGAAGAACACAGAAGAGAACACGCAGGATGGGGTGCAGAGGAGGAGAAGAACACAGAAGAACACAGAAGAAGAAAGGAACACGCAGGATGGGGTGCAGAGGAGGAGAAGAACACAAAGGAAGAGCAGAGCAGGAAGAAAATGTGGTGAGGAAGAGGAGAAAAGAAGAGAAGAACACAGAGGAAGAGCAGAGCAGGAAGAAAATGCGGTGAGGAAGAGGAGAAAAGAAGAGAAGAACACAGAGGGAGAGCAGAGCACGAGGAAAATGCGGTGAGGAAGAAGAGAAGAACACAGAGGAAGAGCAGAGCAGGAAGAAAATGCGGTGAGGAAGAGGAGCGGGACACAGAGGAAGAGCAGAACACGAGGAAAATGAGGTGAGGAGGAAGAGAAGGACACAGGAGAAGAGCAGAACACGCAGCAAGTGGGCTGCAGAAGAGGAGCAGAAAACGGAGGAAGATGGCTACCAGAGGGAGGAGCAGAAAGCGAAGGGAAATGGACAGAGAGAGAACAGCAGAGGTACGAAGAAAAGTTGGAGGAGAGAGCAGAAGACAGAAGTTCAGAAAACAGAGGTGAGTAACGAGGGGCTGCATGGGGGGAGCGCAGGGAGTACTTACGGTTTTGCTGGGAGGTGGCAGGAGCCTGGCAGGTGGAGCTGCAGCGGCGGGGGAAGCGAGCTACCCTAGGGTCAAGGGTCGCTGTCTCTGCTGCGCAGCGTCCGCCATAAGAGGGAGGAGGGGTCAGCTGGAGGTGGGAGGCAGGAGGGGGGGCGACGAATGGGAGCAGGGGCGGGCGGGGCCGAGCGGGTGGCGGCGGCGGGTAAGCAGAGGGCGGGGGGTCAGTTAGAGGGGAAGGGGAATTCTGCAAGGAAGACCAACACCAGCAATGCAACCAAAGTGGATTTCCGGATGAGAGTACCTGTGGAACAATGGGACCAAGTCCAAGAGTCGCGACAAAGTCGAGATTGGGCAGGAGCCCAAGAAATGCCAGCTGAGGGTGCAAGGAAGCTGCCACCTGGTGGAAGAAGCTTGGCGTTCTGCAAGAACGAAGAAGACTAGGAACTTCCCCTTTGGAGGATGGATGTCCAACGTCGTGAAGAAGCTTGCAGAGTTGTTCCCACGCAGAAAGACCGCAAACAAGCTTTGCTAGCTGCAAGGGTCGCGGTTTGGGTTTTTGGATGCTGCTGTGGCCCAGGAGGGACCAGGATGTCGCCACTTGGATGAGGAGACAGAGGGGGCGCCCAGCAAGTCAGGGAGCCCTCACAGAAGCAGGCAGCACCCGCAGAAGTACCTGAACAGGCACTTAGAAGAAAAGTGAACCAGAGTCCACCCGAAGTCACAAAAGGGAGTCCGACGACGCCGGAGGACAACTCAGAAGGTTGTGCACTGCAGGTTAGAGTGTCGGGGACCCAGGCTTGGCTGTGCACAAAGGAAATCCTGGAAGAGTGCACAGAGGCCGGAGTAGCTGCAAAAGTCGCTGTTCCCAGCAATTCAGTCTAGCGTGGGGAGGCAAGGACTTACCTCCACCAAACTTGGACTGAAAAGTCACTGGACTGTGGGAGTCACTTGGACAGAGTTGCGGAGTTCCAGGGACCACGCTCGTCGTGCTGAGAAGGGACCCAGAGGACCGGTGATGCAGTCTTGTGTTGCCTGCGGTTGCAGAGGGAAGATTCCGTCGACCCACAGGAGATTTCTTCAGAGCTCCTGGTGCAGAGAGGAGGCAGGCTACCCCCAGAGCATGCACCACCTGGAAACAGTTGAGAAAGCGGCAGGATGAAGGTTGCTAGTAGTCGTCTTGCTACTTTGTTGCGGTTTTGCAGGCGTCCTGAGCAGTCAGCGGTCGATCCTTTGGCTGAAGGTGAAGAGGGAGATGCAGAGGAACTCTGGTGAGCTCTTGCATTCGTTATCTGGTGAGATCCCCAAAGCAGAGACCCTAAATAGCCAGAAAAGGAGGTTTGGCTACCTAGGAAGGAGGATTGGCTACCAAGAGAGGTAAGAGCCTATCAGAAGGAGCCTCTGACGTCACCTGCTGGCATTGGCCACTCAGAGCAGTCCAGTGTGCCACAAACACCTCTGCTTCCAAGATGGCAGAGGTCTGGGACACACTGGAGGAGCTCTGGGCACCTCCCCTGGGAGGTGCAGGTCAGGGGAGTGGTCACTCCCCTTTCCTTTGTCCAGTTTCGCGCCAGAGCAGGGCTGGGGGGGATCCCTGAACAGGTGTAGACTAGCTTATGCAGAGATGGGCACCATCTGTGCCCATCAAAGCATTTCCAGAGGCTGGGGGAGGTTACTCCTCCCCAGCCTTCACACCTATTTCCAAAGGGAGAGGGTGTAACACCCTCTCTCAGAGGAAGTCCTTTGTTCTGCCTTCCTGGGCCAGGGCTGCCTGGACCCCAGGAGGGCAGAAATCTGACTGAGGGGTTGGCAGCAGCAGCAGCAGCTGCAGTGGAGACCCCGGAAAGGCAGTTTGGCAGTACCCGGGTTCTGTGCTAGAGACCCAGAGGGTCATGGAATTGTCCCCCCAATACCAGAATGGTATTGGGGTGACAATTCCATAATCTTAGACATGTTACATGGCTAGGTTCGTAGGTACCGTTGTGACGCTATACATAGGTAGTGACTTATGTATAGTGCACTCGTGGAATGGTGCCCCCGCACTCACAAAGTTCGGGGAATTTGCCCTCACCGATGCGGGGGCACCTTGGCTAGTGCCAGGGTGCTCACACACTAAGTAACTTGGCACCCAACTTTCACCACGTGAGGGTTAGGCATATAGGTGACTTATAAGTTACTTATGAGCAGTGAAAAATGCCTGTGAAATAACGTGGATGTTATTTCACTCAGGATGCAGTGGCAGGCCTGTGTAAGAATTGCCTGAGCTCCCTATGGGTGGCAAAAGAAATGCTGCAGCCCATAGGGATCTCCTGGAACCCCAATACCCTGGGTACCTAAGTACCATATACAAGGGAATTATATGGGTGTACCAGTGTGCCAATGAGAATTGGTAAATTTAGGGCCAGATGTAGTAAGGTCCGAATTTGCGACCACAAATTTGGATGCAGAACGGTGTCTTAGACACCGTCTGCGACTCGCTATGGGGTCGCAAAGACCCACCTCATTAATATTAATGAGGTGGGTTGTTTTTTTGCGACCCCATAGTGAGTCCCTGAAGTCAGCAGACCTCCATGTCTGTGACTACTTTTTCAATAAAGCAGTTTTTTTTTCATTTTGCAGCCCGTTTTCCTTAAAGGAAAACGAGTTGCAAAATGAAAAAAAAATACGGAACCATTTGGTTTCGTTTTTTCAGTGTAGGCAGTGGTCCATTGGACCACTGCCTGCTCTGAAAAAACCTTTATGCCCACATTCACAAAGGGGACCCCTTCCCTTTTGCGAATGAGTTACCACCAGTGTGACACTGGTGGTAACTGCGAATTGCAATGCAAGTTGCAAATAGGAAGGGAACACCCCATCCTATTTGCGAGTCGCATTCACAAATTGCGAGTCGGTACCGAATGAGCATCGCGTTAGGCTGTTTGCATGGCGCAAACTGCGATTTTCGCAGTTTGCATCATGCAAACGGCTTCCTACATCTGGCCCTTAGTCACTAGCCTGCAATGACAAATTTAGAAAGCAGAGAGAGCATAAACACTGAGGTTCTGGTTAGCAGAGCCTCAGTGATATTGTTAGACACCACACAGGGAACATATACAGGGCACATACTATGAGCACTGGGGTCCTGCCTAGCATTCCAGTGACACAGGGGCTAAAACACACATACATACAGTGAAAGTGGGGGTAACATGCCAGGCAAGATGGTACTTTCCTACACCCTCTCCCCCCCCCCAAACGAAGGACAATAAGACTAGCCTTGTCCAGATGAGTCTTCATTGTCTAAGTGGAAATATCTGGAGAGTCCATCTGCATTGGAGTGGGTACTCCCAGGTCAATGTCCACTGTATAGTCCATTCCCTGTAGGGATATGGACCACCTCAACAATTAAGGGTTTTCACCTTTCATTTGTTTTAGCCAAAGTAGAGGTTTGTGGTCTGTCTGAACAATAAAGTGAGTACCAAACAGGTATGGTCTCAACTTTTTCAGTGCCCAGACCACAGCAAAGGCCTCCCTTTCTATGGCAGACCAATGCTTTTCTATAGGGGTCAACCTTCTGCTGATAAAAGCAACTGGTTGATCCAGGCCCTCAGAATTCAGTTGCGATAGTACTGCCCCTACCCCTAATTTGAATGCATCAGTTTGAACAATGAATTTCTTGGCGTAACATGGGCTTTTTAGGACGGGTGCAGAGCACATGGCCTGTTTCAGCTCCTCAAAAGCTTTCTGACATCTGGCTGTCCATAATACTTCTTAGACATTTTCTTGCTAGTGAGATCATTAAGAGGGGCTGCTATGGAGCCATAATTCTTGATGAATCTCCTATAGTACCCTGTGAGGCCTAAAAAGGCTCTGACCTGGGTCTGAGTTGTAGGGGGAACCCAATCCATCATAGTTTGAATTTTCCCCTGTAGTGGTGCAATCTGTTCTCCACCAACCAGATAAACCACTTTCCCCTGCCCTATCTGGCACCCCTATCTGGCACTTGATAGTGAGGCCTGCCTTTTGCAGAGCCTCCAAAACTTTCCATAGGTGGACCAGGTGATCATCCCAGGTTGAGCTAAAGACAGCAATATCATCTAGATATGATGCACTGAAAGCCTCCAACCCTTGCAGGACTGCATTCACCAACCTCTGAAAAGTAGAAGATGCATTTTTCAAACCAAAGGGCATTACTGTGAATTGGTAGTGCCCTCCTATGGTAGAAAATGCAGTCTTTGGTTTAGCATGTTCTGCCAATCTAATCTGCCAATACCCTGCAGTTAGATCAAAAGTGCTAAGATACTTGGCAGAAGCCAGTGTATCGATGAGCTCATCTGCCCTGGGTATAGGGTGAGCATCAGTTCTGGTTACCTGATTGAGCCCTCTGTAATCTACACAAAACCTCATCTCCCTTTTCCATCCTTGGTGTGAGGTTTTGGTACAAGCAAAACTGGGCTAGCCCAGGGGCTTTCAGAAGGTTCAATCACCCCTAAATCCAACATTTTCTGCACCTCTTGTTTAATGCAGTCCCTGACATGGTCAGGCTGCCTATATATTTTACTTTTGACAGGCAGGCTGTCTCCAGTGTCAATTGTATGTTCACACCAGGATGTTGTACATGGTACAAGTAAAAAGAGGTCTGAAAATTGGCTTAGGAGATTGATGCAGTGGTCTTTCTGTTCTGCAGTCAGACAATCTGCTAAAACTACTTCCACCACTAAGGCATCTGCTTCAGTGGTGGAGAAGAGATCAGGGAGAGGGTCACTCTTTTCTTCCTGTCCCCCATCTGTTGCCATGAGCAGGGTGAGATCAGACTTGTCATAGTAGGGTTTTAGGCGGTTGACATGAATCACCCTAAGGGGACTCCTGGCAGTGCCCAGGTCTACCAAGTAGGTAACCTCACCCTTCTTCTAAAAAATTAGATGGGGTCCACTCCATTTGTCCTGGAGTGCTCTTGGGGCCACAGGCTGCAATACCCACCCCTTCTGTCCTGGTTGGTACTGAGTCAGGACAGCCTTCTGGTCACGCCATTGCTTTTGCAGCTCCTGGCTGGCCTGAAGGTTTTTACTGGCCTTTTTTGCATATACTCAACCATTCTGCATCTTATGCCAAGTACATAGTTTACTATGTCCTGTTTAGGAGCTTTTAAAAGTTGATCCCAACCTTCCTTCACAAGAGCAAGTGGACCTCTTACAGGGTGCCCAAAGAGGAGTTCAAAGGGGCTGACGCCCACTCCTTTTTGGGGTACCTGCCTGCAAGTAAAAAGGTGGCAAGGTAACAGGACATCCCATCTTCCTCTGAGTTTTTCAAGGAGTCCCATTATCATACCTTTGAGAGTTTTATTAAACCTCTCAACCAGACCATCTGTTTGTGGATGGTAAGGGGTGGTAAACTTGTAGGTAACACCACACTCCTTCCAAATTGCTTTTAGGTATGCAGACATGAAGTTGCTACCTCTGTCTGACACCACCTCTTTAGGAAAACCCACCCTGGAAAAGATTCCCAGGAGGGCCTTTGCCACTGCAGGAGCTGTAGTGGTCCTTAAAGGTATGGCTTCAGGATATCTTGTGACATAGTCCACTACCACCAAGATAAATGTATTGCCTGAAGCAGTTGGAGGGTGAAGGGGGCCAACTATGTCAACCCCTACCCTTTCAAAGGGCACCCCAACCACTGGAAGTGAAATTAGAGTGGCCTTTGGAGTGCCACCAGTCTTGACACTGGCTTGGCAGGTCACATAAGATTTACAAAAGTGTTTTGTGTCCTCTGACATATAAGGCCAGTGAAAGAAGGGGAGAAGTCTTTCCCACGTTTTCATCTGGCCCAAATGCCCAGCCAAAGGAATGTCATGTGCTAGGGTGAGAGAAACTCTCTGTACTGCAGGGGAATGACCAATCTCCTGGCAGCTCCAGGTTTTGAGTCCCTTGACTCTGTGTACAAGAGGTTGTCTTCCTAGTGCACCCTATGACTGTCACTGACATCCCCATTTTGCTGTTTGACAGCTTGCTGTCTGAGACCCTCTAATGTGGGACAGGTTTGCTGTGCCACACTCAGCTCTTCCCTGGCAGGCCCCCCTGCACCCAAAAGCTCAACAGTGTCTGCTGCCAGCTCCTCTGGTGTAGGTTCTGCACAGGGAGGAAATTCCTCTTCCTCAAAAGGGGAATCATCTGTAGAGGGAGGGATAGTGGGTAGGGATTTACCCTTTCCACCCCTAGCTTTAGGGAGCACTTGGACCATTGATCCAGGATCCCAGTTTCCCTGTCATTTTTGCTTCTTGGCCTGAGCCCTTGTCAATGCAAAAATATGCCCAGCATTGCTGCATGGGCCTCCAACTCCACTTCTGCCCAAGCTGATGTCTCCAAATCGCTTCCTAGTAGACAGTCTACAGGTAAATCAGTGGCTACCAGAACTTTCTTTGGATTAGTAACCAGCCCCCCCCCCCCCCCCAAGTTGAGATTCAGAACAGCCATGGGCGGCTAAGAGTTTTGTCATGAGCGTCTGTCACTTGGTACTGCTGACCAAGTATGTGTTGATCAGGGTAGACCAGTTTTTCCATCACCATAGTTACACTGGCTCCTGTGTCCCTGTAGGCCTCAACCTCAACACCATTGATTAGGGGAAGTTGCTTGTACTTACCCATGTAAAGGGGACAAGCAACCAAGGTGGCAAAATCAATGCTACCATGAGAGACTAAAACAGCCTCTGTGGTCGCCTAACAAGACCAACCTCCAACTACATTGCCAATAGTGAGCCCAGCTACACCCTTGGATTGGCTATTAGTAGTAGATTTCCCACCACCACTGCTAATACTAGGAGCACTAGAATTTGCAGCAGGGGTTGTGGTGGTGGAAGGTTTGGTGTTTTTCGTTGGACAAGTGGAATCATTTTCCCAATGGCCTTTGACTTTACACAAATGACACCAAGACTTTTTCTGATTATTATTAGAAGAGGATTTGGACCCACCACCCCCAGAGCATTTTTGTGGGCCTGATGAAGACTCCAAATGCTTAGTTTTGTCCCCACCCTTCTCAGAAGACTTACCATCCTTCTTCTTGCCATCCTTGTCATCCCCTGTATGAACTTTTCTGTTCACCCTTGTTCTGACCCTTTTGTCTGCCTTCTTTCCCAATTCTTGGGGACAGGTCAGATCAGAGACCACTAGGTACTGGTGCAACAAGTCAGACACACAATTGTTAAAAATATGCTTTCTCAGAATAAGTACAGGCTTTCATAGTCAGAAACGTTACTGCCATGCAACCACCCTTCCAAGGTCTTCACTGAACAGTCCACAAAATCTGTCCAGTCTTGAGAAGACTCTTTTCTGGTGTCTCTGAACTTAATCCTGTATTGTTCAGTGGTTAAGCCAAATCCATCCAAGAGTGCATCTTTCAAAACTTTGTAATTATTGGCATCACTTTCTCTGACAGTAAGGAGCCTATCCCTACCCTTCCCAGTGAAAGATACACAAAATAGCAGCCCACTGCCTTTAAGGGACCAACTGTACCATACAGACCCTCTCAAGTGCAGCAAACCACTTATTAATGTCATCCCCCTCCTTGTAAGGGGGGGGACTATCTTGTGCAGATTCCTGGAATCTTGCTCTTTAACAGGATTGATTTCAGAAATAGTGCTGCAGCCACCATAGGGGAACTAACCCCAATCTCTGTCTTTCCCTCTCTATGTCTAGGGATTCCCTGTCTAAGGCCAGCTGCTGCTGTTTAAGCTTCAGTCTGGTCTCTTCCATCCTCAGCATTCTGAGTTCCCTTTCCATTCAATTATCCTCAGGGTGGGAGGCTTGGGAATGTTTGGAAACAGGGGAGATTTGGGAATTTGCAGAGAGAGACCTCTCCCTAACTGTCTGGACCCTAGTAACCTGGCCTCTAGGAGTCAAAGATGTCCTAATAATGTGTGATCCTCTAACACTACCAGTGTCACTAGGTGGCCTGCTAGGGGGCAGGACCTTGTAAGAACCCTCCCCAGCATCTTCAGGGAACTCCTCTGAGTCTGACTGGGAAGCCTCCCCTTTTTCTACCCTTTCCTGAGATGGGCCAGACTGGTTCTGGTCATCCTGTAAAAGCAGATTAAAGAGAAACTCTTTTGGTGGATTCTTACCTATGCTTAAACTTCTATCCAGGCAGACACCCCTCAAACTTTTGTAGTTTAAACTTTCATAAGTTGCCTGAACAGCTTTGCAGGTAGCCTCTACTGCAGACATGATAGAAAAAGGTTTAAGACAGAGAGAGAAAAAGTTTTAGAACTTTTGAAAGTACAGAGAATTTTTTTCTTCAAAGTTTTGGAAATCTTTTAAAAGTTTTCAGAACTTCTCAGAAACTTAGTAAAAAGTTTTAGAGCAGAAAATAATGCTTTGGTTAAGCAGTTACAAGTACTTATACCACTGCTGCACCACCAATGTAGGTGGCTGGCTTGGCTTATAGTGGGTACCTTGTGGTACTTACACCCTGTGCCAGGTACAGTTGTCCCTTATTAGTAGAACAGAGGTGTTTCTAGCTGCTTAGGCTGATAGAAGGTAGCTACGGCAAAGCAGCTTAGGCTGAACTGGGAGACATGTAAAGCTCCTACTATACCACTGGTGTCATATGCACAATATCATAAGAAAACACAATACTCAGAGTTACTAAAAATAAAGGTACTTTATTTTAGTGACAATTGTAGGAAAGTACCATCTTGTTCGCATGTTACCCCCATTTTCACTGTATGTATGTTAATTTTTGCCCTTGTGTCACTGGGATCCTGCTAGGCAGGACCCCAGTGCTCATAGTGTGTCCCCTGTATGTGTTCCCTGTGTGGTGCCTAACTGTATCACTGAGGCTCTGCTAACCAGAATCTCAGTGTTTATCCTCTCTCTGCTTTCTAAATTTGTCACTGCAGGATAGTGACTAATTTCACCAATTCTCATTGGCACACTGTGTAGGAGGCTGGCCTGGCTTGTAGTGGGTACCAAGGGGTACTTACACCCTGTACCAGGTCCAGTTATCCCTTATTAGTGTAGAAGAGGTGTTTCCAGCAGCTTAGGCTGATAGAAGGTAGCTATAGCAGAGCAGCTTAGGCTGAACGAGGAGACATGCAAAGCTCCTACTATACCACTGGTGTCATATGCACAATATCATAAGAAAACACAACACAGATATACTAAAAATAAAGGTACTTTATTTTTATGACAATATGCCAAAAGTATCTCAGTGAGTACCCTCAGTATGAGGATGCCAAATATACACAAGATATATGTACACAATACCAAAAATATGCAGTAATAGCTAAAGGAAGTAATGCAAGCAGTGTAAAGTTACAATAGATTGCAATAGGAGCACATAGGTATAGGGGCAACACAAACCATATACTCCAAAAGTGGAATGCGGACCACGAATGGACCCCAAACCTATGTGAGCTCGTAGAGGATCGCTGGGGCTGTAAGAAAACAGTGAGGGTTAGAAAAATAGCCCACCCCAAGACCCTGTAAGGTAGGTGTAAAGTGCACCTACAACCCCCAGAGAGCACAGAAGTCGTGATAGGGGGATTCTGCAAGGAAAACCAACACCAGCAAAGCAACAACAGTGGATTTCCAGACCTGAGTACCTGTAAGAGAAGGGGACCAAGTCCAAGAGTCGCGACAGTGTCGAGAGTGGGCAGATGCCCAGGAAATGCCAGCTGAGGGTGCAAGGGAGCTACCACCGGATGGGAGAAGCATGGTGTTTTGCAAGAACGAAGAGGACTAGGAACTTCCCCTTTGGTGGATGGACGTCCCACGTCGTGAAGAAGCTTGCAGAGGTGTTCCCACGCAGAAAGACCGCAAACAAGCCTTGCTAGCTGCAAGGGTCGCGGTTAGGGTTTTTCGGATGCTGCTGTGGCCAAGGAGGGACCAGGATGTCGCCACTTGGATGAGGAGACAGAGGGGGCGCCCAGCAAGTCAGGGAGCCCTCACAGAAGCAGGCAGCACCCACAGAAGTACCGGATCAGGCACTTAGAAGAGGAGTGAACCGGAGGCCATCCGAAGTCACAAAAGGGAGTCCCACGACGCCGGAGGACAACTCAGAAGGTTGTGCGCTGCAGGTTAGAGTGTCGGGGACCCAGGCTTGGCTGTGCACAAAGGAAATCCTGGAAGAGTGCACAGGAGCCGGAGCAGCTGCAAATCACGCGGTACCCAGCAATGCAGTCTAGCGCAGGGAGGCAAGGACTTACCTCCACCAAACTTGGATTGAAGAGTCACTGAACTGTGGGAGTCACTTGGACAAAGTTGCTGAGTTCCAGGGACCACGCTTATCGTGCTGAGAGGGGACCCAGAGGACAGGTGATGAAGTCTTTTGTTGCCTGCGGTTGCAGGGGGAAGATTCCGTCGACCCACGGGAGATTTCTTCAGAGCTCCTGGTGCAAGAAGGAGGCAGGCTACCCCCAGAGCATGCACCACCAGGAAACAGGCGAGAAAGCCGGCAGGATGAAGCGATACAAGGTTGCAGTAGTCGTCTTTGCTACTTTGTTGCGGTTTTGCAGGCGTCCTGAGCAGTCAGCGGTCGATCCTTTGGCAGAAGGTGAAGAGGGAGATGCAGAGGAACTCTGGTGAGCTCTTGCATTCGGTATCTGAAGAATTCCCCAAAGCAGAGACACTAAATAGCCAGAAAAGGAGGTTTGGCTACCTAGGAAGGAGGATAGGCTAGTAAGAAAGGTAAGAGCCTATCAGAAGGAGTCTCTGACGTCACCTGATGGCACTGGCCACTCCGAGCATTCCAGTGTGCCAGCAACACCTCTGTTTCCAAGATGGTAGAGGTCTGGGGCACACGGGAGGAGCTCTGGGCACCTCCCCTGGGAGGTGCAGGTCAGGGGAGTGGTCACTCCCCTTTCATTTGTCCAGTTTCACACCAGAGCAGGGCTGGGGGATCCCTAAACCGGTGTAGACTGGCTTATGCAGAGATGGGCAGCATCCGTGCCCAAGAAAGCATTTCCAGAGGCTGGGGGAGGCTACTCCTCCCCAGCCTTCACACCTATTTCCAAAGGGAGAGGGTGTCACACCCTCTCTCAGAGGAAATCCTTTGTTCTGCCTTCCTGGGCCAGGGCTGCCTGGACCCCCGGAGGGCAGAAACCTGTCTGGGGGGTTGGCAGCAGCAGCAGCTGCAGTGGAGACCCAGGAAAGGCAGTTTGGCAGTACCCGGGTTCTGTGCTAGAGACCCGGGGGATCATGGAAGTGTCTCCCCAATGCCAGAATGGCATTGGGGTGACAATTCCATGATCTTAGACATGTTACATGGCCATGTTCGGAGTTACCATTGTGACGCTATACATAGGTAGTGACCTATGTATAGTGCACGTGTGAAATGGTGTCCCCGCACTGACAACGTCAGGGGAATTTGCCCTGAACAATGTGGGGGCACCTTGGCTAGTGCCAGGGTGCCCACACACTAAGTAACTTTGCACCCAACCTTCACCAAGTGAAGGTTAGACATATAGGTGACTTATAAGTTACTTAAGTGCAGTGGTAAATGGCTGTGAAATAACGTGGACGTTATTTCACTCAGGCTGCACTGGCAGGCCTGTGTAAGAATTGTCAGATCTCCCTATGGGTGGCAAAAGAAATGCTGCAGCCCATAGGGATCTCCTGGAACCCCAATACCCTGGGTACGTCAGTACCATATACTGTCACGCCGCGTGGTGCGGCGCGAGCCGAACATTCGGCTCGGGCCGCACAGCGCGCCTACAGGACGCGGCGCCCCCCTCGCCTATTATGCACCTTACGAGGCCCCAGATTTGGCATGGGGCCTCGCTCTGCTTTTGTGCTCCGCATTTCTCGTGCCCCCTGAATCCTCTTACCTGTTCTCTTTCCTTTCTTCTTTTCTTGGGCCATTGGTTGTACCTTCCTTTATGTTTTTTCCCCCTTCCCATGTTACCTTTTTCTTCCCAGCATTCCTTGTTCCCTATTCTCTATGGTTCCTACTCTATTCTGTTCTATGTACTTTTCCCTATCTAAGATGGTGTCCTTTTACTTCCTGTTGGTCATTTCCTGTTTCTTGGTATTTAAGGGATGTGTTTTCTTCCTTTCCTTGCGCTGCAACACTTTCTGTTCTGATGGTGTCTTCGCTCCTGATTCTTTGCCTTTTGGTTCTGGATCTCGTCAATTCTGCATTTTGTTTCTGCTGATTCCTGTTCTTTTGTTCTTGTTTCAGGAATCTTTCTGTTTGGAGGTTTTTTCCCCTTTTTAGGTTTTTTTTCCCTCTGGCGCTATTTCTGAAGGGCACGGTCTGTTCTTGGCGTTTCCATTGCCTACAGCACCGTGGCTACCAGAAAGAGTTGCCCCTTTCTGGGCCAAAGCCGAACACTCAAGACCCACGCCACTCGATCTGCGGATTCCAGGCGTAAGCAGCAAGTGAGTCGTGACATATACTAGGGAATTATAAGGGTGTTCCAGTATGCCAATGTTAATTGGTGAAATTGGTCACTAGCCTGTTAGTGACAACTTAGAAAGCAGAGAGAGCATAACCACTGAGGTTCTAGTTAGCAGAGCCTCAGTGAGACAGTTAGGCATCACACAGGGAACACATACATATAGGCCACAAACTTATGAGCACTAGGGTCCTGGCTAGCAGGGTCCCAGTGATCCATAACAAACATACTGACAACATAGGGTTTTCCCTATGAGCACTGGGGCCTGGCTAGCAGGATCCCAGTGAGACAGTGAAAACACCCTGACATATACTCACAAACAGGCCAAAAGTGGGGGTAACAAGGCTAGAAAGAGTCTACTTTCTCACACACTGGTACACCCATATAATTCCCTTGTATATGGTACTGAGGTACCCATGGTATTGGGGTTCCAGGAGATCTCTATGGGCTGCAGCATTTCTTTTGCCACACATAGGGAGCTCAGACAATTCTTACACAGGCCTGCCGCTGCAGCCTGAGTGAAATAACATCCACGTTATTTCACAGCCATTTTTCACTGCACATAAGTAACTTATAAGTCACCTATATGCCTAACCCTCACTTGGTGATAGTTAGGTGCCAAGTTACTTAGGCGGTGATTCTAACCGCGGCGGGCGGCGGTCGCCGCCCGCCATGCGGTTACCGCCAAATGACCGCACCGCGGTCACAAGACCGCGGCGGCCATTCTGGCTTTCCTGCTGTGCTGGCGGGCGACCGCCAAAAGGCCGCCCGCCAGCACAGCGGGAAAGACCCAGCAACGATGAAGCCGGCTCCGAATGGAGCCGGCGGAGTTGCTGGAGTGCGACGGGTGCAGTAGCACCCGTCGCGAATTTCAGTGTCTGCTAGGCAGACACTGAAATTCTTTTTGGGACCCTCTTAAGGGGGCCCCTGCAGTGCCCATGCCATTGGCATGGGCACTGCAGGGGCCCCCAGGGGCCCCGCGGCACCCCCTACCGCCATCCTGTTCCTGGCGGGAGACCCGCCAGGAACAGGATGGCGGTAGGGGGTGTCAGAATCCCCATGGCGGCGGAGCGCGCTCCGCCGCCATGGAGGATTCTCAAGGGCAGCGGAAAGTCGGTGGTACACCGCCGACTTTCCGTTTCTGGCCGCGGCTGAACCGCCGCGGTCAGAATGCCCAGCGGTGCACCGCCAGCCTGTTGGCGGTGCTACCGCGGTCATTCGCCCTGGCGGTTTTTACCGCCAAGGTTAGAATGACCACCTTAGTGTGTGGGCACCCTGGCACTAGCCAAGGTGCCCCCACATCGTTCAGGGCAATATCCCCAAACTTTGTGAGTGCGGGGACACCTTTACACGTGTGCACTGCACACTGCAGCAACATTGTAGCGCCTAATCCTGACGACTTTCTCGACTGCTTCCTGGTGGGCATTCTCTGAGGGCTGTCTGCCTTCACCCTGCACTGGAAGCCAAGAAGAAATCTCCCGTGGGTCGACGGAATCTTCCCCCTGCCAACGCAGGCACCAAACTTCTGCATCACCGGTCCTCTGGGTCCCCTCTGATCTTGACGAGCGTGGTCCCTGGAACATAGGAGCTGGATCCAAGTGTCCCCGAAAGTCCAGTGGCCTTTCTGTCCAAATTTGGTGGAGGTAAGTCCTTGCCTTCCCACACCAGACAGTAATCCTGTGTATTGCGTGAACTGAAGCTGCTCGGGCTTCTGTGCACTTTTGCAAGACTTCCTTCGTGCACAGCCTAGCCCAGGTCCCCAGCACTCAGTCCTGCATTGCCCAACTCGCTGAGTTGGACTCCGACTTCGTAGGACCCTCATTTGTTGTGCTGAGACGACCGTCGTGCTCAGATCTTCTGAACGCATGTTCAGGTGCTTCTGCGGGTGCTGCCTGCTTCTGCATGGGCTCTCTATGTTGCTGAGTGCTCTGTCTCCTCCTCCAAGGGGCGACCTCCTGGTCCTTCCTGGGCCCTGGCAGCACCCAAAATCCCCATCCGCGACGCTAGCAGCTAGCAAGGCTTGTTTGCGGTCTTTCTGTGTGGAAACATCTCTGCATCCTCCAGCACGCCGTGGGACATCTTCTGACCAAAGAAGAGGTTCCTGGCACCTTCCGTTGTTGCAGAGTCTTTGGCTTCTTCCACCCGGCGGCAGTCCTTTTGCACCTTGATCCGGGGTTTAGTGGGCTCCTGCCCCCCCGGACAGTTACGTGACTCTTGGACTTGGTCCCCTTCTTTTGCAGGTCCTCAGGTCCAGGAATCCGTCTTCAGTGCTTTGCAGTCAGTTGTTGTCTTTGCAGAATCCCCTATCTCGACTTTACTGTCTTTCTCGGATAGTAGGGTAACTTTACTCCTACTTTTCAGGGTCTTGGGGTGGGGTATCTTGGACACCCTTAGTGTTTTTTTACACTCCCAGCGACCCTCTACACACTACACTAGGCCTGGGGTCCATTTGTGGTCCGCATTCCACTTTTGGAATATGTTGTTTGTGTTTCCCCTAGGCCTATTGTCTCCTATTGCATTCTATTGTGTTCTACAGTGTTTGCACTACTTTTCTAACTGTTTACTTACCTGATTTTGGTTTGTGTGTATATTTTGTGTATATTACTTACCTCCTAAGGGAGTATATCCTCTGAGATACTTTTGGCATATTGTCACTAAAATAAAGTACCTTTTTTTAAGTAACTCGGAGTATTGTGTTTCTTATGATATAGTGCTGAGTGATATAGTAGGAGCTTTGCATGTCTCCTAGTTCAGCCTAAGCTCCTCTGCTATAGCTACCTCTATCAGCCTAAGCTGCTAGAACACTTCTAATCTACTAATGAGCGATAACTGGACCTGGCACAAGGTGTAAGCACCAAAAGGTACCCACTATAAGCCAGGCCAGCCTCCTACAGTGCCACAGTACCAGAAATATCTTAGAGGCAATACTCATTCTGAAGATAAGTATTATACACAATATATGCACTAGACACCAAAGTAAGTTAAGTAATTAGACATAGGATAGTGCAAACAATAGGAAATGCTATAGAATGCAATGGGAGAAAATAGGTCTGGGGCAACACAAACTATATACTAAGAAAGTAGAATGAGAATCACAAATTCCCCCATAGACAAGTGTAGTGTGTGCAGAGTCGCTGGGAGTGTAATAATACAGTAAAGGTAAGTAAATTACCCCACCCCAAAGCCCAGAAAGGCAGGAATAAAGTACTGCAAGTTTCCTTAGGACACAGTACTAGTCGTGATTAGAGTTATTGCAAGAACCAACTAAGGGGGTCATTCCAACCCTGGCGGTCAATGACCGCCGGGTTGGAGGACCGCGGGAGCACCGCCGACAGGCCGGCGGTGCTCCCAAGGGCATTCCGACCGCGGCGGTAAAGCCGCGGTCGGACCGGCAACACTGGCGGTCTCCCGCCAGTGTACCGCCGCCCTTTGGAATCCTCCAAGGCGGCGCAGCTAGCTGCGCCGCCGAGGGGATTCCGACCCCCCCTACCGCCATCCAGTTCCCGGCGGTCCGCCCGCCGGGAACCGGATGGCGGTAGGGGGGGGGTCGCGGGGCCCCTGGGGGCCCCTGCAGTGCCCATGCCACTGGCATGGGCACTGCAGGGGCCCCCGTAAGAGGGCCCCTACAAGTATTTCACTGTCTGCTTGGCAGACAGTGAAATACGCGACGGGTGCAACAGCACCCGTCGCACCTTCCCACTCCGCCGGCTCGATTACGAGCCGGCATCCTCGTGGGAAGGGAGTTTTTCCCTGGGCTGGCGGGCGGTCTTTTGGCGACCGCCCGCCAGCCCAGGGAAAAACTTAGAATACCCTCCGCGGTCTTTCGACCGCGGAGCGGTATTTCGGAGGGGGGAAGTCTGGCGGGCGGCCTCCGCCGCCCGCCGGCCTCAGAATGAGGCCCTAAGTCTGCAAACAACAAATGGTGGATTCCTGGACCTGAAGACCTGCAAAGGAAGGAGACCAAGTCCAGAAGTCGAAAAGATTTCCAGGAAGGACAGGAGCCCCTGCCAACCCAGAAGAGGTTGGACGAAGACTGCAGAAATGCACCCAAGGAAGATGTCAGAGGTTTCCTGCATGATGCACTGGATGTACCACATCGTGAAGTTGGATGCAGGCGAGTTTTGGCACTGGATTCTGCAACAAGCCTTGGTTTCGGCAAAGTCACGTTTTACGTCAAGTTGGCACTATTGGGACCCAGGAGGGAGCTAGGGGCCCTCAACTCTGTGTGAGGAGGAAGAGGGGGCTCTCAGCACTTCAGAGAGCCCTCAGGACACCAGATAGCCCCCACTGGAGTCCCAGGACCTGGGGACAAAAGAGGTGCAAAACGTGGTTGGTGCAGCACTACAAAGGAAGGTCCCACGCCACCGGAGAACCACTCAGTGAGTTGAGGGTCACAGGATAGAGTGCTGGGGTCTTGGGCCAGGCTGTGCACAAAGGAATTTTGCAAATAGTGCACTGAGGCCTCAGGAGGTGAAGAAGATGCAGTGCACAGGGGTTCTGTTGTTCTCAAGGACGGCAAGGTCTTTGTCAGGATACTTCAATTCGATTTCCTCAGAAGCAGAAGATAACTCCTCAGTCCCGACCCGAGCTACTCACAACGAATATTAATCCTTTGTGCTGAGTACCCCGGAGGGGGAAAGGGGAATGGGATGGTAGAGAGACTGCCATAGAGATGATGAACGCCAGTACTCAGTCTGCCTCTTCACATCTAAGATTGGATACAGCACCTGCAAGAGTCACAGTCGCAATTACTAGGGACATACAACGTCTGTTTTTTCACTTTCTACTCTCAACACTTAATTCTCTTTAATTCTATTATTTCTTCACTCACCCTGAGTTCTCTGTAGCCTTGCTTCTCTCTATAAATGATAGCTCTTCTTAAAAAAATGCTTATTACTGATTCTGGAAGAACTTCTCAACCTTTGTTAGAGATTGGTTTTATGTTGCTATATATATATATATAGTTGGTAATAATGCGTTCTTCAAATCAGCTGATGTTATTTAATTTCTCCTGTCTTATTGTGACTTCTGTCAATACTTGTATTTGTAAATGCTTGTTTATTAAAGTTCGTTTCTCCTTTCTTACTTCGACATTTGTTGATAACTTGTATTTGTAAATGCTTGTTTATTACAGTTAGTTTCTCCTTCCTTACTTCGACATCTGTCGATAACTTGTAGTTGTAAATGCTTGTTTATTTAAGTTTGTTTCTCTTTTAAACTCTATTTTGGTTTATTACCATTGAATTTGTAAATGCTTATTTGTTAACAGTTCGTTTCTCCTTTAAACTTGGCCTTCGTTTATAACCTTGACATTTGTAGATACTTGCTCTTTTAAAGTTTGTTTTTTCTTTGACTTTAATATCTTAAACAAGAACCTTCTAAACATAAGGTTAATTCATACATTAACTCTGTAGCCTTGCCGACTTCCACGGGAACGGTCTACTATCAAACTCTTCGAATAAACCTTAACAATATTTATCCGTTTTCTGTAATATAATCTTCAAATGTAATTTTACCTCACAGGAGTTTCTGTTCTGAAGCGCGCTCTCTCTCCACACAGCTGATTCCTGTCAGACCTCAGTTGAAGTGCAAGGCTTCCAGCTGGAGAGCTCGTAACCTAGCAACCAACCGATTGCAAGACTAGAACTGTAACTAACCTTCAGGACTCACAGCGGCCATCTTGGATCTTCTCTTCTTGATTCTTCCTTTGAAATAAGCGCAAGATTACTCTGAAAACCTTCTTCCAGTTTGGGCTTTGCTGTCTCCACTGAGGATATCTCTTTGCTCTTCTCATGCACTTCTTTGATTTGATTTGGCAAGTTTGTGTGGTCATGACAGTCTTACCTTCTCCAAATTGGGACAGTAGGACCTCAGGACAGTCTGTGTCGACGGGGTCCACCCTCTGTGTTCCAAGGAGCATGCTCGTCACCGGCAGAGGAGTCCATGCAAAACGGTTGTCAACTTAGAAGGTGCCTGGTGAGCAGGGAAGTGTCTTTGGCACTTCACTGGAGATTTCCCCGGTCCTTCTGGTGCAGGGTGAAGACAGGGAGTCCTCGGAGCGTGCACACCGTGGAAACTGCTGCAGTTGCTGGCTGGAGCTGAAGTTGCAGAGGAAAAGTATCTCTTGTGGATACTTTGTTGCTGTTACAGCCATTCCTGGAGCAGTCTGCGGTTGATCCGAGGTCAGAGGATGAAGTAGTAGTTGCAGATGATTCCTGCCGGAAACTTGCAAGTAGAATCTGAAGAGAACCCACAGGAGACACCCTAAATAGCCCTGGGAGGGGGACTGGCTACCTTATCAGGTATGGACCTATCAGGAGGGGTCTCTGACGACACCTGCTGGTACTGGCCACTCAGATGCCTTCAGAGTGCACCCACACCTTGCAAAGCAAGATGGCGCAAGTCTGGGACACACTGGAGGAGCTCTGGGCACCACCCACAGGGTGGTGATGGACTGGGGAGTGGTCACTCCCCTTTACTTTGCCCAGTTTCGCGCCAAAGCAGGGACAAGGGATCCCTGAACCGGTGAAGACTGGCTTATGCAAGGAGGGCACCATCTGTGTCCTTCAAAGCATTTCTAGAGGTTGGGGGAGGCTACCCCTCCCCAGCCTATAACACCTATTTCCAAAGAGAGAGGGTGTAACACCCTCCTCCCAAAGGAGGTGCTCAGACCTCAGGAGGACAGACCCCTGTCTGTAGGGTGGCAGCAGCTGTAGCTGCCTTGCAAGCCTCAGAGAGCTGGTTTGGCAGTACCCACGGTCCATGGTGGAGCCCCAGGATGCATGGAATTGGCTCCCCAATGATCTTAGACATGTTACATGGCCATATTCGGAGTTACTATTGTGAAGCTACATATAGGTATTGACCTATATGTAGTGCACATGTGTAATGGCATCCCCGCACTCATGAAGTCCAAGGAGTTGGCCTTGAACTATGTGGAGGTACCTTTGCTAGTGCAAGGGTGCCCTCACACATAGTAACTTTGCATCTAACCTTCAGCAAGTGAAGGTTAGACATATAGGTGACTTATAAGTTATTTAAATGCAGTGAAAATGGCTTTGAAATAGTGTGTGAACTATTTCACGCAGGCTGCAATGGCAGTCCTGTGAAAGGGTTTGTCTGAGCTGCTTATGGGTGGAAAAAGACATGCTGCAGTCTTTAAGGATCGCTTGGAACCCCAATGCCCTAGGTACCGAGGTACCATATACTAGGGACTTATAAGGGGGGATCCAGTGTGCCAATTGAAATTGGTAAATTAAGTCACTAGCTTATAGTGACAAATTTAAAAGCAGAGAAAGGATACGCACTGAGGTTCTGATTAGCAGAGCCTCAGTGACACACTTAAGAACTACACAGACACACACATTAGACCATAAAATCTGAGCACTGGGGTCCTGACCAGCAGGATCCCAGTGAGACAGGCAAAAACATATTGACATACAGGTAAAAATGGAGGTAAGATGCCAAGAAAGATGGTACTTTCCTACAGTGCACTGTCAGCCTTTCCAACACAATCCATGCATTCCGGTCATGCGTCAATTTTTTTTTAAACAAACAGCAATACTCCACACTACGCTATTCAACAAGTTGAAGGCAGGCCCCTGCACATTAATTGCAAGTCGACAGGCCTTGTCAGCCTTAATTTGGGAAAAAAGCCACACGTGACCGTCATGCATCAAAAAAAAACATGCATGTCAGAAAACGTGATGCACATGCTCAGGAAGTGATGAAACAGGCCTTCCTTGCTGCATTCATGGTACAGTGATTTCACTTTCACTTTTACTTTTCAGTCTTTTTGTCTGTGATTGCAAGAGGGTGTGTGGAGCTGGTGGTGGTCGGAGTGGTGTTTTTTTTTTTTTACGTTTTGTGCAGTGTCCTGAGCATTTTGTTATTTAGCTGTGTCTTGTGTAGTATTTTTGTCCTGTCATTGTTATTGTCTTGTCCGGTGTTTGTCTTCAGGTAGCGTAGTCTGTTGGGATATTTGGACTTAGGTGGGATAGTGTGTGGGGGAAACTGCAATATGTCGGGGAAGGGGAGAGCACCAAGGATAAGTCGAGATGAACTGGGAGGGTTGATCTGTCTGGTAAAACACTATCTCCCCATGATGTTGAGATTGGGTTGCCGGGTGATCCAGGGCTACCCTGGAGAGGCACAGAAGCTGCAGTGGGACATGGTGCTTCACCACCTATGCCGGATGCTTGGAGTTGTGTACATGGAGCACCAAATAAAGCACTGTTGGACAGTCCTGAGAGGAAAAGAGTGAGATCTCCTGGATCACCTGGTGATACGTATTGGTGAACCAGTTGGTAAGTACCCCTTCTGCATTGCAACATCCTTATGTGCATGTGCATGACAGGGGGACATAACGTTGACTGCAGCATGTTTTGTCAAGGTTCAGGACAGGAAGTTGTGTGTCTTAAGCAAACGTCATTGAAGAGAGCTTATCTATGCACCAGGTGCCGGCTACTTGCACATTACTCTTTCTATACATTGTGTATCACATATATCCCATAAAGAGTCAAATATCAGACACACATGTGCAATGGTGCAAGGGTACATGTTTCATAAGCACAAAGGTACATGTCAATCATGGTCATTTCAACTGTGTAAATGGGGTAAGTAAAGTTGAAGTGATGGGAAACATGATGCAGCAGTATTGTCAGTCATGGGTGTGTGTGTGTATGTGCGCCTAGTCATGTATGTGTCGAGTGACATGACATTTACACATGTGTAAGCAGGAGTGAATGCCTCATGATGCTACATCTGTGTCTAAGCATTGTTATAGGTAATATTGCCAATGGCGCCAACTACCACCTAACCATATGTACAATATTTGACAAGTGCAAGCATTGTGGCAGTGTGAAAGGCTGGTGCCATATGATGGCAGAACCAGGCCTGAGGAATGGAAGCGGTTGTAGGAAAGTACCATCTTGCCTGGCATGTTACCCCCATATTTCACTGCATATATGTTGTTTTAGTCTACGTGTCACTGGGACCCTGCCAGGCAGGGCCCCATTGCTCATAAGTGTGCCCTGTATGTGTTCCCTGTTTGATGCCTAACTGTCTCACTGAGGCTCTGCTAACCAGAACCTCAGTGGTTAGGCTCTCTCTGCTTTCTAAATTGTCACTAACAGGCTAGTGACCAATTTCACCAATTCACATTGGCATACTGGTACACGCATATAATTCCCTAGTATATGGTACTGAGGTACCCAGGGTATTGGGGTTCCAGGAGATCCCTATGGGCTGCAGCATTTCTTTTGCCACCCATTGGGAGATCTGACAATTCTTACACAGGCCTGCCAGTGCAGCCTGAGTGAAATAACGTCCACGTTATTTCACAGCCATTTACCACTGCACTTAAGTAACTTATAAGTCACCTATATGTCTAACCTTTACCTGGTGAAGGTTGGGTGCAAAGTTACTTAGTGTGTGGGCACCCTGGCACTAGCCAAGGTGTCCCCACATTGTTCAGGGCAAATTCCCCGGACGTTGTAAGTGTGGGGACACCATTTCACGCGTGCACTATACATAGGTCACTACCTATGTATAGCGTCACAATGGTAACTCCGAACATGGCCATGTAACATGTCTAAGATCATGGAATTGTCACCCCAATGCCATTCTGGCATTGGGGAGACAATTCCATGATCCCCCGGGTCTCTAGCACCGAACCTGGGTACTGCCAAACTGCCTTTCCGGGGTCTCCACTGCAGCTGCTGCTGCTGCCAACCCCTCAGACAGGTTTCTGCCCTCCGGGGGTCCAGGCAGCCCTGGCCCAGGAAGGCAGAACAAAGGATTTCCTCTGAGAGAGGGTGTGACACCCTCTACCTTTGGAAATAGGTGTGAAGGCCGGGGAGTAGCAGCCTCCCCCAGCCTCTGGAATGCTTTGATGGGCACAGATGCTGCCCATCTCTGCATAAGCCAGTCTACACCGGTTTAGGGATCCCCCAGCCCTGCTCTGGCGCAAAACTGGACAAAGGAAAGGGGAGTGACTACTCCCCTGACCTGCACCTCCCAGGGGAGGTGCCCAGAGCTCCTCCAGTGTGCCCCAGACCTCTGCCATCTTGGAAACAGAGGTGTTGCTGGCACAATGGACTGCTCTGAGTGGCCAGTGCCATCAGGTGACGTCAGAGACTACTTCTGATAGGCTCTTACCTTTCTTACTAGCCTATCCTCCTTCCTAGGTAGCCAAACCTCCTTTTCTGGCTATTTAGGGTCTCTGCTTTGGGTAATTCTTCAGATACCGAATGCAAGAGCTCACCAGAGTTCCTATGCATCTCCCTCTTCACCTTCTGCCAAAGGATAGACCACTGACTGCTCAGGACACCTGCAAAACCGCAACAAAGAAGCAAAGATGACTACTGCAACCTTGTATCGCTTCATTCTGCCGGCTTTCTCGCCTGTTTCCTGGTGGTGCATGCTCTGGGGGTAGCCTGCCTCCTTCTTGCACCAGGAGCTCTGAAGAAATCTCCTGTGGGTCGACGGAATATTCCCCCTGCAACCGCAGGCAACAAAAGACTGCATCACCTGTCTTCTGGGTCCCCTCTCAGCACGACGAGCGTGGTCCCTGGAACTCAGCAACTCTGTCCAAGTGACTCCCACAGTCCAATGACTCTTCAGTCCAAGTTTGGTGGAGGTATGTCCTTGCCTCCCCGCACTAGACTGCATTGCTGGGTACCATGTGATTTGCAGCTGCTCTGGCTCCTGTGCACTGTTCCAGGATTTCCTTCGTGCACAGCCAAGCCTGGGTCCCGACACTCTAACCTGCAGTGCACAACCTTCTGAGTTGTCCTCCGGCGTCGTGTGACTCCCTTTTGTGCCTTCGGGTGGACTCCGGTTCACTCCTCTTCTAAGTGCCTGATCCGGTACTTCTGTGGGTGCTGCCTTCTTCTGTGAGGGCTCCCTGACTTGCTGGGCGCCCCCTCTGTCTCCTCATCCAAGTGGCGACATCCTGGTCCCTCCTTGGCCACAGCAGCATCCGAAAACCCTAACCGCGACCCTTGCAGCTAGCAAGGCTTGTTTGCGGTCTTTCTGCATGGGAACACCTCTGCAAGCTTCTTCACCACGTGGGACATCCATCCTCCAAAGGGGATGTTCCTAGTCCTCTTCGTTCTTGCAAAACACTAAGCTTCTCCCATCCGGTGCACCCTCAGTTGGCATTTCCTGGGCATCTGCCCACTCTCGACACTGTCGCGACTCTTGGACTTGGTCCCCTTCTCTTACAGGTACTCAGGTCCGGAAATCCACTGTTGTTGCTTTGCTGATGTTGGTTTTCCTTGCAGAATCCCCTATGACGACTTCTGTGCTCTCTGGGGGTTGTAGGTGCACTTTACACCTACCTTACAGGGTCTTGGGGTGGGCTATTTTTCTAACCCTCACTGTTTTCTTACAGCCCCAGCGACCCTCTACGAGCTCACATAGGTTTGGGGTCCATTCGCGGTTCGCATTCCACTTTTGGAGTATATGGTTTGTGTTGCCCCTATACCTATGTGCTCCTATTGCAAACTATTGTAATTTTACACTGCTTGCATTACTTCCTTTTGCTAGTACATGCATAATTTTGGTTATGGTACATATATCTTGTGTATATTTCTCATCCTCATACTGAGGGTACTCACTGAGATACTTTTGGCATAGTGTCATAAAAATAAAGTACCTTTATTTTTAGTACATCTGTGTATTGTGTTTTCTAATTATACTGTGCATATGACACCAGTGGTATAGTAGGAGCTTTACATGTCTCCTAGTTCAGCATAAGCTGCTTTGCCATAGCTACCTTCTATCAGCCTTAGCTGCTAGAAACACCTCTTTTACACTAATAAGGGATAACGGGACCTGGCACAAGGTGTAAGTACCTCTGGTACCCACTATAAGCCAGGCCAGCCTCCTACACCATCTGCCCCCAAGGGGGGGTAGAACCACTTAGACACCAGGGATAGTGTGTGTGTGTGTGTGTGTGTCAGTGGGAGGGGGGGGGGGGGTGAATCGGGGGAGCGGCCCCTTGGGCAAGGGTCGCCCCCCCTTTGGGGGCACGTGTACCAAGGCCATTTCTGCCCCCTTTAGGGACAGATCAGGCTATTATTTTTAGGCTGATCTGCCCCCAAGAAACCACTAGAATGCCAGGGTTTTTTTTAAATATGTTTATTTATGTGGGGGCGTCCCCTTGGGCAAGGGGCACCCCCCCCCCCCAAGGGTGGCATTGAACTGTTGGCCATTTCTGCCCCCCTTGGGGGCAGATAGGCCTATTTCTTTTAGGCCCATCTGCCCCCAAGGGGGGCAGACGCCACGTAGGCCTTGCATGAAAGACATGTTTGTAGGTGGTGTACTAAATGCAGGTTTGTGTGAAATTGTCCTTAGATTTGTGCACAATTATATTTGTGTTGTCTTATTTCTAATTTGCTTTTCTTTCTTTCTTTTTAGTGGGATATCATTGGTGATTACTGTGTCTGTGCAGAGTAGTTGCTGGTGATTCAAGCTTTTTCAGGCAAGTGAGCGGCATAGTTTTTGAGTTTATAACTCTTACTAATAAAGCTACACTTTATTACTTATCTTACACAGTGCTGGTTGTTGGTGGTACATTTGTCCAGTTAATTTTAGTAGGAAAGATCATGGCTAGCCGCAGGATGACCGCTCAGCAGGAGGTTGGTATGCTTTTTGAGTCATTGTCTAATCATGATTATGAGACGGACTCTGCATCGGAGGCAGAGGAGGAAGTAAGGGATTCTGGCAGTGAAATTCCTGCCGGAGAGGAATCTTCTGATGAGGAAGCCACACTCAGTGCAGATGAAGGGCCTGTTTCAGAGGAGGACACTGATGTGCCATTAGTGCAGCAACCTGGGGCTGAAAGGTTTCCCGTTAGAAGACCTGAACTCTGGGTTGCCCCAAACATGGAGCAGCCAGAGTTGCCTGCCTTTACTGGTCTCCAGGGGTGTAGAGTCAATACTGAGAACTTTTTGCCTGTCAGTTTCTTTGAGTTATTTGTGTATGATGTGTTTTTGGCAGAGATTATTGAGCAGACTAATTTTTATGTGGAGCAGTATTTGAGGGACAACGCTGTTAGACTTAGGCCGCACTCTAGAGCTGCCCAGTGAATTCCCACAAATTTGGAGGAGATGAAAAGGTTTTTAGGTTTGACTCTTTTGATGGGGTTGATAAGGAAGCCATCGCTGGCTTCTTATTGGTTTACTAGTCCCTTGATGGCAACAGCTATATTTCCTGCAACAATGAGTCGTAATCAGTATTTGCTTCTTCTTAGGATGCTGCATTTTATTGACAATGCATTGGCCTTCCCACGAGATCACCCTGATTCTGACAGTCTTTTTAAGATTAGGCCTGTCCTTGATCATTTTGTAGATCGTTTTTCAGAGGTCTATGTTCCAGGTAAAGAAATAGCTGTGGACAAGTCTTTGGTCCTCTTCAAGGGTCGTTTGGTTTTTAGGCAGTACATTCCTACCACAATGTGGAATTAAATTGGATATGCTGTCTGAAAGTAGTACAGGATATGTGTATAATTTCCATGTCTACACTAGTAGGGATTCCAGTATTGACCCCCCTGGTTGTCCTCCCACTTTTGGAGTTACTGAGAAAATTGTGTGGGAACTTGGTAGGCGACTGTTCAACAAAGGTCACCATTTGTATGTAGATAACTTTTACACTGGAATGCAGTTGTTCAAGGAATTGTTTAGAGTGGACACTGTTGCTTGTGGCACAATTCGTTGTAACCGGAAAGGCTATCCAATGGAGCTTGTCTGTAAAAAACTTGAGAGGGGACAGTGAGGTGCCTTGCGGAATGATGAGCTGCTAGCTTTGAAGTTTTCAGACAGGAGGGATGTCTACATGCCAAGTACCATCCATGATGAGAGTACTTCCCCCGTGACTGTTTAGGGCCAGGTTGCTGAAGTGCGCAAACCTGTGTGCATTTTAGATTATAATAAGCCCATGGGAGGTGTAGATAGAGTTCATCAGAGGTTGGAACCTTATACTTCTATTCGTAAGTCTTACGTTTGGTATAAGAAGTTAGCAATTCACCTCTTCCACTTAGCAACTTTTAATGCTTTTATTGTGTTTAAGGATAGGTCTCCTGAGTCAAAGATGACATTTGTGAAATTTCAGGAGTCAGTGATAGAGAGCTTATTGTGGTGGAACAGGCCAGAGTTCCTGGAGAAGCAATGGTGGAGGATGTGGCTAGATTGAAAGATCGCCACCTTGCTGAGCACATTCCTCCCACACCCAAAAAAGACTTTCCAGCTAAGAAATGTAGAGTGTGTTTTCGTAGAGGTATCCGGAGGGAGACTCGAATGTACTGCCCAGATTGTCCTTCAAAGCCTGAGCTGTGTGTGGGTGGTTGTTTTAAGAATTACCACACCCAGAAGAATTACTGGGAACAACCATGAAGTGTAAACTCATGTCTGTTTTGTATTTTCATGTGTTCAGTTTCATGGTTAGCATTTCTGTCATGTACTTAGTTAGAGCTTTTGTGTTTGTAGTTTTGTAATGATTTCTAATAAGTTAGGGGTTTCTTTGTTTAAAAAAAAAAAAAAAAAGGGATGCCATTGTCTGTGGAGTGGGGCTTGGCTGAGGGTGTACATAGTGTACATATTGACTTTCTGTTGGCTACTGAAACACACTGCCAGCCAAACACCAGTCCACACACTGCCATCAGCTGGTGTGATTGTTGTATCAGGCATGTGGGCGTATGTAAGTGATGGGCCCTTGAGTGGCGCTGTCTTTCGATGTGAGTGTTGTAATGTGCTGGGCCCATGGCTGGTGGTGTGAATGGTCTTCTGCGTGTCCTGTATGAAAGGTTTGTGAATGGACTGTAAAGCGGTTGGTGCCTTGTCGCGGCTTTACGGCTCACGAGCTGCGAGTCATTGGTTCAGTTTTTTGCCTTTCAGTTATTAACAGTGCATTTCATTTTTGTGAAATCTCTTGTTAATAAAATTTTATCCACTGAACCATTGTGCCAAATCCAACCAGTATGTGTGGTAAACTGCTCTGCTGTAACCAGGCGTTGTAGCACACCTGTGACACACTAGGTGCCTCGGGTGGGACCCCGATGATGAAGCATGCCACCAACTTGGTTGGTGGGTGAGGGGTCTTTTTCACATAACCTAAGTGCGTTTCTTTTCACAATTTAATGTTTGGCACATCACAGATGTATGTGGACACATCAAAATGATATATTACAAAACTACCTGTGTTTTGGGGGTAGGGGGCACCTATGTTTTTGGTCCTGGGTGCGGCCTTCATCTAGGGAAACCTACCAAACCCAGACATTTTTTAAAACTAGACACCCCAAGGAGTCCAGGGAGGTGTGGCTTGCCCAGACTACTCTGCAAATCTCAAAATTTGCTTAAAAAAGCATATTTTCCTGACTTTCGTTTGTGCGATCACTGCTCCAGCACAAAATCCCTACTCCCCAGCGTTCCCCTCAGTCTCCCAAGTAAAATGACACCTCACTTGTGTGGGTCCCCAAAGCAGAGTCAGCCTAAAGATGTATAAAAGAAGAATATGTCCTTATCAACTCGCTGTGCTATCCCCTCTATCTCTACAAGTTTTGGGCCTCATTCTGTTGCAGGCACCTGGCCCACCCACACAAGTGAGGAATCATTTTTACCGGGAGACTTGGGGGAACGCTGGGTGGAAGGAAATTTGTGGCTCCTCTCAGATTCCAGAACTTTCTGTCAACAAAATGTGAGGAAAATGTGTTTTTTTTTAGTCAAATTTTGAGGATTGCAAAGGATTCTGGATAACAGAACCTGGTCAGAGCCTCACAAGTCACCCCATCTTGGATTCCCCTAGGTCTCTATTTTTAAAAAATGCACAGGTTTGGTAGGTTTCCCTATGTGCCGGCTGAGCTAGAGGCCAAAATCTACCGGTAGGCACTTTGCAAAAAACACCTCTGTTTTCTGTGAAAAAATGGGATGTGTCCACGTTGTGTTTTGGGGCATTTCCTGTCGCGGGCGCTAAGCCTACCCACACAAGTGAGGTATCATTTTTATCGGGAGACTTGGGGGAGCGCTGGGTGGAAGGAAATTTGTGGCTCCTCTCAGATTCCAGAACTTTCTGTCAACAAAATGTGAGGAAAATGTGTTTTTTTAGCCAAATGTTGAGGTTTGCAAAGGATTCTGGGTAACAGAACCTGGTCAGAGCCCCACGAGTCACCCCATCTTGGATTCCCCTAGGTCTCTAGTTTTAAAAAATGCACAGGTTTGGTAGGTTTCCCTAGGTGCCGGCTGAGCTAGAGGCCAAAATCTACCGGTATGCACTGTGCAAAAAACACCTCTGTTTTCTGTGAAAAAATGGGATGTGTCCACGTTGTGTTTTGGGGCATTTCCTGTCGCGGGCGCTAAGCCTACCCACACAAGTGAGGTATCATTTTTATCAGGAGACTTGGGGGAACGCTGGGTGGAAGGAAATTTGTGGCTCCTCTCAGATTCCAGAACGTTCTGTCACAGAAATGTGAGGAAAATGTGTTTTTTTAGCCAAATTTTGAGGTTTGCAAAGGATTCTGGGTAACAGAACCTGGTCAGAGCCCCACGAGTCACCCCATCTTGGATTCCCCTAGGTCTCTAGTTTCAAAAAATGCACAGGTTTGGTAGGTTTCCCTAGGTGCCGGCTGAGCTAGAGGCCAAAATCTACAGGTAGGCACTTTGCAAAAAACACCTTTGTTTTCTGTGAAAAAAATGGGATGTGTCCACGTTGTGTTTTGGGGCATTTCCTGTCGTGGGCGCTAGGCCTACCCACACAAGTGAGGTACCATTTTTATCGGGAGACTTGGGGGAACACAGAATAGCAAAACAAGTGTTATTGCCCCTTGTCTTTCTCTACATTTTTTCCCTCCAAATATAAGAGAGAGTGTATAAAAGACGCCTATTTGAGAAATGCCCTGTAATTCACATGCTAGTATGGGAACCCCGGAATTCAGAGATGTGCAAATAACCACTGCTCCTCAACACCTTATCTGGTGCCCATTTTGGAAATACAAAAGGTTTTCTTGATAGCTATTTTTTACTCTTTATATTTCAGCAAATGAATTGCTGTATACCCGGTATAGAATGAAAACCCACTGCAGGGTGCAGCTCATTTATTGGCTCTGGGTACCTAGAGTTCTTGATGAACCTACAAGTCCTATATATCCCCGCAACCAGAAGAGTCCAGCAGACATAACGGTATATTGCTTTAAAAAATCTGACATTACAGGGAAAAGTTACAGAGTAAAACGTAGAGAAAAATTGCAGTTTTTTTCACCTCAATTTCATTTTTTTATTTTTCAGTTGTTATTTTCTGTAGGAAACCCTTGTAGGATCTACACAAATCACCCCTTGCTGAATTCAGAATGTTGTCTACTTTTCATAAATGTTTCAGTTTCTGGGATCCAGCATTGGTTTCATGCCCATTTCTGTCACTGACTGGAAGTAGGCTGAAAGCACAAAAAAACGTAAAAATGGGGTATGTCCCAGTAAAATGTCAAAATTGGGTTGAAAAATTGGGTTTTCTGATTCAAGTCTGCCTGTTCCTGAAAGCTGGGAAGCTGGTGATTTTAGCACCGCAAACCCTTTGTTGATGCCATTTTCAGGGAAGAACCCACAAGCCTTCTTCTGCAGACCCTTTTTCCCATTTAAAAAAAAAAAAAAATGTTCACTGTATTTTGGCTAATTTCCTGGCCTCCTTTCTGGGGAACCCACAAAGTTTGGGTACCTCTAGAATCCCTAGGATGTTGGAAAAAAAAGAGGCAAATTTGGCAAGGGTAGCTTATGTGAACAAAAAGTTATGAGGTTCTAAGTGCAAACTGCCCCAAGTAGCCAAAAAAAGGGCTCGGCACAGGAGGTGGAAAAGGCCCGGCAGCGAAGGGGATAACATGGCTCAGTTTTTCAGTACATGTCTGTATTTTCAGGAACGTCAATGCTGTTAACGCTTGAAAACCTCTTACCATCCTTGCAGACTGCCTGAAAATGGGCTACTTTCTTGCATGATAAACATTTTGTCAACAGCAAAACAATTAGAGCTAACTACCAATGTCAGTCTATAACCCACATCTAAAACACACCATGGTACTCTTCTTATTAGGTGTTCTGCTTTGCTTCAAACTAAGAGGAAAACGATGCCAAAGAATGAGGCACTCCTAGTTTGAGTAATGAATTTATTAAGGTACTTCCCAGATATCAAAACAAAGTACACGAAAATGTGAACATGAGCATTCAACTTGGATGCAGAAAAACATGTAAATGCTAAAATACTCACAGCAGTTAAACAATGTCAGGCATAAAAAGTACAATGCATCAACAATGAATATATATACATATGTGTGTGTGTGCGTGCACACATCGGAGCTGGATAATTAAGAATAAAAATGCATCACCATGGGGATCAGATCCAACAACATCAAGCTGTAGAACCCTGGACAGCTGAGACAGAAGATACCTTCCCCAATGGGATTTTGTTCTGGGCAGTGTGTCCACCCCCACAATTAGTTCCTTCTGCCTTAGCGCCAATCTTCCCCACCTTATATACCTTAAACAAACCAAAGAGGAAGGTTCTGACTACCACCCCCTCCCTTCCTGTAAGTTATGAAATTCAAGCTCTGGATGTACTCAGTCTGCGTCAAAAACACACAAAGGAATTGGCCCTGCCCCGATGGGCATTCCAGAGGCAGAGGAGCAGTACTTTTCCATAGTGAAAACATTGAAACCACTACCAGGACGAGACTCTCTTACCATGTCTACGACCACATTCCCCATGTTATGTTCCTGCACAGTGCAACCCAATGCTGATGAGAAGAAGCTAAACACATTCAGTGTAGAAAACAAGCTTTGTGGAAAAATACCTGAGCCACCAATGTGACAGCATCTGAAGATAAGCCAAACACAAAATGGAGTCAGTGGTCAAGATGGAGTCAGTGGATAAATACAGATAGCATTACAGTAGGTTGTCTCTATGCCATGCTACCCATATTCACAGCATTCACGGTCTCTCCCAGGTCATCCATAGCACGATCACTGTATCTGCAGATTGACCCTCATGAATAGCTTTTGTAGAAATCATTGACCCTTTAATACCTTTCGCTAAGTCAACTGTTTCCAATAACGTGGGATTGCTACAGCTGAGCAATCTCGTATTTTTTTTTTTTAGAAAAAAACAAGAAAACACAAATTGCTCACAAATGTAGAGGACACTACTCACACCAAACTCGTGAATAACAGCTACGACTCTTACTGCCAAAACATACTCATCTACACCTTCATCCTCACTCTGCTTTCTCTTGAAAAATCTATGATGTTTGCACATTATGCTCAGCTTCTCAGCGTATTGTTTACCCGCACATGACAACGCCTCTTTATATTGATCCCAATCATCTCCCGATGCCCCCTGTGGTGCACTCGCTGGTGAATTGTCAGACACCTGTTTTGGTGCAAGACCAGTAAAACAGTACAAAATTGCCACTTTGCGCACTGGTGTAAACGTTGCAGCATCAATAGCCACAAGGTAGTTCCAAAGGATTCTTAGCCACTGTCGCCATTTGATGCTTGGTTTGCCTGGTAAATGTAGGAATGGTTGTGGCTGAGCAATGTTGTTCTGTTGCCATGTTAAATCAGGGTCTACACGCTGTATCAAATACCAGAAGCTGACTGCCAAAGCAAATAATAAAAAGAGGTAACCCTGCTTTGCTGATCTGGGTTGATTAATTGAGTAACGTGTAATCTGGACCAGAAAAGTATTTTGTTTACATAAATCGAAGCATGTGTCCACGCACTTCCTTTCAATCTCCTGAAAATGACCAAAATGCTTTCATGAGCCCGCCGACCACTGCTCAGTGTGTCGCCCGTGCGTTGTGCATGGACGCGTGCCACCAAGGAAACAATGTAGTTGCACAGAGAAATAAGTTGCGTGAAGCTCAGCGCCCACTTTTGACTTGAAAACCAAAACGAGACGTTTGATGTGGCAAAACAATGCCCCTAAGGATGCGTAAACTCCTTGTGTAGTGCACGCACTGACGTTTGTGCACGAAGAGACAGCTTGGGCCAAGTACCTGCTAAACACTTCTACCAGCACAAAACACGTATCCTAGTGTGCCAATTGCTACTCAGGATCCATATGCGGTGTCAAACCAAACCTCCAGAGATAAGCCACAAACCTCCAATTCTACGGATGCGCACTGGACAGCTATGCAAACGCAGTCATAATAAGGTTAGTGGGTTATCCTCCATAGTTCCCCTAATCGCCATATCATGGTGGGGAATAAAAGGGAAATAAACACAATGATAATTGAGTTTTATTCCTGATGAGTAATACACCTACAACGGGGAGCGTCCAATACCCCCACGCTTCACCTGCAACTGACTAGCGTTGCTGTGAGTCTTGGAAACACTCTTCGACTTCCCGACTTTGGAACTATACTAAAATAACAAGGTATACGTTACAAAATAAGGCCTTGGGGCTTCACAAGGCTACTTACTACAGCTCTTATCACATCAGCACGACAACCAGCACTACCAAGTTTCCCAGGTCCAAGTGTGATGTGCTGCAAAAGTCATTTTTTTTCCCTTGGAATTTGGGGACTTGATAGTGTTGTTTGTTCCATTATACAGCAGGACTACAGGTCCCAGAATGCACAGTTGAAAAAACACATGGCCTGAAGCAGTACATCACGCACGGACCTGGGAATTTTCCCAGCTATCAGTAACGAGTAAACATTTTATTGGACTCATGAACATCCCAATCTCAATACCCCATCAGGTTGCTATGCACATTCTTTAGTTTTTGCAGGCCCGGACGCTCTGGGTTACATTTCAATTGTGCCCATGCTGTTTTTTTTGGGCTCCTTAGACTCCTGGCTCGGCTCGTCCCATAAATTCTTGGGCTTGCCCACCTCTAGTAAACATAAACATACATGAATGAAGGCCCCACAAATGGCATGTAGAAGCATCTGTGGGCAAGATGGACATATGGGGAGACACCTACCAGAATGACACGGAGTCAAATCAGAGATATTCTGGTGGTGGAGATCCGTCTCCATGCAAGCTGTGGCAATACCCGGCCTCACAACATAGTCGAAACGTTACGATTGGAAAATATGGGCTTTTTCTACTGCTACTAAGGCCGCCATTTTGGAAGGTTTTGGCTACTTTATAAGACAGCAACTGCTTTGAAAATACACATAGTCGTGTTTTTAAAATATGTCTCTAGCACTTTGGAAACGGGATATCTTATTTGTGATATATCACAAATGCATACGGTAAACACTCGACCGTGAATTATAGTCTTTCTGACTGTTACAGGACGAAATACAATGTTAATGTTACGGTCGAGGATAAATGTGAGAACTCCTTTTTTTCTCCTTATGGCACTTAACTTAGAAGATGTGTGTACACACTCCAGAACGTCTGGAAAGCGGCGTCCTGGTTCTTTACTAGTGATAGTCCCTTTTCTCGTTTCAGACGTAACTTCCCGCTGGTTCTGAGGAGTAAAGATGGCTGCGCCCTGTGAGTCGGATCTTCAATCGGATTCCGCGCCGCCGCCGCTGAAGATTCCTAAGCGCGAGAATATGTCCCCTGCTTCACCCGGGCTCAGCGATGGACACCCGTCTTTGTCGGCACCTTCTACCCCAAGCCATTCGTCGCCTCTAGAGGGATGCGCCGGTGGTCCTGGCCTTGCCTTGTCGCCCTCCGTTTCCTTTTCCACGTCAGCCGCTTGTCGCGGAATGTCCTGGACCCCAGCAGAAACAAACGCGCTTATCGCCGTGTGGGGCAACGAGCGGCTGGTGGAAGCGCACTACCAGCAGCTGGAGGGCTCAGGCACCCTATTCGCCAGCAAAGCTCCTGGTCCCGCCATGTATGAGCGAGTTTCCCGAGCCTTGGCCGAACTGGGTTACGAGCGGACTCCGTCGCAGTGCCGGGAACGCATGAAGGTAAGGATTGGGTGAATGGGACAGTATGGGGTTCTGCGATAAAAAGCGATGGCTGCCTGTAAAATAAGCTTTGGGCACAGCGTCACCACCCACGGTTAGAATTGCAGTTTACGATTATATGGAAAACCGTACTGGTAAACGCACTATTGAACTTTTGTAGCAGGACATTCCTGTGATTGATGAAGCTCATAAGGGCGTGGCTTAAAGGGTCACCTGCAAGAGTTAACAAAGGGCAACGGAATGTCACTCAGGCCTTTGACACCTTAGACTTAGAGCGAAAGGACTGAGAGGCTGCCGTCAACCACTGGGTTAAAAACAGCGCACTGTTTTATTTTAGTACAGCACGTGGTTAGGTTTTCAAGGGTTATTCTATTATTGGAAGAGATACCGTTTTGTAAAACCTGTATGCGTAGCTCGGCGAACCACAAAACTCTAGTCTTTTTTTTTTTCCTTTCCTCTTAAATAGTTAGAGCGTCCTTGTGTATGTACGCCTGTTTGTTTAGCCTGAGTACCAAACCCGAACCCTACCACGCCCCCTTGTAAGCGCGTCCAAATCCTAGATATTGCTATCCACCAACAGCACGATAGACATCAGATCACTTGTCTGTTCTCAAAGGATAGGAGCATTTCCATGTTTCTGAAAGTCACAACACAACCTACTTATCACTTCTGATCATTCACTAAAAAATCAAGTGACCCAGATCGGTAAACCCTGCTACTGCTGACTAACGGAGGGCCACTCACACACAAAGCGAGTAAGGGGCAAAGGTTAGTGCAGGTATCACTCAACTGGAAATTTCTAGAAGAAGAAACGCTAGCTGTATGTAAAAACTAACAATTGAAGTTGCAACCATATGGTAAACATGAGATAACACAACTTAACTCCCATACATTGACTCAGGCTACACAACAATGCTATTACCAGGAACTTGGCACCATGCAAGTGGCAGCCCCATCCAAGGAGGGAGTATTGGCGGTGCAGGCACACACCTCGAGTGCAGGGCTAGACCATCGGTTGCCTGCTCATAAAAGTAACAGGGAATCTCTTAACAGACATGGAGTCGGAAATTTAGCATAGATTGGACAAACTGTAAGGAAAACTCTGAGATATCATCTGTTATATTTACCCCATTATATGCATCACAAGGGCTATGGGATATTCTCAATAGGTCAAACATACTGCGCTTGCTCGACAACATACCATCGCTCTTTGATCTTACAACACAAGATCTCCTCTCTATGTAAAGTTTAATACCTTTGTGTGGATTAGTCAGAGAGAATCTATCCTGACATCATGGTCCGATCGGAGCGTTGTAGAAAGAATCTTGGCACATGAAGGCTTGCTGACATGTTGGGGTATAAAAATCAACAAACCAGAAATAGAACAAGACCCCTGTGTACTATCAAAGGGGAGACGGATAATGTGTCTAAATAAGAAATCATTGAGTACCTCAAGAGCCACTCTGAATATTAAACCTCTGACGGTAGATAAAAGAATTACTGTACAGGTGACAGGAAATTTAGGAGGCACTCAACATGCAGATATAAGAACCAACTGCAGGGAACAGGGTCAATGGAACTGGGACTGGCTTTCCTCAGCCCTGATCATAAAAGGGAGAAAGCATCTTTAGCCACAAAGGCCTTTTTTCGAATACTCTTATGAATGTGATCAGGTTAGTAAGTTGGAATGTGGCCTTTCTGACCTTGCAAATTGCCAGTCCTAGGTTTGAGGATTTCGTGAGTAATGCTGATATTTTGTGCTTTCACAAAACCTGGTTTGTTGAGCCTTTACCGATTCCAGGTTGTTTAATTATTCAGATTCCCGCACAAAAGAAAAATCTGTTTGGAAGACATATGGGAGGTCTAGCACCTATGTTAAATTGGCTCTTTTAGTCGGGGTGGAGGCCTGGGAGAAATCAACAAGGGATGTTATCGTGATAACTATATATGGCCTGACTTTTTCAAATAAATCAACGCCTGTATCCATTTTAAATTTATATCTACACCCAAGTCAAGAAATAAAACAAGTTAGGGTAAGAGGAATACTTTCTTTAATAAAATAATTTTTCTATGAACACCCAAATCACAAATATATGATTGCCCGAGACTTTAATACCCACAATTCAGGCCAGGAGACTGGGCTCCCAGGTGATTGTGCAAGAATGACTCTGGATTCTTTCTTCAAATAATTTGAGCTGAGAACGACTGATCATAGTAAAAACGTGGCTGGTAGACTCATACAAACTTTCAGAAATATCTCGACACTAGATTAACATTTTTTAAAGCAGAATACTAATGACTAGATGCTTAAGACACAAGGTTATTAATAGTCCTGAAAGTGATCGTAAACCCGTAGCAATAGAAATTGACCCTGGAGCAGTGAGGTATTCGCCCTACAAGGCTAGTGGAAAGCCAATATCATCTAGTCTATGCCCCCTTACGAATCAGATAAAATGGAGTATGGCCCGCTTTGTCAAGTATGAATCCTGAAAACAGGCCAATGGCCCGCTAAGACCAGAAACCGGGGCACGTCGGACAATTACCCAGTGGGGAATTATAATTAATAAATTGCACGATGCACTTAATATTTCTATACTGCATGGGCACACTGGTGCGAATAGAAGAGTAGGTGAAAAATTCCTTGCATCTAGGGAATATTTTCACCCAAGAGAATACTTGTGTCCCCATAGATGTATTAGAAATTGTAAACTCTCCTTCTCTAATACAAGGGTTTATTTCCCTTACAATCACACTTCTCTCTCTACTTTGGGGTGGAGCTGCCATTGGGGGTACCAAGCAATTTTGCTGTGGCGGCATTTGTTGTACTTGGGGCATTACTGGTTGCTGCACATTTTTGGGTGGCATTTGAGGTGCATATATTATTTGTGGGTTTGACTGTGGCTGCACTACTGTATTCCCTCCCAATTTGTTCATCCCATCTCTTAACCCTGCAATTTTCTAATGAAATGTCCATATCTATGACAATAACGACATGTTTGATCCATCTTCTGGGGACCTATCCTGCCCAGTCCTATATCTCCTCATCCTACTCTACTACTTCCGTGTGCCCTTACATCATCCTGCTGTTATGGGTACTGTTGTTGTTAGGTTCCTGGGACCGAACCAATAGACATTGTAGTCATCTGAGTGGTGGCCCCTACTACATCCACTTCCATTGCTCCCTTATTTACCAAATTGGCTGCTGCCTTCTCAGTCACCTCCTGCTTGTTTCTGTCTTTTTCCTGTTTCTTTTTACAAAAATGTATTAAGTGAGTCTGTATCTCTGTCCAGGGATTAGCTGCCAACACAACTGTTATCAAGATAATCCTACACATCAGAGGATAAAGTCCTCTTCACCACGTTATAAAACAATACAGCATTTCTCCCTGTTATTTACAACCGTGACCTTCTTCTTGAATCCATTTTTCTTTCATCCTACTGAAAAACTGAGTGGTGTCCTCATTCGGCTGCTGAGTGAGTCACGAGGGACCCGATGTATGGCCGGTCTGGATACATCTTCCTCAGCTGGCCCCAGACTACTGCCCAAACTAAATTGAGTGGGGAACCATCAGACCTAGTCTCAGTGAGGGTAACCTTTCTCACCCCAGCCTTGTGGAAAGCAATATCAATCTCATCCTGTGTAAGAGAGCTAAGTAAACTCTTTATGCCCCCTATTGCCAGGATGATGCCTGCAGTTTGTTTCTCAAATGACCTAATACATTTCAATTTTATTTCAATTCGATCTTTATTCATGATTTGGAACTCAAAGAAGTTAACATGATCAATACAACACAATTCTCAATAACCTAGTCACACATCCTAGAAAAAAATAAGCGATAATAAAATTCACCAGTGTCATCTCTAAAACAAACATCATAAATAATTCATAGAGATCCCTCATACATCAGCTGTTGTGTAGCCATTTTAATTATGTCTTTGGGCACATTATTTTAGCAACTAGGCCTTTTTCTTGTGCCCTTTAGCCTAGTAAAATTATATTCTGCTTCATTTTATTGTTTTAGAATCGGCCACATATGTTGTGATGTTTTCTTTTCTTTATCTAGTTGCCCTTTCTCCTAGGAAAGCATTATGTTTCTTAGGGCAACATTCTTTCCCTCTGTGCTTTCCTCAAGGCTGCAACGAGAGAGGATTGTCGTCTGCACAAGTAGTACGCTGCGTCTGTAACGTTCACAGGAACACAAGTGCGTGGGGACATCTCTCAGCTTTTTTTATTATAAAAACATTTCCTTATCCTATTCACATTAGAGGGAGGTTCCTGCCAGATGACCACGACCGCATGCTGTCTGAGATCGTTACAGATGCTTGCTAAGACCACAGGTTACCTGACCTACATGGGGAGATTTATCTTTAAACAGGCTTCCTTGCTGCCGTCATTCTCAGGTATGGGGGAGGTGATGTCTTCCCAGGATGGAATCCTAAAAGGCGGATTAGGGCTTATCATGCTGTGCTCTAACATAGCTTAAGTAGGAATCACAGATATTGTGCACAGTAACAGTATGGTGGGACTTTTCTTGTGTTTCACTTTGCGTGTTCCCTTTTAGCTTTTAGTATGTTTAATGATTCTAATTATTGCATTTCATGCCATCTTATCTAAGACGCACTTGATTAAAAAAAGTATTTTTGAACCATTTTCTGCCTCTGTTTGTCTTTGCATGTGCAAGACTAATGTAACTGAGAGAAAACGGATGAGATCTGATCCACCCCGATTTGACTGAGAAGTCGTCTTGTCTTGCGTCCTGTTGACACAAATCATCACTGCTCTTAGGCAGAGATGAGGCGCTGCTAGTTGGCCGAAAACCGATTAGTCTGACAGTTGTCACATGGTGTGGATTTGAACTCAGTTCCCCACAATTCAGGTGATGCTACCACCCAAATCCAGCAGACTCATTAGAATAATGAGAGCCCATGCGACTTGGCGCCACTAATGTTTACTCAGGCCCTGATTTTCGGATACTCCTAAGTATTTCTGTCTCACTACGTGCTAAAAGCACCTCAATACTATATACAGAGACATCCTTGGCTTTGAGGATTTCCTCCTCAGCTACGTAGGTAATATTTATCCAACACTGTAGGTTGTTCAAGCTTGAACCTTAAAAGAATCAATCCACATTTTTGGTGTCCTTATCTCTGAACCAGTATATTTACCATAGTGAACCCGCAATGGGTAGCAGTTGCAGTATACATGCAAACTTACCTCACCGCCCATTTGCTAGGTAATGCCTCACAACCCAGAGGGGTCCTGTAACATTTGTAGTTGAGGCTTATCCAGCCTACAGAACAGAAATATTCTTCTCTTGGGTCACCTTTCCAGCAGTCGATGGTAACATTTAATACATTTCATTAGTACACACCTGCTAACACAGCTGCACAATACAGAGCTCATGCATACTTTGAGATACCTCTATCCTTTTTAGGACCATAATAATTGGCTTGATGGCGCCCTGCTACACATAATACTACACATTGGGTCGTCTGAGCAATGATGGCCCTACCTGGCCTTTATTGACCACATATACACTTCACCATGATGCAGCTACCTTGGTGGTAGCTGAGGTTTGTCGCCTATAAGTTGAACTTGCAGCGATATATAGACTTTTAGTACAGTTTGTAATGCAAACATTAAATACTTACCCAGTGTTGGAAATGGCTTCTCTGCAGGGTCACCCCCAAATGTTTTGCCTTCCTACTCTTCTTTTTCTGACCTCATTTTTGCTGGATTTGGGACTCTGGCACTTTACCACTGCTAACCAGTGCTAAAGTGCATGTGCGCTCTGCCTAAAAACATTGTAACATTGGCTCAGACCCAATTGGCATATTTAATTTACTTGTAAGTCCCTAATAAAGTGCTCTGCGTGTGCCTAGGCCCTGTAAATTAAATGCTACTTGTGGGCATGCAGCACTGACTGTGCCACCCACATAAGTAGTCCCTTAACCATGTCTCAGGTATGCCATTGCAGGGTCTGTGTGTGTAGTTCCACTGTCACTTCGACCTGGCATTTACAAGTACTTGCCTGGCTGCCCAAAGGACTCATCTGGACTGCTTTGCTGAGAAGGACTGCTGCCCTCTGACTTTGGTGAGAAGTGCTCTCCAACGGCTTGGATTGAGCTTGCCTCCTGTTTTAATGAAGTCTTCGGGCCAAAAAGACCTAATCTCTTCAGGAAAGTCCTTGTGCTCCAAAAATCGACGCAAGGCCCGTTGGAAACGATTGTAGGAAAGTACCATCTTGCCTGGCATGTTACCCCCATATTTCACTGTATGTATGTTGTTTTAGCCCTTGTGTCACTGGGATCCTGCCGGGCAGGACCCCAGTGCTCATAGTATGTGCCCTGTATGTGTTCCCTGTGTGGTGCCTAACTGTATCACTGAGGCTCTGCTAACCAGAACCTCAGTGTTTATGCTCTCTCTGCTTTCTAAATTTGTCACTGCAGGCTAGTGGCTAAATTTACCAATTCTCATTGGCACACTGGTGCACCCATATAATTCCCTTGTATATGGTACTTAGGTACCCAGGGTATTGGGATTCCAGGAGATCCCTGTGGGCTGCAGCATTTCTTTTGCCACCCATAGGGAGCTATGACAATTCTTACACAGGCCTGCCACTGCAGCCTGAGTGAAATAACATCCACGTTATTTCACAGCCATTTTTCACTGCACATAAGTAACTTATAAGTCACCTATATGCCCAACCTTCACTTAGTGAAGGTTGGGTGCCAAGTTACTTAGTGTGTGGGCCCCCTGGCACTAGCCAAGGTGCCCCCACATCGTTCAGGGCAATTTCCCCGGACTTTGTGAGTGCGGGGACACCATTACACGCGTGCACTATACATAGGTCACTACCTATGTATAGCGTCACAATGGTATCTCTGAACATGGCCATGTAACATGTCTAAGATCATGGAATTGTCTGGGGGACAATTTCATGATTCCCCGGGTCTCTAGCCAGAACCCGGGTACTGCCAAACTGCCTTTCCGGGGTTTCCACTGCAGCTGCTGCCAACCCCTCAGACAGGATTCTGCCCTCCTGGGGTCCAGGCAACCCTGGCCCAGGAAGGCAAAACAAAGGATTTCCTCTGAGAGAGGGTGTTACACCCTCTCCCTTTGGAAATAGGTGTGAAGGGCTGGGAGGAGTAGCCTCCCCCAGCCCCTGGAAATGCTTTGATGGGCACAGATGCTGCCCATCTCTCCCTAAGCCAGTCTACACCGGTTCAAAGATCCCCCAGCCCTGCTCCGGTGCGGAACTGGACAAAGGAAAGGGGAGTGACCACTCCCCTGACCAGTACCTCCCAAGGGAGGTGCCCAGAGCTGCTCCAGTGAGTCCCAGACCTCTGCCATCTTGGAAACAGAGGTGTTGGGGGCACACTGGACTGCTCTGAGTGACCAGTGCCAGCAGGTGACGTCAGAGACCCCCTCTGATAGGCTCTTACCTTTCTTGGTAGCCAAACCTCCTTTTCTGGCTATTTAGGGTCTCTCTTCTGGGGAATGTGAGAAAGTAGCCTCTTTCTAGCCTTGTTACCCCCACTTTGGGCCTGTTTGTGAGTGTATGTCAGGGTGTTTTCACTGTATCACTGGGATCCTGCTTGCCAGGGCTCAGTGCTCATAGTGAAAACCCTATGTTTTCAGTATGTTTGTTATGTGTCACTGGGACCCTGCTAGTCAGGACCCCAGTGCTCATAAGTTTGTGACCTATATGTATGTGTTCCCTGTGTGGTGCCTAACTGTCTCACTGAGGCTCTGCTAACCAGAACCTCAGTGGTTATGCTCTCTCATTTATTTCAAATTGTCACTGACAGGCTAGTGACCAATTTTACCAATTTACATTGGCTTACTGGAACACCCTTATAATTCCCTAGTATATGGTACTGAGGTACCCAGGGTATTGGGGTTCCAGGAGATCCCTATGGGCTGCAGCATTTCTTTTGCCACCCATAGGGAGCTCTGACAATTCTTACACAGGCCTGCCACTGCAGCCTGAGTGAAATAACGTCCACGTTATTTCACAGCCATTTTACACTGCACTTAAGTAACTTATAAGTCACCTATATGTCTAACCTTTACCTGGTAAAGGTTAGGTGCAAAGTTACTTAGTGTGAGGGCACCCTGGCACTAGCCAAGGTGCCCCCACATTGTTCAGAGCCAATTCCCTGAACTTTGTGAGTGCGGGGACACCATTACACGCGTGCACTACATATAGGTCACTACCTATATGTAGCTTCACAATGGTAACTCCGAATATGGCCATGTAACATGTCTATGATCATGGAATTGCCCCCTCTATGCCATCCTAGCATAGTTGGCACAATCCCATGATCCCAGTGGTTTGTAGCACAGACCCTGGTACTGCCAAACTGCCCTTCCTGGGGTTTCACTGCAGCTGCTGCTGCTGCCAACCCCTCAGACAGGCAGCTGCCCTCCTGGGGTCCAGCCAGGCCTGGCCCAGGATGGCAGAACAAAGAACTTCCTCTGAGAGAGGGTGTGACACCCTCTCCCTTTGGAAAATGGTGTGAAGGCAGGGGAGGAGTAGCCTCCCCCAGCCTCTGGAAATGCTTTGTTGGGCACAGAGGTGCCCAATTCTGCATAAGCCAGTTTACACCGGTTCAGGGACCCCTTAGCCCTGCTCTGGCGCGAAATTGGACAAAAGAAAGGGGAGTGGCCACTCCCCTGACCTGCACCTCCCCTGGGAGGTGTCCAGAGCTCCTCCAGTGTGCTCCAGACCTCTGCCATCTTGGAAACAGAGGTGCTGCTGGCACACTGGACTGCTCTGAGTGGCCAGTGCCACCTGGTGACGTCAGAGACTCCTTGTGATAGGCTCCTTCAGGTGTTGCTAGCCTATCCTCTCTCCTAGGTAGCCAAACCCTCTTTTCTGGCTATTTAGGGTCTCTGTATCTGGGGAAACTTTAGATAACGAATGCAAGAGCTCATCCGAGTTCCTCTGCATCTCTCTCTTCACCTTCTGATAAGGAATCGACTGCTGACCGTGCTGGAAGGCTGCAAACCTGCAACATAGTAGCAAAGACGACTACTGCAACTCTGTAACGCTGATCCTGCCGCCTTCTCGACTGTTTTCCTGCTTGTGCATGCTGTGGGGGTAGCCTGCCTCCTCTCTGCACCAGAAGCTCCGAAGAAATCTCCAGTGAGTCGACGGAATCTTCCCCCTGCAACCGCAGGCACCAAAAAGCTGCATTACCGGTCCCTTGGGTCTCCTCTCAGCACGACGAGCGAGGTCCCTCGAATTCAGCGACTCTGTCCAAGTGACCCCCACAGTCCAGTGACTCTTCAGTCCAAGTTTGGTGGAGGTAAGTCCTTGCCTCACCTCGCTGGGCTGCATTGCTGGGAACCGCGACTTTGCAGCTACTCCGGCCCCTGTGCACTTCCGGCGGAAATCCTTTGTGCACAGCCAAGCCTGGGTCCACGGCACTCTAACCTGCATTGCACGACTTTCTAAGTTGGTCTCTGGCGACGTGGGACTCCTTTGTGCAACTTCGGCGAGCACCGTTTCACGCATCCTCGTAGTGCCTGTTTCTGGCACTTCTCCGGGTGCTACCTGCTTCAGTGAGGGCTCTTTGTCTTGCTCGACGTCCCCTCTCTCTTCAGGTCCAATTTGCGACCTCCTGGTCCCTCCTGGGCCCCAGCAGCGTCCAAAAACGCCAAACGCACGATTTGCGACTAGCAAGGCTTGTTGGCGTCCTTTCGGCGGGAAAACACTTCTGCACGACTCTCCAAGGCGAGAGGGATCCGTCCACCAAAGGGGAAGTCTCTAGCCCTTTTCGTTCCTGCAGAAACCTCAGCTTCTTCTGTCCAGTAGAAGCTTCTTTGCACCCGCAGCTGGCATTTCCTGGGCATCTGCCCATCTCCGACTTGCTTGTGACTTTTGGACTTGGTCCCCTTGTTCCACAGGTACCCTAGATTGGAAATCCACAGTTGTTGCATTGCTGGTTTGTGTCTTTCCTGCATTATTCCTCTAACACGACTTCTTTGTCCTTAGGGGAACTTTAGTGCACTTTGCACTCACTTTTCAGGGTCTTGGGGAGGGTTATTTTTCTAACTCTCACTATTTTCTAATAGTCCCAGCGACCCTCTACAAGGTCACATAGGTTTGGGGTCCATTCGTGGTTCGCATTCCACTTTTGGAGTATATGGTTTGTGTTGCCCCTATCCCTATGTTTCCCCATTGCATCCTATTGTAACTATACATTGTTTGCACTGTTTTCTAAGACTATACTGCATATTTTTGCTATTGTGTATATATATCTTGTGTATATTTCCTATCCTCTCACTGAGGGTACACTCTAAGATACTTTGGCATATTGTCATAAAAATAAAGTAACTTTATTTTTAGTATAACTGTGTATTGTGTTTTCTTATGATATTGTGCATATGACACTAAGTGGTACTGTAGTAGCTTCACACGTCTCCTAGTTCAGCCTAAGCTGCTCTGCTAAGCTACCATTATCTATCAGCCTAAGCTGCTAGACACCCTATACACTAATAAGGGATAACTGGGCCTGGTGCAAGGTGCAAGTACCCCTTGGTACTCACTACAAGCCAGTCCAGCCTCCTACAGGGAATTCTTCAGATAACGAATGCAAGAGCTCACCAGAGTTCCTCTGCATCTCCCTCTTCAACTTCTACCAAGGAGCGACTGCTGACTGTTCCTGGATGTAGGAGGCTGGCCTGGCTTGTAGTGGGTACCAGAGGTACTTACACCTTGTGCCAGGTCCAGTTATCCCTTATTAGTGTAGAAGAGGTGTTTCTAGCAGCTTAGGCTGATAGAAGGTAGCTATGGCAAAGCAGCTTAGGCTGAACTAGGAGACATGTAAAGCTCCTACTATACCACTGGTGTCATATGCACAATATCATAAGAAAACAAAATACACAGATGTACTAAAAATAAAGGTACTTTATTTTTATGACAATATGCCAAGAGAATCTCAGTGAATACCCTCAGTATGAGGATATGTTGTATACACAAGATATACGTGCACAAACCAAAATTATGCAGGTAATAGTAAAAGGAAGTAATGCAAGCAATGTAAAATTACAGTAGATTACAATAGGAGCACATAGGTATAGGGGCAACACAAACCATATACTCCAAAAGTGGAATGCGAACCACGAATGGACCCCAAACCTATGTGAGTTTGTAGAGGGTCGCTTGGACTGTAAGAAAACAGTGAGGGTTAGAAAAATAGCCCATCCCAAGACCCTGAAAGGTAGGTGTAAAGTGCACCTACTGCCCCCAGAGAGCACAGATGTCGTGATAGGGTGATTCTGCAGGAAGAACAAACGCCAGCAACGCAACAACAGTGGATTTCCGGACTTGAGTACCTGTAAGACAAGGGGACCAAGTCCAATAGTCGCGACAGTGTCGAGAGTGGGCAGGAGCCCAGGAAATGCCAGCTGAGGGAGTAAGGAAGCTGCCACCTGTTGGGAGAAGCTTGGAGTTCTGCAAGAAAGAAGAGGACTAGGAACTTCCCCTTTGGAGGATGGATGTCCCACATCGCGAAGAAGCTTGCAGAGGTGTTCCCACGCAGAAAGACCGCAAACAAGCCTTGCTATCTGCAAGGGTCGCAGTTAGGGTTTTTGGGTGCTGCTGTGGCCCAGGAGGGACCAGGATGTCACCACTTGGATGAGGAGACAGAGGGGGCGCCCAGCAACGTAGGGAGCCCTCACAGAAGCAGACAGCACCCGCCGAAGTACCTCATCAGGCACTTAGAAGAAAAGTGAACCGGAGTCCACCCGAAGTCAAAAAAGAGAGTCCCACGACGCCGGAGGACAACTCAGAAGGTTGTGCACTGCAGGTTAGAGTGTCGGGGACCCAGGCTTGGCTGTGCACAAAGGAAATCCTGGAAGAGAGCACAGGAGCCGGAGCAGCTGCAAATCACGCGGTACCCAGCAATGCAGTCTAGCATGGGGAGGCAAGGACTTATCTCCACCAAACTTGGACTGAAGAGTCACTGGACTGTGGGAGTCACTTGGACAGAGTTGCTGAGTTCCAAGGACCGCGCTCCTCGTGCGGAGAGGGGACCCAGAGGACCGGTGATGCAGTCTTTTGTTGCCTGCGATGGCAGGGGGAAGATTCCGTCCACCCACAGAAGATTTCTTCAGAGCTCCTGGTGCAGAGAGGAGGCAGGCTACCCCCAGAGCATGCGCCACCTGGAAACAGTCGAGAAAGCCGGCAGGATGAGGCGATACAAGGTTGCTAGTAGTCGTCTTTCTACTTTGTTGCGGTTTTGCAGGCGTCCTGAGCAGTCAGCGGTCGATCTTTTGTCAGAAGGTGAAGAGGAAGATGCAGAGGAACTCTGATGAGCTCTTGCATTCGTTATCTGGTGAGATCCTCAAAGCAGAGACCCTAAATAGCCAGATAAGGAGGTTTGGCTACCTAGGAAGGAGGATTGGCTACCAAGAGAGGTAAGAGCCTATCGGAAGGAGCTTCTGACGTCACTTGCTGGCACTGGCCACTCAGAGCAGTCCAGTGTGCCAGAAACACCTCTGTTTCCAAGATAGCAGAGGTCTGGGACACACTGGAGGAGCTCTGGGCACCTCCCCTGGGAGGTGCAGGTCAGGGGAGTGGTCACTCCCCTTTCCTTTGTCCAGTTTCGTGCCAGAGCAGGGCTGGGGGATCCCTGAACTGGTGTAGTCTGGCTTAAGCAGAGATGGGCAGCATCTGTGCCCATCAAACCATTTCCAGAGGCTGGGGGAGGCTACTCCTCCCCAGCCCTCACACCTATTTCACAAGGGAGAGGGTGTTACACCCTCTCTCTCAGAGGAAGTCCTTTGTTCTGCCTTCCTGGCCCAGGGCTGCCTAGACCCCAGGAGGGCAGAAACCTGTCTAAGGGGTTGGCAGCAGCAGCAGCTGCAGTGGAGACCCCGGAAAGGCAGTTTGGCAATACCTGGGTTCTGTGCTAAAGTCCCGGGGGATCATGGAATTGTCCCCCCAATGCCAGAATGGCATTGGGGTGACAGTTCCATGATTTTAGACATGTTACATGGCCATGTTCGGAGTTACCATTGTGACGCTGTACATAGGTAGTGACCTATGTGCAGTGCACACGTGTAATGGTGTCCCCGCACTCTCAAAGTCCGGGGAATCTGCCCTGAACGATGTGGGGGCACCTTGGCTAGTGCCAGGGTGCCCACACACTAACTTTGCACCCAACCTTCACCAGGTGAAGGTTAGACATATAGGTGACTTATAAGTTACTTAAGTGCAGTGGTAAATGGCTGTGAAATAACGTGGACGTTATTTCACTCAGGCTGCACTGGCAGGCCTGTGTAAGAATTGTCAGATCTCCCTATGGGTGGCAAAAGAAATGCTGCAGCTCATAGGGATCTCCTGGAACCCCAATACCCTGGGTACCATATACTAGGGAATTATATGGGTGTAGCAGTATGCCAATGTGAATTGGTAAATGTAGTCAATAGTCTGTTAGTGACAAATTTGGAAAGCAGAGAGAGCATAACCACTGAGGTTCGGGTTAGCAGAGCCTCAGTGAGACAGTTAGGCATCACACAGGGAACACATACTTATGAGCACTGGGGCCCTGCCTGGCAGGGTCCCAGTGACACAGAATAAAACAACATATATACAGTGAAATATGGGGGTAACATGCCAGGCAAGATGGTACTTTCCTACACAACCCCGCAAACCCCCCAAATGAAGGACAATAAGACTAGCCATGACCTGATGAGTCTTCATTGTCTAAGTGGAAATATCTGGAGAGTCCATCTGCATTGGAGTGGGTACTCCCAGGTCTATGTTCCACTGTATAGTCCATTCCCTGTAGAGATATGGACCACCTCAACAATTTAGGATTTTCACCTTTCATTTGTTTTAGCCAAAGGAGAGGTTTGTGGTCTGTCTGAACAATGAAGTGAGTGCCAAACAGGTATGGCCTCAACTTCTTCAGTGCCCAGACCACAGCAAAGGCCTCCCTCTCTATGGCAGAACAACGCTTTTATCTAGGGGTCAACCTTCTGCTGATAAAAGCAACTGGTTGATCCTGGCCCTCAGAATTCAGTTGTGATAAGACTGGCCCTACCCCTACCCCTAATTCAGATGCATCAGTTTGAACAATGAATTTCTTGTAGTAACATGGGCTTTTTATGACAGGTGCAGTGCACATGGCCTGTTTGAGCTCCTCAAAAGCTTTCTGACAGCTAGCTGTCCCCAATAGCTTTTTATTCATCTTTTTACTGGTGAGATCATTAAGTGGGGCTGCTATGGAGCCATAGTTTTTAATGAATCTCCTGTAATACCCAGTGAGGCCTAGGAAGGCTCTCACCTGGGTCTGTGTTGTAGGGGGAACCCAATCCATTATTGTCTGGATTTTGCCCTGAAGTGGTGCAATCTGTTCTCCATCTCCCAGGAGTCCCAGATAAACCACCTTTCCCTGCCCTATCTGGCACTTTGAGGCCTTGATAGTGAGGACTGCCTTTTGCAGGGCCTCCAAAACTTTCCAAAGGTGGACAAGGTGCTCATCCCAGGTAGAGCTAAAGACAGCTATATCATCTAGATATGCTGTACTAATAGCCTCCAACCCTTGCAGGACTGTATTCACCAACCTCTGAAAAGTGGCAGGTGCATTATTCAAACCAAAGGGCATCACTGTAAATTGGTAGTGCCCTCCTATAGTTAAAAATGCAGTTTTAGGTTTAGCATCCTCAGCCAATTTGATCTGCCAATACCCTGCGGTCAAATCAAAGGTGCTTAGATACTTGGCAGATGCCAGTGTATCTATGAGCTCATCTGCCCTGGGTATAGGGTGAGCATCAGTTTTTGTTACCTGGTTGAGACCTCTGTAATCAACACAAAACCTCAACTCCACTTTTCCATCTTTTGAGTGAGGCTTTGGTACAAGCACCACAGGACTCGCCCAGGGGCTTTCAGAAGGTTCAACCACTCTTAGATCAAGCACTTTCTGAACCTCTTGTTTTATGCAGTCCCTGACATGGTCAGACTGCCTAAAGATTGTACTTTTGACAGGCAAGCTGTCTTCAGTATCAATTGTGTGTTCACACCAAGATGTGGTGCCTTGCACAGTTCAAAAGAGTTCAGTAAATTGTCCAAGGAGATTTATGCAGTTGTCTTTCTGTTCTGCAGTCAGACAATCTGCTAAAACTACTCCCTCCACTAAAGCATCCTCTTCAGTGGAGGAGAAGAGATCAGGGAGAGGGTCACTCTCTTCTTCCTGTTCTTCATCTGTTGCCATGAGCAGGGTGAGACCAGCCCTGTCATAGTAGGGTTTTAGGCGGTTCACATGAATCACCCCAAGGGGACTCCTGGCAGTGCCCAGGTCTACCAGATAGATAACCTCACCCTTTTTCTCAACAATTAGATGGGGTCCACTCCATTTGTCCTGGAGTGCTCTTGGGGCCACAGGCTCCAACACCCACACCTTCTGTCCTGGTTGGTACTGAATCAGAACAGCCTTCTGGTCATGCCATTGCTTTTGGAGCTCTTGGCTAGCCTGAAGGTTTTTACTAGCCTTTTTCATGTACTCGGCCATTCTGGATCTAATAGTCCACTATGTCCTGTTTGGGAGCTTTTAAAGGTTGTTCCCAACCCTCCTTCACAAGTGTTAGTGGAGTTACAGTGTGCCCAAAGAGGAGTTGAAAGGGGCTGAAGCCCACTCCTTTCTGGGGTACCTCCCTGTAAGCAAAAAGGAGGCAAGGTAACAGGACACCCCATCTCCTCCTGAGTTTTTCAGGGAGTCCCATTATCATTCCTTTGAGAGTTTTATTAAACCTCTCTACCAGTCCATTGGTCTGTGGATGATAAGGTGTGGTGAATTTGTAGGTTACACCACATTCCTTCCACATAGCTTTCAAGTATGCAGATATAAAGTTTCTACCCCTGTCAGATAAAACCTCTTTTGGGAAACCCACCCTGGAAAAGATTTCCAGGAGGGCTTTTGCCACTGCTGGAGCTGTAGCGGTCCTTAGAGAAATTCCTTCAGGATATCTTGTGTCATGTTCCACAACCACCAAGATAATCCTATTGCCTGAAGCAGTAGGAAGGTCAAGGGGACCAACTATGTCAACCCCTACCCTTTCAAAGGGGACCCCCAACCACAGGTAGTGGAATAAGGGGAGCCTTTGGTGTGCCACCAGTCTTGCCACTGGCTTGGCAGGTCACACAAGACTTAAAAAATCTTTAGTGTCCTCTGACATCCTAGGCCAGTTAAACAGGGGGAGAAGCCTTTCCCATGTTTTGATCTGGCCCAAATGCCCAGCCAAAGGAATGTCATGTTCCAGAGTTGGAGGAACTCTCTGTACTGCAGGGGAATGACCAATCTCCTGGCTGGTCCAGGTTTTAGTCCCTTGCCTCTGTGTACAAGAGGTTGTCCTCCCAGTAAACTCCATGTGAGTCACTGACATCCGCATTTTGCTGTTTGACAGCTTGCTGTCTGAGATCCTCTAATGTGGGACAGGATTGCTGTGCCACACTCATCTCTTCCCTGGGAGGCCCCCCTCCACCGAAAAGCTCAGCAGTGTCTGCTGCCAGCATATCTGGTGAAGGTTCTGCACAGGGAGGAAATTGTTCTTCCTCGGAATGAGAATAATCTGTAGAGGGAGGGATAGTGGGTAGGGATTTACCCTTGCTACCCATAGCTTTAGGGAGCACTTGGTCCATTGTTCCAGGATCCAAGTTACCGTTTCCTATTTGGTTTTTGGCCTGAGCCCTTGTCAAAGCAAAAATATGCCGAGGAATGCCCAGCATTGCTGCATGAGCCTCCAACTCCACTTCTGCCCAAGCTGATGTCTCTAAATCATTCCCTAGTAGACAGTCTACAGGTAAATCTGAGGCAACCACAACTTTCTTTGGACCAGTAACTCCCCCCCCCCCCCCCCCAGTTGAGATTCACAACAGCCATGGGGTGGCTAAGAGTGTTATGAGCGTCTGTCACTTGGTACTGGTGACCAAGTAGGTGTTGTTCAGGGTGCACCAGTTTCTCTATCACCATGGTAACACTGGCACCTGTGTCCCTGTAGGCCTGAACCTCAACACCATTTATTAGGGAAAGTTGCTTGTACTTATCCATATTAAGGGGACAAGCAACCAAGGTGGCAAAATCAATGGCACCTTCAGAGACTAACACAGCCTCTGTGGTCTCCCTAACAAGACCAACCCCAACTAAATGACCAAAAGTGAGCCCAGCTACTCCCTTGGATTGGCTATTAGTAGGTTTGCTCCCACCACCACTGCTATTACTAGGGACACTAGAATTTGCAGTAGGGGTTGTGGTAGTGGAAGGTTTGGTGTTTTTCTTTGGACACTGGCATCAGTTGTCCAATGGCCTTTGACTTGACACAATAACACCAAGGCTTTTTAACTTGATTTGAAGAGGATTTGGACACACCACCCCCACCAGAGGAGTTTTGTGGGCCTGATGAAGACTCGGTTTTACTTTTGTCCCCACCCTTGTCAGAAGACTTACCATCCTTCTTCTTGCCATCCTTCTCACCCCCTGTATGAACTTTTCTGTTCACTCTTGTTCTGACCCATTTGTCTGCCTTCTTTCCCAATTCTTGGGGAGAGGTCAGATCTGAGTCCACTAGATATTGGTGTAACAAGTCAGACACAGTTATTCAGAATATACTCTCTCAGAATAAGATTATACATGATTTCATAGTCAGAAACTTTACTGCCGTGTAACCACCCCTCCAAGGCCTTCACTGAACAGTCTACAAAGTCTGTCCAGTCTTGTGAGGACTCTTTTCTGGTGTCTCTGAACTTAATCCTGTATTGTTCAGTGATTAAGCCAAATCCATCCAAGAGTGCATCCTTCAAAACTGCTAAATTGTTAGCATCACTTTCTCTAACAGTAAGGCGCTTATCCCTACCCTTTCCATTGAAAGATAGCCACAATATAGCAGCCCACTGCCTTTGAGGGACCCCCTGTACCATAGAGGCCCTCTCAAGTGCAGCAAACCCCTTGTTGATGTCATCCCCCTCCCTGTAAGGGGGGACTATCTTGTGCAGATTCCTGGAATCATGCTCTCTGACAGGATTACTGTAGGAAAGTACCAATTTGCCTGGCATGTTACCCCCTTATTTCACTGTATATATGTTGTTTTAGTGTATGTGCCACTGGGACCTTGCCAGGGCCCCAGTGCTCATAAGTGTGCCCTGTATGTGTTCCCTGTGTGATGACTAACTGTCTCACTGAGGCTCTGCTAACCAGAACCTCAGTGGTTATGCTCTCTCTGCTTTCCAAATTGTCACTAACAGGCTAGTGACCAATTTCACCAATTCACATTGGCATACTGGAACACCCTTATAATTCCCTAGTATATGGTACTGTGAGGTACCCAGGGTATTGGGGTTCCAGGAGATCCCTATGGGCTGCAGCATTTCTTTTGCCACCCAAAGGGAGATCTGACAATTCTTACACAGGCCTGCCAGTGCAGCCTGAGTGAAATAACGTCCACATTATTTCACAGCCATTTACCACTGCACTTAAGTAACTTATAAGTCACCTATATGTCTAACCTTCACCTGGTGAAGGTTTGGTGCAAAGTTACTTAGTGTGTGGGCACCCTGGCACTAGCTAAGGTGCCCCCACATTGTTCACGCCAAATTCCCCGGACTTTGTGAGTGCGGGGACACCATTTTACGCGTGCACTATACATAGGTCACTACCTATGTATAGCGTCGCAATGGTAACTCCGAACATGGCCATGTAACATGTCTAAGATCATGGAATTGCCCCCCCAATGCCATTCGGGCATTGGGGGGACAATTCCATGATCCCCCAGGTCTCTAGCACAGAACCTGGGTACTGCCAAACTGCCTTTCTCGGGGTTTCACTGCAGCTGCTGCTGCTGCCGCCAACCCCTGAGACAGGTTTCAGCCCTTCTGGGGTCCAGCCAGGCCTGGCCCAGGAAGGCAGAACAAAGGACTTCCTCTGAGAGAGAGGGTGTTACACCCTCTCCCTTTGGAAAAAGGTGTTATGGCTGGGGAGGAGTAGCCACCCCCAGCCTCTGGAAATGCTTTGATGGGCACAGATGCTGCCCATCTCTGCATAAGCCAGTCTACACCGGTTCAGGGATCCCCCAGCCCTGCTCTGGCGCGAAACTGGACAAAGGAAAGGGGAGTGACCACTCCCCTGACCTGCACCTCCCAGGGGAGGTGCCCAGAGCTCCTCCAGTGTGCTCCAGACCTCTGCCATCTTGGAAACAGAGGTATTGCTGGCACACTGGACTGCTCTGAGTGGCCAGTGCCATCAGGTGACGTCAGAGACTCCTTCTGATAGGCTAGTAAGAAAGGTAAGAGCCTATCTTCCTTCCTAAGTAGCCAAACCTCCTTTTCTGGCTATTTAGGGTCTCTGCTTTGGGGAATTCTTCAGATACCGAATGCAAGAGCTCACCAAAGTTCCTCTGTATCTCCCTCTTCACCTTCTGCCAAAGGATTGACCGTTGACTGCTCAGGACGCCTGCAAAACCACAACTAAGTAACAAAGACGACTACTGCAACCTTGTATTGCTTCATCCTGCCGGCTTCCTCGCCTGTTTCCTGGTGGTGCATGCTCTGAGGGTAGCATGCCTCCTTTCTGCACAAGGAGCTCTGAAGAAATCTCCTGTGAGTCGACGGAATCTTCCCCGTGCAACCGCAGGCAACAAAAGACTTCATCACCGGTCCTCTTGGTCCCCTCTCAGCACGACGAGCGTGGTCCTGGAACTCAGCAACTCTGTCCAAGTGACTGCCACATTCCAGTGACTGTTCAGTCCAAGTTTGGTGGAGGTAAGTCCTTGCCTCCCCACGCTAGACTGCATTGTTGGGAACCGCGTGTTTTGCAGCTACTCCGGCTCCTGTGCACTCTCCGAGGATTTCCTTTGTGTACAGCCCAGCCTGGGTCCCGGCACTCTAACCTGCATTGCACGACCTCCTGAGTTGTCCTCCGGCTTTGTGGGACCCTCTTGTGCAACTTCGGGTGAGCTCCGGTTCACTCCACTTCGTAGTGCCTGTTCTGGCACTTCTGCGGGTGCTGCTTGCTTCAGAGTGGGCTCTTTGTCTCGCTGTACGCCCCCTCTGTCTCCTCACGCAATTGGCGACATCCTGGTCCCTCCTGGGCCACAGCAGCATCCAAAAACCCCAACTTGCAGGTAGCAAGGCTTGTTTGCGGTCTTTCTGCGGGAAAACACTTCTGCACGACTTTTCACGACGTGGGACATCCATCCTCCAAAGGGGAAGTTTCTAGCCCTTGTCGTTCTTGCAGAATCCATAGCTTCTACCATCCAGTGGCAGCTTCTTTGCTCCCACAGCTGGCATTTCCTGGGCATCTGCCCACTCCCGACTTGATCGTGACTTTTGGACTTGGTCCCCTTGTTCCACAGGTACTCTCGTCTGGAAATCCATTGTTGTTGCATTGCTGGTGTTGGTCTTTCCTGCAGAATTCCCCTATCACGACTTCTGTGTTCTTTGGGGAACTTAGGTGCACTTTGCACCCACTTTTCAGGGTCTTGGGGTGGGCTATTTTTCTAACCCTCACTGTTTCCTTACAGTCCCAGCGACCCTCTACAAGGTCACATAGGTTTGGGGTCCATTCGTGGTTCGCATTCCACTTTTGGAGTATATGGTTTGTGTTGCCCCTATCCCTATGTGCCCCCATTGCATTCTATTGTGACTATACATTGTTTGCACTGCTTTCTATTGCTATTACTGCATATTTTGGTATTGTGTACATTTATCTTGTGTATATTTGCTATCCTCATACTGAGGATACTCACGGAGATACTTTTGGCATATTGTCATAAAAATAAAGTACCTTTATTTTTAGTATATCTGTGTATTGTGTTTTCTTATGATATTGTGCATATGACACTAGTGGTACTGTAGGAGCTTCACTCGTCTCCTAGTTCAGCCTAAGCTGCTCTGCTAAGCTACCTTTTCTATCAGCCTAAGCTGCTAGACACCCCTATACACTAATAAGGGATACCTGGGTCTGGTGCAAGGCGTATGTACCCCTTGGTACTCACTAAAAGCCAGTCCAGCCTCCTACAGTAGTGAAATGTATTAACCAATATGTAAGATGTATAATTGATATGGTTTTGATTAACTGCAAGAATAAAATCAAACTGCTGCAGTCCAGGATTGATTTCAGCTCATGTTACGTCAGTTTTACACAACATTGACCCTGAGGCTTTGTCCTACGTAGATGATATCTACTTTACTGATGATGATCTCCTTCAACATGTAAGATGGGTGAGTCGTATTTGGAATTTGCTGAATTGGGCTATAAATTAAATTTACAAAAGAAACAAAACTAAAATAGCTTTCCTCAGTGCCCTATTTTTGGGAATAGAACTTTCAGATAAAGGCAAGAGCCTAGCACCCCAGTTGTTAGAAAATGCACACAATTGCAACCACCAAACACCATAAAAAACTGCAGTCACTATTGGGATTTTTAAACTTTGGCAGATCATATGTTCCAGATTATGCACAATGCATTAAAAATTAGTTGACTTAATACATCCTGACTTTTCCTGGGCAGCTAAACAGTCCTGAAAAGTAGACACAATTCTGAATTCAGCACGGGGTCATTTGTGTAGCTCCTTTAAGGTTTCCCTGTAAAATGTAAAAGTTGAAATAAATAAAAAATGACATTGAGTTGAAAAAATACAGCTATTTCTGTGTACATTTTCCTCTGTAACTTTTTACTACTATAGCAGATTTTTTAAAGCAATATACCGTTACTTCTGCTGGACCTTTCTGGTTGCAGCGATATATTGGGCTTTGTAGGCTCAACAAGAATCCAAGGTACCCAGAGCCAATAAATGAGCTGCACCGTGCAATGGGTTTTCATTGTATACCGGCTATACAACAATTCATTTGGTAAAATATAAAAAGATAAAACAGGTATTAAGGAAACCTGTGTATTTCTGAAATGGGCACACACTATGGAGTTTATAAGCAGTGGTTATTTGCACATCTCTGAATTGAAGGGTACCCATATTAGCACGTGAATTACAGGGTATTTCTCAAAATGACTTTTTTCTTATACATGGTCTTACTTTTGGAAGGCACAAATGTAGACAAAGACAATTGGCAATATCACTTGTTCTATTCTGTTTTCCTCTAAGTCTCCTTATAAAAATGGAACCTCACTTGTGTTGGTAGGCCTAGTACCCGTGTTGGGAAACACCCCAAAATGCAACATGGACACATTACATTTTTCCACTGAAAACTGACTCTATTTTGGCAAAGTGTGTAGCTGTGAATTTTGGCCTCTTGATCAACCGCCACCTAGGGAAACCTAACAAACCTATAAATTACTTTAAAACTAGACACCTAGGGGAATCCAGAATGGGGTTACTTATGGGGCTCTCACCAGGTCCTGCACCCAGAATTCTTTGCAATCCTCAAACGTTGTCTAAAACAACACATTTCAGCGATGCAAAGTTGTGGAATCTGAGGGGAGCCACAAACTTCCTTCCACCCAGCATTCCCCCAAGCCTCCCTATAAAAGTGGTACCTCACTTGTGTGGTAGGCCTAGTTTCTGTAACAGGAATGGGTCACACAACGGTCAATAGTAGTCCTTACATGAGGGTAACTGTTGACCCTTGGGTGATCGACTCGTGATGCAAGCTCTAGGCACAGGCACACAACTGGGGTAGCATAATCATCAAGACAAGTGGGGAAACGCTGGGTGAAAGGAATCGTGTGGATCCCTGTATATTCCTGTTTGACAGAAATGCAAGTAAAAATGTAGTTTTTATTCGACGTGTCACCTTTGCAGGGTATTCTGGGTAAGAATACTTTGGGGATTCCACACAAGCTACACGTCTGTGGATTCCTGCCGGGTGTCTAGTTTTCAGAAAATTCTGGGTTTGGTAGGTTTCCCTACATGGCTTCCGTGCCCAGGACCAAAAACTCAAGTGCCCCTTTTACAAAACCAGGCTGTTTTGTGATAGATACTTTTGATGTGACCACAATACGATTTGGGCCCTTCCCTGTTGCAGCCCTGTGTAAAGATGGGGATTACCCAAACTGTGCGAGTAGGACTGCAAGGTGGGTTTCTGCACTAACTTAATTTTGAGCATAAGGCCCAAAAATATCAAGTCTGTCAGCAAAGTCGGAGTCACTGGCGTGTCCTAGAACGGGGCCATAGAGTGCCTCCATAATCCTTCAAAAGTTGTATTGCACGCAAATGTGTTTTGCTGCACAATTTGCTGAAGGAAGTCAACATCCAAAAAGAGATGGACATAGTTAACTGGTAAAAAGTTGGCTGTATCAACTTTACATCCAGTGTCGCCAGTAAATGGGGCAGTTTGGGGCTGAACTAAATTGGGGAGATGCCAAGAGAGCACTCTGTGCTTCCAGCTGCTCTCTGGGTTGGGCTAACCTGCTGTTGTCTCACTGCATAGACTGTGCTTGCGAAGGGACAGCACAACTGCCCTCATAGCTTCCCTCAGAATCACTGGAAGAGTTGTTGTTGAACGGGACTCCTCTGACTGGAAAAATCACTCCCAGAGTCTGCTCCACTGTCCTCTCCCTCAGATGCAGTCTCAGTATCTGCTGTCTCAGTCTCTGATCCTGCCTTAGAGCTGGCCGCAATAACCTGAGTTACGGCTTTAGCAGCAGTCATCGAACAAGACGCCATCTCTGCTACTGGCTAAACTGTCCCTCTAATACACTAGCTTATTTAGTAGGCAGTTATAGTCACGCAATTGCTTGTGTGTTTGTGTGTGATGTGTGCAACAGTAAATGTCAGCCACCTTACCTTCGTTTCTTCTCGGAATCAGCAGATTCTATGACGACACTGAAAAAACTCAGACACCCTATTACTTCACCTTGCCACATACCCTTCATCGCAGCCTTTAGTGCTAGTAGCGCCTAGTGCGACAATCATTTTTGGCGCTCCTGTCACATGACCAGTTTCTTGTATTCCCTCACTACCACCCAGCAAAAGTGCCCTCTACCTCTCCATAGCCCCTCACACATACATTTAATTAGTCTTAAAGTGCAGGTAATGGCTAGCTTTACTAATCCACTCAACTACTCCTATATAATACAGATCTGTTCTTTGCAGAGGGCATACAAACCTGCGCTACTTTATGGCGTAAAACTGCGACTAGACAAAAGTTCGATCTCTTTCTCTAGCAAGAGTTATCTGGACCTTTTTTATTGCTGCCTGAAAGCTATCTCTGCCTGACAGATATACATCTACATAAATTTGTATCCATCTCGTAAAAATGCCCCTCTCTATATCATATATTTATAAAATGTAAAACCTTTTTTTATTTTTTTATTTTATTTTTAGGGTCTAGTCTGTGAGAGCATTTACTAGTGTATGCTTCTCGCTTGTGAAAGTGTTGTTTTCAGTAAAGGGCTCGGAGCCCTCATGTCCCTCACGATTTGTTGGCTTGCATGGCACTTTTCTTTACAGCCTGGTAATTCGCAAAGGCACACCTGGCATCATTTCTAGCCCTCTGTGTGAAGCAATAGTATTGCCCTGCGCAGGAAAAATGTTGGTTTGTGAGTCAAATAGTATTTTTGTCAATGATATGTGAATTTCTATTTCTTAAACAATTTTTCTTGCACTTTTCTCGCACGAAGCACCATAGAAAAATCACTATTCTTATTAGTCAACTGGAAAAATGTCCAAAATCCACTTTGTACTTGTTTAACAATCAACCTTGTTCAATTCAAGCTTAGTCGGTGTAATAACTATTTCACAATTTTATGTCACAAATGTTTTGAAGTAGTGAATTTAAGTTATATAATAATTTAGCAATTGTTGCTGCAAATGTTTCTGAGAATGATCACAAACCTGGCTAACGTTAATTCTCATATTTTTTGTTTTTAGACTCTTCGCAGGTGTTATAGCCGGGTGAAAGAACATGGTGCTGGTAAACGAAAGAGCAGCTACACATTTGAGCAATTGGAACAGGTGTTTGGCCAGGGTGGCTGGGACTCTAAACCCTGCACACCTGTACTCATTAATAGCAGTGGTTTATACCAGGAGGTTGAGTCAGACAGCAGCACAATGGAGGACTTTTCACAAGAAGATTGGGGAAATCACAATCAAGACCAGCAGGGTTTCCAAGCAGGAGACCCTGATATAGGTAAGAAATAAACCTCTTGAGCTTGAGTATTAGGTTTTGACAGTATATTGTTTCTACAGTGCCAAGAAATCCAGTACGGTATTGTGCACAAGCAAGAAAACATTTATTTTCGATAACTTGCAGTCTCCGAGTTGTGTACATTTTTCAGTTGAGACCTTGCACAAGACCAGTGTGTATTTTGTTCTTCAAGAGAGGGAAAAAAAAAGGATTTGCTAAGCAAGAGCAAACACACAGTTTTTCTAGATCCAGCTGTTCAGTAAGAAATATATACACCACACCATAGTATATGCCGCCAGACAGCATTTTCCTTTAACCTTTGAGGCTGTACTAATCTCCAGTATCAAATTACAACTTTTCTTGACAGTATTTGAAACTAGACTGCTTTGTATTCTGTTTTTCATGAAGATATATTAATTCCATCTTTATAAATCGTATTTCCCTCAAGAGGCACATGTAGCACATATGTTTCACCGTGTTCCATGTATTAAAGGAAACCCTACATTACTACTTTAATAGTAGTTGTTTTTGTATGATTAATTAAAATCTACGCTTTCATCAAACACATAAAATATATTTTCAGCATGTTGTGTTAAAACAAAAGAAAACAAAAAAATAAATAAACCTTCCACAGTGCTGTATCCAAACCATTTGAATCTTTAGTGCAAATGTATTTCACAAAAAGTGCAATGTACAGTACAGGAGTCCTAAAGGGATGTTATGTTCTTCCTGCACGAGTCTTTTGAAACAATTTATGCATTCAATGCATTTTCATTTTATACTTGAAAATGACGTTCGGGCAGACAATACTTTGAGTCAAAATATCTCATTATAGCAGTATCTTTATAAAAATAATTTTCAAGGAATAGTGGTTGTCATACTGGCAATACAGCCCATTAATGTAAATGAGAATGTTGAACCATTTAAACAGCGACAAGCTCTTACTAGAGGTTAAAACCAATGTACGGTTCACCAAACAGAATACATTTGTGGCAAGTATTAAAACAAGCGCAACTTTAGTGCAACGTGCTGTGTAAACATCACATTTCAAAATTGTAAGCAATTATAGTTTCATGTTAACCGTTAAAACCAAAATACGGTTTATAAAGTGCAACACGCACATCCGATTCCATTAGGTTAGTCCCCTAGTAGATGGGGATTCACCCCATGGTTATACTTCTAAGCACATTTTTTTATATTTACTCCACAGTTGTAAATTTGTTTCAGAAACCAATAACATTCACCCAGCCTCATATTTTCAAAGTTGAGTTCAAGGAAAGAGTATTGCACTCTGTATTAAAGTGCCCCAGTGCTCTTATGAGAGTCCAGGATTACTGACTGTCTTCCCTCAGTAACCCTTCCACTAGAATGATGAACTTAGCAATACTTGCTAACTCTATGGGAACATCACATATATAGATATGTCATTGCCTCTTTCAAAGTTCTGATGCCGTGCAGCAAGAATATTGACCTCAGAAATAGGCGCCTTTGGCGCAGCAGTGGTGGTCAACAACAAAATACTAGGTGATCCACAGATTCCTAGGCGTATGGACACAGTCTGCACTGCCATTGTTCTGGCATTTTTATTTTCCAGTGCGCTCTGAATTCCCATATTGGCAGTGTCAAAAGTCTAGTGAGTAAAAGGTTCCTTAGGGCTTGCTGCCTCCCCATGGCGGCTTTCAAATATGGCTGACAGACACCAGCCTTGTGGGATTAATGGAGGCTCAAGGCACCCAGGATGTACCTGATTTCGTTCACATCTTGTTTTTTGACAGGTGCTTTCCCTGCTTCTTCAGTATACTCTTCAAGTGAAGTAGTGTCAAGGCTGAATCTCTTAGATTGTCTGTGACAAGATTTAATGTAGTATAAGCACTATTTGAATATCTTGCCCATGGGCTCTATGCGTCATTGAAGATCACCTGCAAAACACCTTTCATAGAACCTTCTTCTACCCCAATAACTTGGTCGTAGTATTTTATTAAGTCCTTTTTTGCATTAGACATCCATATTGACGGGTCCAAACTCCATCCGTATCAATGATCGGTCTTGCTGATTTTAGGGAGGGCAATTTTTTCTCTATATGAAGCAATGTGGCAGTGCTCTATTGTCTTTGTGTTTGTGAGCATTCCTGGGATGACTGGATGCGCGTATCTCATAATGGGTAGAATTTTAGCACGGATTACTGTTCGTATCCCTTCAGCTGTTGGGCTCCGTAGTTAATGATGGAGTTTAGTTAAGGCAAATAATGTTTTTGCTCTCTTTTCCTCTATGGTCTGTGTCCGACAGCCCGACACCAAGGTTATTGTGTTTACCAGGTTCCATGTCAAGTGATGATTTTTATATATAATATTGTTTTTTTTACTCTGAAAATTGAGACCTTGGTTTTTGCAGCAATGGATTTTAAGGAGTTTGTAGTGTTGTAATTGTGTAATATGCCCAGTGCCATATTAATGCCAATGCATGTATGATCTAGTATTACCAGATCAACTGCCTATTGTATGATAGGTAACTTAAGGGATCAAAGTCTTGGGAGGTTGGGGGAAGACAGTCCCTTTCAGCAACTCCAAGCCTTGGTCTGCTGTGTACACATTGAAGAAAATTGGAGCGATGACACATCCCTATTTTAGACCTTTTTATGTATTTTTGGAGTAACTTGGTTTGAGTTAACTTGATCTGGAGCCAGGCAGACAGAACACCTTTATTCGGCTGACGCGCAGTCATAGAAGAATGCGAAAAAATACACAAAATAGCAGCAATCAGTTATGCAGCTCATCATAAAATATAGAACATACTATTTAAAAATGGCATAAAAGCATCAAATCATAAAAGTACAAACATACAGGTAAAATGAGCTACCAAGCAAAAGGCAGAGTTGCTGTTGCTATGTTGAGATGCCACTACACGGATGAAGAGCCTGGCTAAATAAATAAATAAATAAATAACTCAAAGTGCATGGTGCTTCCAGAACGTGCTGCTGCTCGCAAGAACATGCTTACATGACAACAGGTTTCTTTATCTGCTTGTTCTAGCAAGAAGCGGCAATCCTGGGTAAAATATTTCAGGTTTCTAAGTCTCCTAAAAGGAACCAGGAATTTTTTGGTATAAAATTTGTAGAATCCGCAAAAAAATAAAAGAGAAAATGAATCATTGCTTGCTTTGGAGCGTTACTACATTGGCATATTATGACAAGTAGCTTAGACTGAAAACCCATCAGAAAACCGAGTATTGCATTATGCTAGCCCTGAATTGAAATAACAGGGCACTGCGCCTGCTCTTGGTGGTGTTCTATGCATGTGTGGTGGGGGGGTTGTTCACGGCGGTTCAGGGTTTTGAAGTGAGTGACCACTAACTCGCATTGTTCACTTTCTGGCCTTCTACCCTCATTCTCTCTGCTTGTGCGTGCTCCAGTAGCAGGCCTTGAACTTGTTTTCTACCAGGAATAGTGTTGGATGACTTGGCAGAATTATTTTTGGTAAAACCGATATCTTTCAGAGATCTTTTTACATAGGCCAGCCAAGGTGCGGAAGGGCCCTTAATACAAGCCTGGCAATCAGAAATTATCCTTCTTGTTAGGGATGCCTCTTCTATGTGCAAAATAGACAACCACAGGAGATGTGGGTGGGTACGAATGCTGTCGGTTAGAGGTTTTATGCCTAATTTCTAATGGCAAATGAAGTGGGGTGTCGACACTGGGGCAGATAATGCTCTTCTCAAAAAACGATTTTCTTCCTTTTGGAGAATTAATGGGTCGCCTGTACCCCAGATTCCTGCCCGGTACGTCACAGCAGGTGCACACTGAGCAGAATATAGCTGCGTCTGGGCTGCAAGTACCCTCTCTCACTTTGGGGACAGTAGACTAAGAAGAGATCCCACTGCCCTAGAAAACTTAATCCTGTTCTGTAAAATGCAGACCCTGTGTATAGGACAATTATTGCTGCCAGTAGGAGTTTTGGGATTGTCGAAGCGGGGTTCTTGGTCCATAATGTTCTTCGGTCAATACCATCAAATGCCGCACTGTAATCAACGAAACTCGCATTTAGTGGGATCATATTTTTAACAGCCTTATCAACCAACTATGAAAGAGCAATCACGTTAGTCATTGTGGATGCTTTTGGACAAAAACCTTTTTGGTTGTATGGGATCATGTTATTGTCCATGACCCAGGTATCTAATTCACACAGAAGTACGCTTGCAAAGGCTTTCTCCTCCACATCTAATAGGGTAATGAGTCTATAGTTATCTGGTGTTGTATTATCACCTTTTTTGTGGATTGGTTGCAGAATAGAACCCCTTTATGACTCCGGGATGCTAGAACACCGAATGTATTCATTAAAAAGTGTGTGGATGTAAGGTGTCCAGAGATTATCATCTTCCTGTAGACTACCAGGTAGGCCATTTGGCCCAGGGTCCCCATCATTGCAGATGAATGAAGGATTTTAGCTGTTTTTCCCCCTCAGCTAACTCAAATGTGTTCTCTGTAAGCCCCTCTGCAGCTCCACTAATTAGGTCATCCAAAATGGCCCTGGGTTTCTCAGTGTCCACATATATGCGTGGTACATGGCCTATCCATTTTTCAGCAAAAACTGCGTTCTCTTTGCTGGTAGTTTTGGTTGCCAGGCCATTGGTATCCCCAGAATTTCCTTGACTTTGTGGTGCGGGAAAGGTGTGTATATATATGCTTCTTCTCTTCCTTTATGTATTTTTGTTTTAGGACCCCATGCTGTATTGTAGTGTTTTCTCCTTACCTCTTTTAGCTCGATTTTAGTAGCTGGACCTTTCTTTTTTTTATTTCTTAGTTCTGCCAACCAACACAGCCTTGCTTAAACTCTTTACCGTTAGCATGTGATTTAAACGTACTTTTTATTGGGGCCGAGGTTTTGTTCCGACTTTATTGGAGGTTGGTGCAGCATGTAAATCTCTTATTAAGGACCCCCAGTCTCTCTACTAAGGTCGTTTTTTGAGCAGAGGTCTGTCATGCTGTACACTTTTGATGAATGTGTTTTGCTTCCAGGCCCCCGCTATACTTTTCAGGAGGGGATTGGTTTTGGCTGTCAACAGTTGTCCACGCATTTGGGTGTTAGAGCGCACATTGATCTTAATTGATAAGGGATGAAAGTCGCTTTCGGTTCTAGTTAGAACTTGATCTTCCTTGCATCTTGTTGGCAGATGTTTACTCGAGAACATATAAGCCAGTGATCAAATATTTCTGAATGTGAGTTGTGATCTGACCAACCCTACTAATTGCATGAGAGCAGGTAATTTTCTTTCATGAAAGCCTCTAGTATATTTCTATTTTTCTTTTTGGTCCACTCCAGGTTGACCTAGGTTGCTTGTATTAAAGTCCCCAACCAGAATAACTTTGTGGCCTGGATGCTCGTAAAGGAGTGCCCCTATCCAGTTGCAGCTGTGCAAGACAACCTTTTTTGTTTCCCCTTCCTTTCACAGATTCATATATACATTTCTGAGTTTAATAGGTTTGGTTTGTCCAATCATCACTAGGTCTACAAGTTCAAGCGCCTCAAGAGCATTGTTGAGAATCTTTAACTCCTTAGTTTTTAACTCAAGATCAAGTTTTACAAAGATAGTGAGACTGCTGGTGGGTCTCACGAAATTATGCTTTTGTGCGATGATATGAATTGTGTGATATCCTGGAATTTGTTCACAGTGGTCCAGGTTTCCTGCAGGCACCGAGCGCCCCATGTGTTCAGATAGGCAAGGGCATCTTGGGCAGTTGATTGCTTTGTGTCCTTCAGTATACTATTGGCCTCTTTAGGCATGGAAGGGCACTTTGTTTTTTAACACATGGGCATATTTTTCCATCACTGACTCATTAACAAGTATGTCCCGTTCCTCAAATCGCTTGCTTTCCTACATGATGTTTTTAACGTTATCATTGTTCGTCCACTCAGTCAATGTTGATCCTTTGTGTCTGATTCAGGATAAAATTTTAAAATGTATTGCTTTAAGATGCTCCGATGTGGGGTTTGCTAGCAGTGTCATATATGTTTTAGGAGATATTAAATGTTCAACCTGTTTAGGGTGTCCCAAGCTCCTCTCAAGTTGAATTCTGGTGTGAAAATCAATATTGCTGGTTTAGGTGCAGGGCGGGATCCATTCTCAACCCGGTGAACGATCAAGTGACTGCCTTTTAAAGCCTGGTTGAGACTCCACCTTTTGTACTATATGACTCACATGTTGCTCGGGAACAATTCAGGGCTCTCGTTCAACTTCCCTGGCTCTTTTATATTTAAATGAGGTTCATTGCCTTTGATCTCCGCAGGCTGAGCTAGTGAAGTCTACTTGTGCGGGAGCACCTCCTGAGTTTGTATGGGCAGATCTTCAAAAACACTTTATTCTCTTTCACATTTGCCTTTGAATGGAATCAGGGATAGATATCCCTTTTTCCCGGGTTCCTATTTTTGACCTTGTTCCTCCTCAGTCGTTGTTGCATGTCGTCCCTGCAATGTGCTTTTCTTTATTTGCAGTCCTGTTTCTTCATTGTTTGTTTCTTTTCATGGATTTCCATGATTTTTTCTTTTCTTGACGTGATAAAGATCTTTACCCATTTTTCACCACTACGAGTTCCTTCAGAGTTCATTATTTCTAACAATTTCTTTTTCACATAAACACTTGCTTTTATCTTGTTTGCTGGGCTTGTGAAGGAGATTACTCTATTCTGTTCAGTTTCACACTTGTCCTTTTTGCAGGTTCTAATTCGCCTCAATATTTGTTTTTTATTTGTCTAGTGGGCTTTTGACAGCAATCACTTCTTTCTGTTTAATCTCACAGTTGTCCTTTTGCATACCTTGTTTTCTCCTCTTAATGGAACCTTCCCAGCCTTGGTGTTTGGGCTGCTTTGCTCGCTTTATTCTGTGTGTATAGGGTTCCTTTTAATGCCTACAGTAGGGTCATTACCTACCTGTTACAGAACATGTTCATTTGTTTGATTATTTTGTAAAGAGATGTCTGGCCCAGGTCTAAAGCTGGCCCCTGTGGCTTTTAAGGTGCCCACTAAAGTTTATAGCATTTCTGGTAGTGTAGATTTTTTTCGTCTATTAATGCATCGCAGCCCACTCGGTCACCTTCCTTGTGTCTGCCCGCACAGAAATCTAGTTTCTGATTGAGCATATCCAATTTCTTGTCAAGTGTTAACACACTGTGGGTGAGCATTTGTATAAGTTCTACTTGAACTTTTAATTTATGAGACGGCCATGTTAGGGCTTTGACAGCTGCTAATAAGGAGGAGTTGATGTTTTTTTTGAAGATTACATTGGGTGCAATTGTATTTCCCTTCTGTGATCCTGCAATAGCTTGAAAGGGGATACCTCCAATAGGCCCCTACTCTCCTAAAGCAAGTCGAGTCTCCCCCTATACCTGTAGTATGACCATCTCTGGCTAGTTCCAATATGAAAATATATTTTTCAAATTTCTGGAGCTTATGGACTGAGAAACCTCTTTAAAGGTCTGACCATTGGTGTTATATAATGTCCACACCTTTTCTTTATAGTTGTCTATAGGAGTTAACAATTCCAATATATTGCTCTTCATGTCTGTGAACCATGAGTGCCCGTTATGAGGTTATTGGTCAATAGATTGATGAACCTGGGCCACTGTGTTACATTTAGGGACTGCCCCTCACCTCCAAACGCCTCATCCCATTCATCTTTTTCCCTGATCTCCACATAACCTCAGCATGGTTGGCACCACTGCACCCTTCTAGCAGCTCCAGAGAATGATCATGGTGTGATGCGCCAGCCTATGCAGCACAGGGAGCCGACAAAAGGTAATAAGTGCAGGGGGCAGCGGATCTTTGAAGCAGTAGGTGACCTTACTCTGTCTTAGCACCCCCTCCATGCCTTCGCCAAGCCACGCCAAACCAAGAGGACAAGCCCACTGGTACATGCGCTCTGCTGGGTGCAGCGGCTCTGTCCTCTATGCAGCACACTGGTGGTGTGCGTGCGCACTTATTGTGCTCCTTCCCTGTCTCACTATGCAATCACCAAGCAACAACCAACCCTACTTTAAAAAAGGCCGTAAAACTCTGGCTCTTCTCCGAATGTAAACTCTGGACCCTCAACCAGTCTGTTTTTGTACAGATTTTAGTGCCAAGAGACTCCTGGTAAAGCGGTAATAGCTCCTTACAGACAACCACAAATGCACTAAAATAATTACTTTTGAATCCTTTTAAAACACTAATTATTCAAATGCTGCTGGTAGAGATAATTTCTATAAATGGGCTTGTGTCTAGCGTTGAAATAACAGGAATTTCCTGTGGGGCACCCAAATCGCAGATTGACATGTGCCTTCAGGCATGTCTGTGATTGACCATGTAGCAAAACAGAAAGATCTCATTTAGTTATAGTTTGTCATAAAACTGAACAGTTCTTACCAAATGAAGGAAATCCTTCATGACACAACATGTTAAAGAGGACTCGCAGCCAATGAAGGAATTAGATTGCGAGGAAGAATGGAAGAGTCCATCATGCTGAACTAGGTGATGGGGGTCAGAGTCCAAAACCTCTGTCATGCCAAGGAAAGAAAACTCTTAAACCTCAGGGCAGGCTAGCACTTCTATGACTCCCACACAAGGGAGAGCAGAAAAAAACACTATGCCAGTGAATAACTGTTTCTGCGAGTGCCTGTCAAAGCCATTGACTTAAAGAAGTGATAATTAGGTTACTTACTCATCTTTAAGGTTTGTGAAGTTAGGTATGGAAATAACCTCCTTTATTTTGAAGAGGGAGGCTGACAGACACTTTTTGGCATTGCAAACACCTTTGAAGTTGAGTCAGAATATTAATCTTGAACATCTGCTTACTCCCCCCCCCCCACCCCCCCTTAAACAGACTGAGTCCTAAAGCACTGAATTTTACCTCCATATTCCTCACTTTTTGGTAACAAATCCTCAAGTTGTGAAAGCACAAATTCAATTAGCTAGATTCCCCAAAAGAAAATGCCTGACTGTGTTGCTCTAGTACTCCTCTGCCTAAAAGCTCCCTAAATCCTAGGAGTGAACTTCAACCCAGTATGTCTTCCAAGGCCTAGCATCAAAGAGGCCTTGCACTCCACTCCATTTCACATTCCTAGACATGAAATAATGCCTCCGAGATGTGCCCCTTGACAAAGTCACTGTATTAACTGCTCCCCACTCTTTTAGACCGCTTCCCATTGAAGGGTATAGATGGTGGGCAACATAACCACTTCCCAGTGTGTTTTAACTAGGGGTTACTCAAACCTTAACATACTGTTCCCTGCACTGTTGGTGAGGACCTCCACGATTTCTGGGATGCTGCAGTACTGCCATGTACAAGCCTCCTAAACCCTGGACTACCGTTGGTTTGGGGTTTCATTAGACCTGCTATGCAAATTTTTTCAGTCCAGTGACAACCATGGCAGAAAAACACACCTGATTAAGGGGTTTAAAGATTAGGAATAAGTCCCTCTCTTCCTGAGATTAGGCCCAAAACCTGACTTTGTTATAGGGCCTGCTGTAAGAACACAAAAGGATGATGGATGGAGTGCTGAAATGTTTCAAACACTCATCCCCAGTCATAGATCTTGGTTTAATACATCGTTGTTTTGCTCACCATGCCACCCCAGTTTGGACCCAGCCATATGCAAATCAGTCTTGACCCTATTCCTTCCGGGAACAGTCTAGCCCGAACTGCCAGGTCAGGTCCTCCCTGGACTGGAAACAAGCATCCTGGGACTGGTTTCAGGGTATCACCTTCATAAGCCAGGCTAGTTTGCAGTGGCACAGTAAGCACAGTACCCACGTCTGGGCCTACCCTTCCCACTTAGGGCAACTTAAGCAACACAAAAGTATGATGGACGGAGTGCTGAACAGTGCAAACACTCACTCCCAGTCACAGATCTGGGTTTAATTCATTGTTCTTTTGCTCACCGTGCTGAAGAGGGGTGATACCCCGAAACCAGTCCCAGGATGCTTGTTTCTGGTCCAGGGAGAACAAAGTTCTGTGGTAAGTGCCCCCTGGGTCACCGCCTTCTTGTCTTGTACATTGGCAACAGGTGAGGGAGTAAGAGAGTCCGGAATCCACTATAATACTCCACTGGGAACCCATCAGGCCCAGAGCCTTGCCTGAGAACGTGCCAGAGTGAGTCCTGAATTCTTCCACCGTAAACGCTTGATCTAAACCCTTGGCAGCGACTGGGGGATCGAGGGCAGTGGAATGTCATGGAGTACCGGAAGCTTGATCTCACGAGGGTGTCAGGCATATCTGCTTATAAAACACAGTAGTAGTTCTCAAAAGCCTGCTCAGCAGCAAGGACCTCCTCACACAAACATCTAATGGTGTTCGTTATTGAGGACACCACCCTTTAGACGACCTCCCTAGTAGCCAGTATATCCCATGCTCACAGACTGTGTCAACGCGCTCTAGAACTGTCTAGCCTCCTCCAATGAGACCTGATGCAGGCAAGATCAAACCCATGCCAGCAGACGAGCAAGGGTTTTAGAGGGCTACCGTTGGGCCCACTTCTCCAAGGAGAGAATCTGGGCCTTCAAGATGACGTCTTATCCAGTTTTTGTGGCTCTTTGCCTCGCATGTGCCTCTTAATCAAACCTCGAACAGCAGGTTTATTGGTGACATACAGTGTACCAACTGGCTCTAGTGAGCTGTGGTTCACCTTGAAGGAGGAATGGATTTCTGATTCAGTAAAGTCTGGCCACACCTGATCCGTATGCTGCGATGTGTTAATACGTCACATGGGTTGCACATTGCATTTGGGAGTGCAGTGTGGAGCTAAGGCCTTGGGAAGGGGTGGGGGAAGTGTGTGTGATCCGAAATTTATATATAAAATCGTTTACTACCCCGGATGAGGCGTCGAAGCGCTTTGCTGTGAGTAGCATGCTACTCAGAGCCTGGTTAGTGGTCAGTCAATTTGTTATTTGGGTTAGTTAGCATGCTGTGTCGGGGGGCTTGTTTCGTTTGATGTGATTATTAGAGGTGCTACTTGAGGCACAATTACTGGCTAGAATTAATATTGTTAGGGTTTCAAAAGAGCTCTAAGGCATCTATGAGATATTTAGAGTAACGTGTACACAGATGAGGGAGACAGAAGGTAGAATGAAACAGAGGTCGATTTTAAAAAATATAAGTGATTGGAAAGTCAGTTTTTCATGCAGGAGTTTGAGATACAGCAGGTTGAGAATTTGTGCCAGCATTTTGTGGATGCACACCTGTTGAAACAGTTTCATTTACATTCTACACCATATTAAATACTATAAAGTATTGGAGTTTATGCAAATTTTGTGCACCATAAACAATATATTATAAAAAAAATGTTTTTAAACATCCATCAACTTGAAAACATAACAAGGCTCGATTAATGTAGACACATTGTGGTAACCATTTGTATATTCAGTGCCAGGCTTGTCACTCATTCAATGCCTGGTGTGGAAGGCACCTGAACCTAAAGAGCACCCCAACAGAACAGACACCATGTCCAGCAGAATGGATGTGTCTGTGGTCACCTTCTCCTTCTAGGATCCACCTTGCCTTGTAGTGGAGTGCAGCCAGCCCTAAACATGTGTTGTAAATTATGTGCTGCTGGTGTGTTTTGTGTATATGTGTTTTTTAAATATATTAATGTAAGCACTGCGTCGTCTGCACTATTGATTAACTTCACACTGTGTGTTGTTTTTCAGATATGACTAATAATTGGGTCTAATATATACAGTAATTTCCAAGTAAATCAAATAATATCCCCTATTTGTGAAAAATGCTCTTTGTTGTAATTATTTAACTACAGAGATTGGTGTTCAAGTACATTTTTGATAAATTTAGTAATTGAATAAGTATACAGGGCTCATATAACTCTCGGGATACCAGCCCTGACCGAAACATTTGACAATTGTTTGTTGATTGCATTCACCCTAGTCCCATGGGTTTATAGAGTGGTCCTTGTTGTATGTCAAAATGGACTTTATTTTACACAGATAAATACATTGCTAGGGTCCTTATTGTTGAGTAATACTCCGCCTACAAGTAATAAAAATAACAGAGCTGACATTGATGAATTGGAAAGATTGAAGAGAAAAAAAACCCAGAATTAAACAGCAAATTGTTGATGGAATATCTGAAAGCAGATGTGCTCCCGTTAGGGTTATAAGTAAAGAATGTACCAGTAATCTTTACCCTTAATCCAAGGTTTTTGAAGCACTTTAATTACAGTGAAAGTAACTCTTTCCAACCCTAATTGAGGTGGGATTAAAACTGTTTTAGAAGAACGTAATATATTCAGAAAACACATTTTTGAATTGGAAGACTAATTAGAAGCAACACTGCTATTAAGAACGTTAGTCATTCTTGAAAATTTACAAATAATAATTGATGAATTCCATCCAAATGGGCAAAAAAGGAGACAAACTTCAAAAGGCTAGGTCAAGGTTTAATATTGAACAGGTGTACCCCTACCTGACACCAATTTTTTTATAATCATTAATTTTACTGAGCACTGCGTCCAGAAATGTTTGGAATGTGTAAGTGCACTTTGAGATACCCCATGAGCAGGGAATGTTATGTGAAAACATGGCACAGCAGTAGAAAGCGTCACACAGCAATAAGTGGTGAAAAAACAGCGCAGGCCAAAAACATGCTAAAGAGAGAGAGGTGAAACATTCACTTTAAATTATAATGCTTGATCAGCAAGGTCATAGTTAAAGGAAAACCTGTGTCTATGAGCCAGAAGGAATTTCAGATCTTAAGCATTTATTCTGTTGTCTGAGTAAATTACAAATGTGGATGATGAATGCAGGCAGGAGTTTGAATTAGCCTAGGGTATGCAAAAACTCATGAGAGATCTTGGAAGCAGAGTAATAAGGTTTTCACATGCAAAATACACATAAATTCCAGAGTAGTGAATGGGTAGTTTGTTAAGCACTGTTTAACTGAAATAAAGAATGTGTAAGAAATAGGTAAAAGGTTAAAGGACACCAGTGAGGTTACTTTAGAACAAGAACGTAGTTGCTAAACTTAATGATCAACCTTTTGTAATTGTTAGTATTGCTGAATAAGTGGCTGTGAAGCAGCAAATTGAGACCAATAGTTTACTTGTGTAGACTTGTCACTCTCCCTGTTGCAACAGTAAAGAGCTGTTTTTACATTGCCAAGAGGAGTCTGTCTTTTTCTTTATTCTTAACCTGCAGCAGTTGGCTTGCAGCCCTGGAGTCCCTCTTGCCCTCACCTGACTGCCTGCACTGGAATACCGCCTACCCCTGCTGCGTAGATCATTGCATATCTTTGATGAGGTGAGCAGCTATTATGTTTAAGTTTCTGCTTATTCACGGGGAATGGTTGGATCCGGGGATTGCCGTCTTTTAAAGGTTAGGACAATGTGGATTACGTTCTTTGTTTTTGTGTATATTGTATGACTTATCACTTTTGGCAATGGTAAATACAGATGTAAATATAAGGATATAATAGGTAGAAAGATATGAGACACGCAAGACTGTGTACGTGTGATGCACAACATCAGGAACTGTGCTGCATAACCGATTAACTTGCCCCCAATAAAAGGTTAGAAGTGATCACTGTGGGTAATTTGAAGTTGGGGGTGGAAGGGGGCTAATTTGTTCTAATGAAAGGCTGATATCGCTAAGCTTTACCTCCCGGTATGATTTGAACACTCAAATTACTATCCTGGACGAATGCCCAGAAGTCGTTCCGTGGTCTGAGACCCCCATGGGTTGAAATGTTGTTCTCTCTAAGCACGCAGGGAAGTGACCGGGGTTGCCGATGATTGACAAGATACAATTGTTGAATTTTCTTGTTTATGAGAACTAGTATAACGTTTTAAAGGCAGAGTGATATTTGACCAGGCAGATAAAAGTTAAATTGTAGAATTGTTAAAAATTTGAGGCATTATGGAGACCCCCCTTAGAGCACATGCACAAAATCTTTCCAAACGATCAGAGAAAATTACAAAAATATTGTCAGGAGTGGTTTAAAGCAACTTTTAAATATGCGCATCCCTGGTTAAAAGAAGGGACAATTGATGATAAACATATTATAGCATTTTGTTATGCATCTTAGAAGTAAATATAGAGGAGGCAAACTGCAAAAGCAGGAAGCCACCTTAGCCTTATGGCTAGTCTTTTATGAGAATTCGAAGGACTTCTCAAGTTGATACTCCTAGTACTCAATCTTCTCCCCCACCCTCATATGATCCTAGGAGTACTTCTCCCATTTATCCACTTGATGGATATTCATGAAGCTGCAGTGGTATTAAAGAACCCTCAAGTTGAGCCCCCTTCACAATCCCCAAAATAATTCCTAAATGTCTCCCCGCAGATGTCCAAACCGAAGCACACCCAGACAGCAAGTCACGGTGGTTGACTCCCAGTTTTTAAGACAACTAGAAGCACAGTTAAAACTATGGTTAGATTCAGCCTCTCATCAGGAGGATGGATGTGAAGAGTAAGGTCCGGGAAATGTTGCAGAGAAATGACGCAAGAGGAAAGGTAGCTAGGAAGTGAATGTCTGCCCCTCAGCGAAGAGATACAGATGATGCTAGATGGAGTGACTATGGACAGGGCTGTTAGTATGATGCTATGCCCTGTATCCCAAAAGAGAGAGGACTACAGATCTTCCAAGACTACAGATTCTACCAAGACTACCATCTTGGCAGAAGGGGAAGGAGAATGTAATTGTTTCACCAAAAGGTGTTCAGGAATCACTATCGCAGAGTGAGGGTGGGAGAGATGCAAGAGAAGGAAGGAGAGAAGGATATTGTGATAACCATTCAGGGGAGTTTGGGGAGGGTGGCAAATAGAATAGAGTCCATACATGTACTTGTAGGTAACCTGAGTGAAATACTTCAGCCCCCAAAGGCGAGGCACTCATATTAGCACTCAAGAAGGACCCCTTATCTAAAGCGATCACACGAGGGGGGCAGTAGGATTGCTTAATTGTGTTAACACTAGAGAAAGAGAGCAGGATATGCTTGGTATTTTACCAGTCCAAAGCTGTAATACTGTGCCTGGACTGGTAAATGACTTCTGTAATTTTACAGCTCAGTGAGAAGGACACTGTGTCAATCCTATGCTTAAAGATTTTGCTGTACAAATGGCAAAAGACTTTGTCCCTATCTAGGTCGGCATGGATAGCACTGTGCTGATCCTTTGCTTAAACATTTTGCTAGATAAACAGACATTTGAGGTGAGCAAATATGGTGTTGCAGGGTGCTCCTTACTAGAGCTGCTCTCCACCTAAACTTGGGAACTACCCAGAGTTGTTTTTTTTTTAATTTTATTTTTGTTGCCACTAGGCAGTTATAGTTGAGACCTAGTTTTTATAGAAAAAGTGTTTTGTTGTTATCTTAACCTGCCTATACCTTTGGTGCCAGTTGACGAATCTTTACAAAATTTCCCCCCAAAATTTGATGCTCAAGTCAGCTGCTGTCTGGAAAGATTGGTGATAATTGGTCAACTGGGGGCTGAGAGAAAGGCGGGGGCCCCAAAACGTGTTTTCTCTGTTAATTTCCGTAGGGATTTTGAAAAGTAATAGTGGCCAGACCATTGGACTGAGCTACACCAAATTTGGCATAAAGCTAGCTCTTGGTCCAGAAAGCGACCTTTTTGTGATTTGGTGTAAATCCTTTCAGTAGTTCTCTAATTAATAAATGAAAACCAAATTTGTATATATAGGGACAGGGAACCCCCTTGGATCCTTCTTGGATCCTCCGCGGATTCGGAGGAAAAGCAACCTGATAGAAAATATTTGTATTTGTGTTTAATATACTTTTATGATTGCAAATGTAATCGAATAAAATTTTAGATTGATTGAATCTGCTATATTTTGACCCGCGGAAATGGACTCTGTAATGTCTGGGCCCTTTTCAGACACTTAGTTTCCAGGTGGTCGGGGTTAAACTGCAAGCCTGACATTGTAGCGTTGGCATGTAGTCAAAAAGGCGCAAAGATAAACCTTTTTCAACCGTGCTTAAAATGGCAATTCTCCATTTAACATACAGAGAAAGTCTTGATTTCATTAAAGACAACGCAGGCTAACATTGTGCATACAACTTTTATTGCTGCTCCATCATGCAGCCCTTTAAAGAACTTTAATACATCATAAACCGGTAGACTCAGCTCATTAATATATATATTTTTTTTATTGGAAAAGGGGCAAGTGTAATTGGTTCCACCTTAATTCTGTTATCAATAAAGGCCAAGTTGGCTCTAATTTAATTACTAGTTACCTATCATCAGTTATGGGGGCCATTGTTCTGCTTTCCTGCTCTTATCTCATGACCGAGATCACAGAACCTCTCTGGAATGCACTTCTGAGTTTAAAGAAGACATTTATTGTTATTATTACTTCACCACGAGGTTCCTGAGAGACAAAATTAGTAGATTGGAAGCACACGTTCAAAAGTAGTTGCAGCAATTAAAGCAAAATATATCAAAGTACTTCTCAATTGCAATGCACACAGCAAATAGATGTGATTATATTATAGCATAACTTCAAAGCAAAGCATAAAAGTCAAAATTGCATCACTGTAGGGCCTATAACTCGGCTTCATCTTTCTGGGGCTTCATGTTGATGACTCCGGTTCAACTGCGAGACAGAGATTTTCTACCCAAACGGGAGACAGGCAACTGACGTCTAGTTCCTGTCTGAAGTCAAGATAGATTCAATCTAACTCTGCTGTAGTCCCGAGCCATCCTTAAAGGCAAACTCAGTGTGAGAACCGAAGAAACTTGGAGAGTGGCCAATTCTCCCAGCCTCACTCGTTCTCAGACTGGATTGAGAGGTAAACACAAAATCTACGCGCTCTTATCAGCTAAGGTCTGGTGTGAAAAACACAGCTTGGTCTACCATGTGGAAAACACAGCTTGGAAAAACACAGCTCGTCTGCAATGTCTCAACTGCAATGTCTAACCCCACGTTAAAGCCAATAGGCAGCTAACCTAAATATCAAATGTAATGTCTAATGCCATGTCAAAGCCAATAGGCAGCTAAACTGAATACAGAATGTAATGGCTAACTCCATCTTAAAGCCAATAAGCAGCTATACTGAACACAACATGTAATGTGCTACTGGTGAACATTGAGCAACTAATTTGCGCAATGGTGAAACACAAAGTCATTGGTCAAACACAATTAATAGCAACACAGCCATTGAAATGGAGATTGGCCATGTGGAAGCAAGTATGGATTCCACCCTGAAGAGGTCAAGTCCTCTAGGAGGTAATTTGGTGGAACCCCTCATAATTTTGTCTGACCCAATGCAGAGTAAGCTGTCCGCCCAGCAGGCCAACTCCCCACCCGTGACCTGACTACCAACCTGTGAGAGGCCACCTGTGGTAACCGACCCATGTAATCCATGCATGGCATAAGACTCCGATACATTGACATTGCTTGAATCATCCAGCCGTACTCCTGACCTGCCTTTTAAGAATACTAGACCGGGTCCAGCTGCTTTAAGCGTCCCCAGCACCCTTAGTCCTACCCATTCAACAACTAAGCCTGGTATGAATAAAGGAACACATAGCACTACGCTGTATGAATAAAAGAACACATAGCAATAAAGGTGCAGGTAAAAAACCCAGGAGAAAGATTGCGGTAGACAAAGTGATTCTGTAAATTTTGCCACTGGTTGCCTGGAGAGATTTGGCTGCTTCATGGGCTTTTATTTAAAGATCTTATACAGCTCTGCTCCACAGCCCTATCTAAGATAGAAACTCTGGTGGGGGGGGGGGGGGTGGAGTGTAGACAACTTTATACAACTCCTGAGAAATCAATAAACTGAGCACGCTCTCATGTAAGACCTGGAATATTGCCAGCTTTATAGGACACCGTGTCCACAAAATCGGCTCCCCCAGAGCAAGTAAGAAAGGGATATGGAGGTTTGCAGGCTCCCCACGGTAAAGCTCCCATGCTGACAATCTAAAAGGGAAATAGTGACGACGGGGTCAAAAGACCAGCATAAAGCTGGCACCCAATATACCTATAGTTGGGGCAGGATCGAGGAACAGGCCCCTCATCTACATACTCCCCAGGAATGTATGCCATATATAATCATGCTGGAAAATGTATCCAAATTGGAGACTATTTTTTTTAATTGCATGCTTTATTACTCAATTTCATTCTGGCTGAAAAAACGTTTCGGTGGCTGACTGACTTGCCAAAAGACATTGGCCCTCATTACAACCTTGGCGGTAAATGCTGCCTTCTGCTGTGCTGACGGCCTCCAAGATACAGTGAGCGCGGCGGTATACCGCTACAGGTATTATGACCCACACAGAGAAATCCACCACTATACAGACACCCACACAAGTCCACCAGCCCAAAGGTCAGTGATAAATTGGCCTACCAAAACCCACACCGTTACGCCAACAGGAATACACCCACAGTATCAGGACCCGCAAATCACCGTGGCGGTCTTCGAGCCGCGGTAAACCATAGGCGGTACACACCGCTGCGCTCAATACCCACACATTTACAAAATACCACAATATTGGACAATTCAAACTACACACACCTAACCCACATACACACACCACACCACTATAAAACACACACCCACATTACCCACAACCCTTTCTACGAAAAAAGAAGATTGCGAACAGAAAGACACAAGCCAGGAACACCCACTCAATCTGAGCCACAGAACACCATCACCCCTACACCATCCACGCACCTCAAAGCACACACCACAACACATCACCCCACACATTCTCACACCACATCCATGGTTCCCCAAAGACACCCCAGGTTTTCAGAGGAGGAGCTAAGGGTCATGGTCGAGGAAATCATCCGGGTAGAGCCACAGCTATTCGGATCACAGGTGCAGCAGACGTCCATTGCTAGGAAAATGGAGCTATTGCGTAGAATCGTGGACGGGGTCAACTCTGTGGGACAGCACCCAAGAACAAGGGATGACATCAGGAAGAGGTGGAACAAACTACAGGGAAGGTGCGTTTCGTGGTTGCTAGACACCAGGTAGCTGCACAGAGTACTGGCGGTAGACCCCCCACTTCCTCCCCCACAACTAACAACATGGGAGGAGCAAGTCCTGGCAATAATGCATCCTGAGGGCCTCGCAGAAGTAGCAGGAGGACTGGACTCTGGTAAGTCATATCTTTACTACTGTATCCCCCACCCTACTAGCATGCCATCACAAACTTCTACCCCTACCCTCACCCCCATCACTCCACCACCTCACATATACCCCACTATCACAACCCACCCATCCCAAAACCAAGCCCTGCATGTAACTGTAGGAAAGTACCATCTTGCCTGGCATGTCACCCCCATTTTCACTGTATGTATGTTTGTTTTTGCCCTTGTGTCACTGGGATCCTGCTAGGCAGGACCCCAGTGCTCATAGTGTATGCCATGTATGTGTTCCCTGTGTGGTGCCTAACTGTATCACTGAGGCTCTGCTAACCAGAACCTCAGTGTTTATGCTCTCTCTCTCTGCTTTCTAAAATTGTCACTGCAGACTAGTGACTAAATTTACCAATTTTCATTGGCACACTGGTACACCCTATAATTCCCTTGTATACGGTACTTAGGGACCCAGGGTATTGGGGTTCCAGGAGATCCCTATAGGCTGCAGCATTTCTTTTGCCACCCATAGGGAGCTCAGACAATTCTTACACAGGCCTGCCACTGCAGCCTGAGTGAAATAAAGTCCACGTTATTTCACAGCCATTTTTCACTGCACGTAAGTAACTTATAAGTCACCTATACAGGGAGTGCAGAATTATTAGGCAAGTTGTATTTTTGAGGATTAATTTTATTATTGAACAACAACCATGTTCTCAATGAACCCAAAAAACTCATTAATATCAAAACTGAATATTTTTGGAAGTAGTATTTAGTTTGTTTTTAGTTTTAGCTATGTTAGGGGGATATCTGTGTGTGCAGGTGACTATCACTGTGCATAATTATTAGGCAACTTAACAAAAAAAAATATATACCCATTTCAATTATTTATCATTACCAGTGAAACCAATATAACATCTCACCATTCACAAATATACATTTCTGACATTCAAAAACAAATCAGTGACCAATATAGCCACCTTTCTTTGCAAGGACACTCAAAAGCCTGCCATCCATGGATTCTGTCAGTGTTTTGATCTGTTCACCATCAACATTGCGTTCAGCAGCAACCACAGCCTCCCAGACACTGTTCAGAGAGGTGTACTGTTTTCCCTCCTTGTAAATCTCACATTTGATGATGGACCACAGGTTCTCAATGGGGTTCAGATCAGGTGAACAAGGAGGCCATGTCATTAGGTTTCCTTCTTTTATACCCTTTCTTGCCAGCCACGCTGTGGAGTACTTGGACGCGTGTGATGGAGCATTGTCCTGCATGAAAATCATGTTTTTCTTGAAGGATGCAGACTTCTTCCTGTACCACTGCTTGAAGAAGGTGTCTTCCAGGAACTGGCAGTAGGACTGGGAGTTGAGCTTGACTCCATCCTCAACCCGAAAAGGCCCCACAAGCTCATCTTTGATGATACCAGCCCAAACCAGTACTCCACCTCCACCTTGATGGCGTCTGAGTCGGACTGGAGCTCTCTGCCCTTTACCAATCCAGCCACGGGCCCATCCATCTGGCCCATCAAGACTCACTCTCATTTCATCAGTCCACAAAACCTTAGAAAAATCAGTCTTGAGATATTTCTTGGCCCAGTCTTGACGTTTCAGCTTGTGTGTCTTGTTCAGTGGTGGTCGTCTTTCAGCCTTTCTTACCTTGGCCATGTGTCTGAGTATTGCACACCTTGTGCTTTTGGGCACTCCAGTGATGTTGCAGCTCTGAAATATGGCCAAACTGGTGGCAAGTGGCATCGTGGCAGCTGCACGCTTGACTTTTCTCAGTTCATGGGCAGTTATTTTGCGCCTTGGTTTTTCCACACGCTTCTTGCGACCCTGTTGACTATTTTGAATGAAACGCTTGATTGTTCGATGATCACGCTTCAGAAGCTTTGCAATTTTAAGAGTGCTGCATCCCTCTGCAAGATATCTCACTATTTTTGACTTTTCTGAGCCTGTCAAGTCCTTCTTTTGACCCATTTTGCCAAAGGAAAGGAAGTTGCCTAATAATTATGCACACCTGATATAGGGTGTTGATGTCATTAGACCACACCCCTTCTCATTACAGAGAGGCACATCACCTAATATGCTTAATTGGTAGTAGGCTTTCGAGCCTATACAGCTTGGAGTAAGACAACATGCATAAAGAGGATGATGTGGTCAAAATACTCATTTGCCTAATAATTCTGCACTCCCTGTATGTCTAACCCTCACTTGGTGAAGGTTGGGTGCCAAGTTACTTAGGGCCAGATGTACCAAAGGATTATACCCATTCTGTGTCTATGGGAAAATCTTTCGTACATATGGCCCTTAGTGTGTGGGCACCCTGGCACTAGCTAAGGTGCCCCCACATCGTTCAAGGCAAATTCCCTGAACTTTGTGAGTGCGGGGACACTATTACACGCGTGCACTGCACATAGGTCACTACCTATGTGTACCATCACAATGGTAACTCCGAACATGGCCATGTAACATGTCTAAGATCATTCTGGCCTTGGGGGGACAATTCCATGATCCCCCGGGTCTCTAGCACAGAACCCGGGTACTGCCAAACTGCCTTTCCGGGGTCTCCACTGCAGCTGCTGCCAACCCCTCAGACAGGATTCTGCCCTCCTGGGGTCTGGGCAGCCCCGGCCCAGGAAGGCAGAACAAAGGATTTCCTCTGAGAGAGGGTGTTACACCCTCTCCCTTTGGAAATAGGTGTGAAGGGCTGGGGAGGAGTAGCCTCCCCAGCCTCTGGAAATGCTTTGATGGGCACAAATGGTGCCCATCTCTGCATAAGCCAGTCTACACCGGTTCAGGGATCCCCCAGCCCTGCTCTGGCGCGAAACTGGACAAAGGAAAGGGGAGTGACCACTCCCCTGATCTGCACCTCCCAGGGGAGGTGCCCAGAGCTCCTCCAGTGTGTCCCAGACCACTTCCATCTTGGAAACTGCTATGAGTGGTCAGTGCCAGCAGGTGATGTCAGAGGCTCCTTCTGATAGGCTCTTACTGTTCTTGGTAGCCAATCCTCCTTCCTAGGTAGCCAAACCTCCTTTTCTGGCTATTTAGGGTCTCTGCCTTGGGGATCTCACCAGATAACGAATGCAAGAGCTCATCAGAGTTCCTCTGCATCTCCCTCTTCACCTTCTGCCAAAGGATCGACCGCTGACTGCTCAGCACACCTGCAAAACCGCAACAAAGTAGCAAGACGACTACTAGCAACCTTTGTCCCAGACAAATTTGGAAAGCAGAGAGAGCATAACTACGGAGGTTCTGGTTAGCAGAGCCCCAGTGAGACAGTTAGGCATCACACAGGGATCACATACAGGGCACATACTTATGAGCACTGGGGCCCTGCCTGGCAGGGTCCCAGTGACACATAGACTAAAACAACATATATACAGTGAAATATGGGGGTGACCTGCCAGGCAAGATGGTACTTTCCTACACCAGGGTGGCCTCACACTTAGTAACTTTACACCTAAACTTCACTAGGTGACTTATAAGTTACTTAAGTGTAGTGTAAAATGGCTGTGAAATAACGTGGACGTTATTTCACTCGGGCTGCAGTGGTGGTCCTGTGTAAGATTTGTCAGATCTCCCTATGGGTGGCAAACAAAATGCTGCCGCCCATAGGGATCTCCTGGAACCCAAGTACCCTGGGTACCGAAGTACCATATACTAGGGGATTATAAGGGTGTTCCAGTGTGCCAATTAGAATTGATGAAAATGGTCACTAGCCTACAGTGCAAATTAGCAGAGCCTCAGTGACACAGTTAGTCATTACACAGGGAAACACATTCAGGCCACAAGCTATGAGCCCTGGGTCCTGGCTAGCAGTATCCCAGTTAGACAGACAAAAACCAACCAACATACAAGTAAAAATGGGGGTAACATGCCAGGCAAGATGGTACTTTCCTACAAGGGGACAGAGGCACAGGACAACAGGGAAGCTGGGAGGACTGCTGTGCGACAGGGGGAGGACAGGCCCCGGGAACCGACTCTCCAGGAGGCACTCACCAAGATCCTGGGAGCATACCACCATTCCCAGGAGACCATGGGCCAGATACTGTACAAATTGCAGGAGACCCAGCGGCTGCAGGAGGGACAGTACCTGGGGATTAGGGAGGACCTAAAACACACCTACACCATCCTGGTCACCATTGCAGGGGTGCTGGCTGACATGGGCAACACCATGAGGGAGGCAGTGGCACGACAAAGGATCCCTGACACTAGCCACACCGCAGAACAGCCCTCCACCTCCGCCAGCGCTAGTGGACAGGAGGCCCCGCCACAGGACCAACAGGCCACCAGCACCCCTGCAGAAGGGGAACCACCCCGCAAACAGTCCCTGCTATCCAGGCAGAAGACAGAGTACATTGCCAAGACCCCCGCCAGGAAATAGGACTCTCCTGATAGTCACCCTTCTGTCCCACTCTGTCACCCTGTCCACCTTGAACTGCCATTGCTCCCCTTCCTATGCCCCATTGGACAATGCACCTGTGATACCAAGAGACTGGACTCTGCCCTGGAATTTCCTCCACCATCAGCCCAGCCCATTACACATCCCTCTCTACTTATTACTTAAACAAACACGCTTGGAACAAATACAATTCTGGAGTCTGTCAATTGATTGAAATATGTATTAGTACAACATTCTGAGAACATTGCAAATCTTATGTATGCTAATGTATACACTGGTATGACCTGTAGTGGGCAGCAGCAAACATACCAGAAGCCGGAGTGGTCCACAAAGGTCTGAAATTAGAGATGCCAAAGGGTACAGTAAGTGGCCATAGACATAGAGAATTCAGGCTACCATCTACAATGTCCAACTGAAAAGTAAAGTGAAGTTACAGTGTCTTAGCTGTGTGTCACTGGAAGTACTGCTGGATTATATTACTTCTGTTGTCCACATCTTCTTCCTCTGCCTCCTCTACCTCACTGTCCACAGGCTCCACCACTGCCACAAGACCATCTCCAGGCTCATACTCCTGCAGAAAAGGCACCTGGTGTCTCAAGGCCAGGTTGTGCAACATGCAACGATGATCTGGCACACCTTCTTTGGTGAATAGTACAGGGATCCACCTGTCAGATGGAGGCACTGGAACCTGGCCTTCAGGAGGGTGAAGGTCCTCTCAATTATCCTCCTAGTTCGCCCATGTGCCTCATTGTAAAGTTCCTCTGCCCTTGCCCTGGCATTCCTCAGTGGGGTCAGTAGCCACAAAAGGTTGGGGTAACCAGAGTCACCTGCAAATATCGGGGGACACCTGTCAGACACACACTAACCCTTAGGGACAACCCCATACGCACACACCAACATATACTGGGTGGGGCCCTTGGGCTCACCTATTAGCCACACCCAGTGCCTCTGGAGTTGGCCAATCCCATATGGGATGTTGCTATTCCTCAAGATAAAGGTGTCCTGCACAGTCAGGATACTTGACATTCACATGGGAGATGTACTGGTCCGCCAAACACACCATCTGCACATTCATAGAGTGCTAGCTATTTATATTCCTGAACACTTGTTCATTTCTCCAGGGGGGAGGGGGGACGACAAATGCTACATGTGTACCATCTATGGCACCAGTGATCCAGTGATGTTGGGGATATGTCCCAGGGCATAAAAGTCAGCTTTCACTGTGGCCAGATTCTCCACCTGGGGAAATACAATGTAGCCGCTCATGTGTATAAGCAGGGGTGACAACACTCTGGTCAACATGTTTGAGAACATAGGCTGAGACATCCCTGATGCCATGGCCACTGTTTGGAAGGAACCACTACATGTAAATGGAGCACTGACAGGACTTGCACTAGAGGGGGGATACCTGTGGGCTGGCGGATAGCTGACGTCAGGTCTGGCTCCAGTTGGGCACACAGTTCTTGGATTGTGGCCTGATCAAGTCTGTAGGTTAGGATAATGTGTCTGTCCTCCATTGTCGCAAGGTCCACCAGGGGTCTGTACAATGGAGGATGTCCATCTCGGATTCATCCTCAGCGGTTGAAGCCTGTGGAGGAAAACGGTGAGCAGAGGGTCACAATCACACATCTAGTGCAATAATGATGCATTTCTTCCCTTACAGAACCAGTATGTGAATCCGAGAGTCAGTTGCTGTGCCAGTGTCTGCTGTGATGCAGTTAGGTGCCAAGGCCTGTGCCCCCCTGAAATGGCGGCTGCCTGACCTGTGAGGAGGGACAAGTGGAAATAAGGTAATTCCGCTGGTGTTGCGCGTAACTTCACATTGGTTATCATTGGTCCCTATGGGTTCCAGGAGCCACTGGTGATGTACACCTGGCAGTGACGGAACGCACTGCCGTGGACGTGACCGCCATTTTCTATCTCTTCATTCACTTGCTACCTGCCCTTCAACAGGAGAGGACCTACACTGCAAGTGCTGCTGTGACCTGTGTCTGGAAGTGACAATGGCTCATGTGTCTGGGGAAAGGGCCCCTGCCTTCACTGCGGAGGAGTTGGAGAGATTGGTGGATGGGGTCCTACCCCAGTACACGTTACTCTACGGTCCTCCAGACAAACAGGTGAGTACACTGTGAGCATGATGCATGGGCCATGAATGTATGGAATGCTGTCTATGTAAGCCACATTGGGGGTGGGGGGGGGGGGCTGAGGCGTCCTCAGCAGAGTGCTGCATGTATGGTGGTCAATGTATGTGCCTCAGGAGATGGGAGGGATATGGTGGGCCATGAGTGTGACGGTCCGGATGGTTAACCAATTCCCCTTTCTGCTGTCTTTTTCCTGCAGGTCAGCGCCCATCAGAAAAAGGGTATTTGGCATGCCATCGCCAAGGAGGTGCGGACCCTGGGGGTCTTTGACAGGCAAGGTGGGGGGACCTGCGCAGCTGGGCAAGGAAGACGGCAGAGGCCCAGCTGGGCCTGGCTTCCCAACGAGGAAGGGGTGCCCCTTGTACCCCAACTCCCTTGATGTTCCGCATCCTGGCGGTGGCCTATCCGGAGTTGGGCGCTTGAGGCCATCACAGCTGCCACAAGGGGGAGAGTACAAAACCTGATTCAGTACTTTGTGCGCGTTAAGCTTTTACCTGGGTGGCGATGTGGACTGTGGGTGAACATGGTAGGGGTAGGTCCCTTGTTGGGCAGGCTCTGAAGCACTCCAAACCCAATAGTGTCAGTGGGCATCTACTACTGGTCAGGGCCCTGTTTGTTTCAGGTGTGCAGCTGATGGAGTTAGGCATTGTTTTGTTTTGTCACCCTGTCCTTGTGTACATTAGCATCATCTGGCGGAGGAGCAGAGGCACCGTCGACCGAGTGAGCTGCATCCAACATGGGCCTGCAGGCCGAATCCACCGACGGTGAAGGCACCTGTGGGACGGAGGGCGAGGGGAGCACCACGAAGGGGACACCACAGACAGCGACTCCTCCGCCGATGGAAGCTCCCTGGCAGTGGCGGACACCTCTGTGCTCACCCCAACAACAGGTACAGCTACCACCCCCACTACCAGCGCCGCTCTCCCAGCAGCCCCTCACCGTTGTTCCTGTGACTGCTCACCCAGAATGGTGGGCATCTCCTTCGCCCTATGCACCTCAGACCCTGCCCCAGTCAGCCCTGCTGCCCTCAGTGAGGAGGCTGTTGACCTCCTGAGATACCATACTGTTGATCAGTCAACCATTCTGAATCCCATCCAGGGTGTCAAGAGGAATCTGCAACAAACAAATGCATACCTGGAGGGCATTCACTCTGGCGTGGCAGCCCAACAGAGAGCATTTCAGGCTCTGGCCTCTGAGTTGATGGCAGCCATTGTCCCTGTCTCCAGCCTTCCCCCTCCAACTTCCTCTACCCAGTCCCAATCCCCTCAACCCCAACCTATCCCAAGCACACTTTCAGACCAGCATTCACTCAAATCAACACACACAAGGGCTCAGGCAAACACAAGCACCACACCTCATCTCACAGGCACTCACACAAGCACCATCTCCATGCAGACACACCAACATCCACTGCCTCCACTGTGTCCCCCCTCCTCCTCGTCATTCACCTCCCTCCCAGTCACGTCTCCACTCACACCTGCATGCACTACATCCTCATCCACTACCTTCAGCACCACCACGCCCATCACAACACAGCCGTCACTGGCAGTCACCACCCCCACCCCCACGTCCATGCACACGTCCCCTGTCTCCTCTTTCAGTGTGTCTGTGACCCCTCCTCCCAAAGTACACAAACGCAAGCACCCAACAGCCATCCACCTCACAACAACTTCCAGCCCATGCACCTGCACCCACACTCAGCAGACAGACACCTCCTACAACCACTCCCTCTTCCTCCACTCCCAGACCTTCTCCCTCTACCCTCCCCATTGTCCCTAAGAAGATTTTCCTTGCAAACATTGACCTCTTCCCTACCACGTTCCACCCCCCCCCCCGTCCTCCCTCCGGTCCAGAGTGGCCAAAACCCAGCCCCTCAGCCACCAAGTCCACGTCTGATGTGGTTCCTGCAGCTGTTAGAGGATCAAAGGGGGCACCTGTCCGCCCAGCGAGTGTGCCACCAAAATCCATTCCACCACCTGGCAAGGTGAAGAAGGGGACAGCATCCAGCAAGGCGAAGGAGCCACAACCACCCAGCAGGGCCACCTCAAAGACTCCAGCTGCCAGACCCAAGATGACACCACCATCAGCCAAGGTGAGGAATGGGCGCAAAACACCAGGCAAGGCACTTCAGCTGTCCGAGGTGCAGGTGAAGGGCTGGTGGCTACCAGCGCAACCGCCAGAACTGCCACCTGCACCGCAGCCAGCATCGCCAGCAGCCCCGCTGCAAGCACTGTCACCTGCACCACTACTGTCAGCAGCAGCAGCCCCAGTGGGCAGATGTCTGAGGCTGCAGGAGAAGGGCTGGAGCCTCCCCCCAGCACTAGCAGCACCAGCACCGCCACCTGCACCGCTGCAAGCTCCACCACCTTCTTCACTGAAAGTAACACCACTGCCAGCAGCAGCAGCCCCAGTGGACACCCGTCCGAGGCTGCAGGAGAGGGGCTGGAGCATCCCTCTATCACTGGCAGCACCGGCACTAGCACCACAGTGCAGATGTTGCCGCCACCGGATGGACTCTAGCCCTGCCTCCATGGACTATCATGCATCCTGGTCACTGCAAATCTTGTGGCTCAGACGCCCAGGTGAGGGACTGTGAACTGCCACACCCCAAGTGTTGCATCACTGTGCACCAAGCCCCCTCCAGAACCAATGGAGAAAGGCATCCACTCATGCTATGCTTGGCAGGATGAAGCACACTGGGCACAAAGCCCCCTCCGGAACCTGTAAAGAAAGGCATCCACTCACCCTATCCTTGGCAGGATGAAGCACACTGGTCACCAAGCCCCCTCGAGAACCAGTGGAGAAAGGCATCCACTTACCCTATCCTTGGCAGGATGAAGCACACTGGGCACCAAGCCCCCTCCAGAACTAGTGGAGAAAGGCATCCACTTACCCTATCCGTGGCAGGATGAAGCACACTGGGCACAAAGCCCCCTCTGGAACCTGTGTAGAAAGGCATCCACTCACCCTATCCTTGGCAGGATGAAGCACACTGGGCACCAAGCCCCCTCGGGGACCAGTGGAGAAGGGCATCCACTTACCCTATCCTTGGCAGGATGAAGCACGCTGGGCATACAGCCCCCTCCAGAACCTGTGGAGAAAGGCATCCACTTGAGAGGCTGGCTTTGTACTCCCCAGGCAGTGGGCAAACCACCCACTTGGGAGACTTGAGAGACTGTGGCTTTGTACTCCCCAGGACATTGCTGTGGGCATGGAGCCCCCTCTAGGAGCAGTGGCTTTGTCCCATCTTCCGGCTGAGGTGCCCCCCCTCTTACCCGTCCCCCTGAGGTGCCTGTGTGTTTTCGACCGATGCCCCTGCAGTGTTCTCTCTGTATAGAGGCAGGAGTCGTGTGGGCTCCCACTCATTATTATTATTATTATATTTTTAATACAGAAGTAACTGAGGTGGTGGATGGGGGAGAGGATTTACAGGAAAAGGTCCAGAATGAGCATATGAAGGAGGTGTTTATAATTTGGGTGGGGGATTTTAATGTTCAGCTATGTGACTTCAAAATGTTTGAATCCTGTGGTATTACTGATGACTTTGGACAACCCCTCATGCACTTTAAACATAGTCTTTATGGTGAAGCATTAAACAGGATAGTGGCTGCCACTTCTGTTGTTGGCGCAAGATCTTAGAAGCAAGGAGTGTAGACAAGCTTGGTGATAGACTTCATCCTAATTTTGAAGAGCCTTCAATTGCTCACACATGGTTATAAGGTATTGTAAGCTTCTTAAGCGACTGTAGTCCCTTAACTATTGGTCTAAAACTGGGCATGAGCAAGGCTGTAAAGGGAAATGCTTGCTAGTACAAGATAGGTCATAGTAAAAACAATTGCCTAAACATTAAGAGGGCCATGATTGATAAAGAAAGGTTCTTGAAAGATCTTATTGTGATTAACCAAATGCAATAGCTATCTGGTCCTACAGGATGATAAAAATCCTGCAGATATTATATAGGCCTATTCCTCTCTAACTGGCTATATGGCAGAAAGGTTAGTGAAAGATGGCAAAAGAACCAGTAACAACTCCTGGTAAATCAGTAGCAGGTGTGGGCAAACCCAGAGAGCTCTTAATCCCTTGAAACCCAACCCCATGATTGTGCAGGAGTTAGATTGGCCAGGAAGGCCTACAGGCAAGCAATTGCCAATAGAAAGGGCAAAATAAGAATAAAGGCCTGGGAGGCTCTTAAAGTAGCAAGAGCTTTGAAAGACTTGCATGTCGTCTGGCAGGTGGTGAATTCACTGGTGCAGATGACCTGTCCAAAGTAGATAACTGTTACACCAGCAGAAGAATGGGTGAAATATTTTTCTCAAATTTTTAGTCCTGGTGTCCATGCCAGCCGTTAGGTTGGGGGAGAGGAAAATGGTGTTGGCCAGGAGTTGGTTTCTGCCATGAGTTTAAGCAGATCAGTTGAAACCGCCCCCTCTCCCCCCCTCCATCTCCCCCTGATAAATCCCCAGGCCCAGAGAGAATCCCATTCTATCTATATAAATTCTTGCTGGAACTCTGGGCTTCTTTAATTACTAATGTCATATGATCTGCAGTAGTTGAACCTCTGCAGGTATGTGGAATTCCTGTCGCCTGACGCCTGGGACATTGTTTGAGATCAAGGGCAACATGTTTTCATGTTTATTTTGTCCTTGGGACAAGTAGGCACAACACCCTGTAGCACAAACCCTTTGGCTGCCAGTTTATAGAGAAGGGAACTGTCTGCAGTTAAGGTAATGTGTGTGTCCATAGCATGTTAATGCTGTTCGAATTCTTATCCATGGTTCATTAATGAGAAGCCTTCATTATTAGGGTGAGCGCTGTAAATAAGCGTTTTAAGGTCACACTGCACTACTTCCTGTGGTTCCAGTAAAAAAAAAAAAAAAAAAGTGTACATACGTTTGAAAAGTTTAACAATATGAGGCTAAGTATAATGATCCTAGAATGCTCTCTGATTGTATGCAGATGTTTGCAGAAGCTTGTAAGCAGGATGATTCTTTGCTTTCAAAATAAAAGGGAAAAAATGCGAGTAGGAAAAAAACGATTCACTACTGTGAAATATTAGGTGCTATTTCTTTGAAGCGTGATTTAGTAAAATGTGTTGATGCATGATAGTATTTTCAAAAAATTTTCCTATTGGAAAATCAGTGTAACCGTTTTCAACAAGATTATGGGAAGCATGAAAATAAACAAGCACTGGCAAAGCCAACCGATCTGACATATTTTGTGAGTCTTTTGGTTTTGTCAATACGTGTCTTGTTTGATATGGCTTTTGTAACACTATTGTTGTAGGAGCTGCCAGGCCCTCACCATTGTAACAAACACTAGTAAAAAAAGAAATAAAGGTTTTTGGTCTCAAAAAGTGCACATTGCCATCAGTGGTGTAACAAAGGCTCCTCAGCACCCCTCCAGGGGGCCCCCTCAACACAACACCAGCCCTGGGGCGGCTCTTTGTCTGCAGGGGGGCCCCTCTCCAGTTTTGTTACGCCACTGATTGCTACAGTAGTTCCTGGCACTGAACAAAGCTACTTTGTGTGCCAATATGCTCCTTGTGGAAGATCGGAATGTGATCACTCACAGTAAAGCCAGCCAATAGGTAGAGAGAGAAATAGAAGTTTAATAAAAACAAAATGTCTTTAACACCAGGCCTTATTAGGGACCCCATTCTTAAAGAACCTCACTAAAGCGCACCCATGGTATATGTCTTTGAATTAGTGGTTCCCATAAATTCAAAAGAACTTACAGAAGTAGACCAGGAAATCGTACTCCTAGAAAATATTTGTGAACTGAATTATAGCACGCGCAAATATGCATGTGTAGATCTGCTGATGTGAAAATCTGTTGAGCGTTTACAAGCTCACTTTTCCTCCATCCACTTTTTTCCGAACCCTGGAAGAACTTCTATTTCTGCCATTGTTAGGACTAAATTTCCAACCTTTCTCATTATGGGAGAAGATTAGAGAAGAGCTGCTGAAATCCTTAAAACATGCAAGTTCATAGGTTTGCAGACTCGGGCATTCCAGCCCTGCAACGATTGCTTACTGCTTTCTCCAGCCTCATTATGTAGATCTGTGGAAAGGTGGCAAAATAATTAAACTGCTATAGTAGGGATTGAAATTGCAAGTATTTAAGCCCTGCTATAGTGGTAGTCCAGGCATAATCAAAGAGACTATTATCAGAGCTCTTACATACTTGTCGCCACAGTACATGGCACCGATGGGACAAGTAGATTTTTTTTACAGGACAAGTAGATTTAGGAAGCAACCTGTCCCGTGGACAAGTAGATATTTTGTTAAATTCTACACCTCTGCTCTGGTTAAAACATGGCAGGAAGGAATCATTGCCCTGTTTTTTAAAAAGGAGGATAAAAAAAGTCCCTGTTGCTATTGTCCTTTCTCTCTGCTAGATAGCTCAGTTGAGATCTTAGGTAGAGCGATTCTATCAAAATTAGAAAAATGGTCAATGGAAACCCAGGTTCTCCCCGACATTCAGTATGGGTTAATTCCTGACCTATGCCCCATAGAGCAGACATTGAACCTCTCACTTAACGTCCAAGAATACACAAAGGCCAAAAAAGGTATCCATTTAGCTTTGATGGATCTAACCTGTGCTTTTGACACAGAGGATTGATCAAAACTGTTGAACATTATGGCAGAATGAGGGGTGGATACTGCAACTGCGCTGCAGGCTTCACACACATACAATAGCAAAAGTGTGGAATAGTGAGGAAGGTGTTCTAACAGAAGAATTTACATCAACAATGTGGGGTAAAGTAAAGCTGTGGTTGAGCCCCTTTTCTTTTTCTCTTACATATTAATGACCTGGAGGACCATCTCTGCAGGAGCCACCATTGAGTGGTTTGTTCCAAATTCCTGTCTGCTCTGCATAGATGATGCAGTCATTGTAACAAGAACATCTAATGGCCTACTAATTCTCTTAGTTGCCTTCAATAGCTTCATGACCAAACTGGACCTGATGGCCAATAGAACTAAATTGTAATAAAATGCGGCCCAAAATTAGTTGCAACTAGGACATTTGTACTTGGAGGCCCCAAGATTGTAAGTCCCCCACTCCACTTAGCTAGGTGACAATGGATGTTGATTTTAATGGGAAATTTCTAGTGAGCCTTAGAGTTTCACAATTCCAAAAGTCTCTTGACACTATTTTTACATTCTATGAAATGTTGAGGCACAAGCCTATTAAAGTTACTTTTTGTTTTTAGAAGTGTTAATCTATTGCCTCTTTTGATGTTGGTGTCTGGGGCTACGCTAATAGTAATCCTCTCCAAATTGTAGAGAATAAATTCTTACGAAGGATTTTGGGAGTCCCACAGCTGACTTCCACATTGTTCTAACCATTACGTCCTCGGCACACAGCTCAGAGGGAGCGCTCTCGCTCCCACTGTGTGCTTGCCCCCACCCCCCCAAAGGCAGGGATGGAAGGGAAAGCCCTTCCCCTTCCTCCCCCCGTGACATCAGTGCGCGAGCGCCTGCTGTTTGTCACAGAGCCTCCCCCATTGCGCTGGAAGCTCAGCTTCCAGCGCCATCGAAAGAGCAAAGCATTTCTCTTTCGATCATGTGGGGGATGCCCGGAGAGGCTTCAAAGGGAAGGAAATGTATTTCCCACTAGACACCAGGGAGTTTTCTTTTTTACGTGAATTTCACGCAAGGGGAGCGACCCCTTAGGCAAGGGGTCGCTCCCCTGTGGGGGAAACTATTTTAGGCCATTTCTGCCCCCCTGGGGGGTAGATCAGCCTATTTTTGCTACACCTATCTGCCCCCAAGGGGGGCAGAAACCACTAGGCACCAGCGATTTTTTTTTTTTTTGTTTTACAGATGGCGAGCGACCCCTTGGACAAGGGTCGCTCCCCTGGAGGGGAAAATTGTATTTAGGCCATTTCTGCCCCCTTTGGGGGCAGATCAGCCGATTTTTTTGCTAAACCTTTCTGCCCCCAAGCCAATGTCACGCATGGGGGTGACCCTGTAGGCAAGGGTCGCTCCTTGGGGGGGGGGGGGGGAGACACAAATTTATTTTAGGCCATTTCACCTATTGTTATTAGGCCGTTCTGCCCCGGGGGGGGCGGGGGGTCTGAAACCTCTAGGCGTCGTGCAATTTTTTTTTTTTTAAGAGATGGGGAGTGACCCATTAGGCAAGGGTCTCTCCCCTGGGGGGCAAATTGTATTTAGACCATTTCTGCTCCCCTTGGGGGCAGATTGGCCGATTTTAGGTCAATTTGCCCCCAAGGGGGCAGAAACCACTAGGCACCGGGGATTTGTTTTTTGGCACCAATGTCACGCAGGGGGAGCTCCTGGGGGAGCTCCTTGTTGGGGGGTGGGGGACAAATTTATTTTAGGCCATCTCTGCCCCCCCCCCCCCCCACCCACCCAGGCCGGCTAAGCTAGAGGCCAAAATCCACAGGTAGGCACGGTTTTCTATGAAAAAACGTGATGTGTCCACGTTGTGTTTTGGGCCATTTCCTGTTGCGGGCGCTAGGCCTACCCACACAAGTGAGGTATCATTTTTATCTGGAGACTTGGGGAAACGCTGGGTGGAAGGAAATTTGTGGCTCCTCTCAGATTCCAGAACTTTCTGTCACCAAAATTTGAGGAAAATGTGTTTTTTTTAGCCAAGTTTTGAGGTTTGCAAAGGATTCTGGGTAACATAACCTGGTCAGAGCCCCACAAGTCACCCAATCTTGGATTCCCCTGGGTTTCTAGTTTTCAAAAATGAGCTGGTTTTCAAGGTTTCCCCAGGTGCCGGCTGAGCTAGAGGCCAAAATCCACAGATAGGCACTGTTTTCTATGAAAAAATGTGATGTGTCCACGTTGTGTTTTGGGCCATTTCCTGTCGCAGGCGCTAGGCCTACCCACACAAGTGAGGTATAATTTTTATCAGGAGGCTTGGGGGAACGCTGGATGGAAGGAAATTTGTGGCTCCTCTCGGATTCCCGAACTTTCTGTCACCGATATGTGAGGAAATCGTGTTTGTTTTTTTTTGTTGTTTTTTTTTTGTTTTTTTGTAGCCAAATTTTGAGGTTTGCCAAGGATTCTGGGTAACAGAACCTGGTCAGAGCCCCACAAGTCACCCCATCTTGGATTCCCCTAGGTCTCTAGTTTAAAAAAATGCACAGGTGTGGTAGGTTTCCCTAGGTGCCGGCTGAGCTAGAGGCCAAAATCTACAGGTAGGCACTTTGCAAACAAACACCTCTGTTTCCTTTAAAAAAATGTGATGTGTCCACGTTGCGTTTTGGGGCATTTCCTGTCGCGGGCGCTAGGCCTACCCACACAAATGAGGTATTATTTTTATCGGGAGACTTGGGGGAACATAGATTAGCAAAACAAGCGTTATTGCTTCTTGTCTTTCTCTACATTTTTTCCTTCCAAATATAAGAGTGTGTAAAAAAGACATCTATTTGAGAAATGCCCTGTAATTCACATGCTAGTATGGTAACCCCGGAATTCAGAGATGTGCAAATAACCACTGCTCCTCAACACCTTATCTTGTGCCCATTTTGGAAATACAAAGGTTTTCTTGATAGCTATTTTTTACTCTTTATATTTCAGCAAATTAATTGCTGTATACCCGGTGTAGAATGAAAACGCACTGCAGGGTGCAGCTCATTTATTGGCTCTGGGTACCTAGGGTTCTTGATGAACCTACAAGCCCTATATATCCCCGCAACCAGAGGAGTCCAGCAGACGTAACGGTATATTGCTTTAGAAAATCTGACATTGCAGGAAAAAGTTACAGAGTAAAACGTAGAGAAAAATTGATGTTTGTTTCACCTCAATTTCAATATTTTTCTTTTTCAGTTGTTATTTTCTGTAGGAAACCCTTGTAAAATCTACACAAATGACCCCTTGCTGAATTCAGAATTTTGTCTACTTTTCCGAAATGTTTAGGTTTCTGGGATCCAGCATTGTTTTCACACCCATTTCTGTCACTGACTGGAAGGAAGCTAAAAGCACAATTTAAAAAAAAAATTGGGTATGTCCCAGTAAAATGCCAAATTTGTGTTGAAAAATTGGGTTTTCTGATTCAAGTCTGCCTGTTCCTGAAAGCTGGGAAGCTGGTGATTTTAGCACTGCAAACCCTTTGTTGATGCCATTTTCAGGGAAAAAACTACAAGCATTCTTCTGCAGCCACTTTTTCCCATTTTTTTTTTTTTTTAAACTGAATTTTCACTGTATTTTGGCTATTTTTTTGCCCTCCTTTCGGGGAACCCACAAATTCTGGGTACCTCTAGAATCCCTAGGATGTTGGAAAAAAAGGACGCAAATTTGGCTTGGCTAGCTTATGTGGACAAAAAGTTATGAAGGCCTAAGAGCGAACTGCCCCAAATAGCCAAAAAAAGGCTCTGCACAGGAGGGGGAAAAGGCCTGGCAGTGAAGGGGTTAAACTACAGCTTCTGTTACTCTGGCTCCAAGTATGAAATAACTCGGATGCACATTTCTGATCATCAGTTCTGGCCTACTGCTCTGCCCTGGACAGAGCCCTAGATATACCATGGCTTAAATATGTTTAAGCCACAATGACAGCATTAGGTATCCCAGACTTTTTCTTAGCCCAGACTCCCTCACAGGCAGCGCTGCACGAAGAGTTAGAGCTTTTCCATCAGCACAGTCAAGTCACTTGCATGGCCCATAGGCGAGACAGGGGATGACCAAGAAATGTTAGGTACTGCCCGCATCCTGCAATGTACCTATAAATAATTGTAAGGGAGCAACATAATTTTCTGTTAGCAAGATTCCTCCTCAGAGTGATACTTTTCCTGGAGACCTTCCCAGTGCAAGGTACGTGGTTTCCATAGCTACCCCACTGGCCATGCAACAACCTTTAGTAGCAGAGCATGAAGTACTTTATATTATTTTGTCTGGTATATACTGCACAGAGAAGGCAATTTCTGTGTCCAGTATCAATATAGTCAGAAATCAAGTCCAGTGACTGCCTTTGCCTATTTGCAAAGTCTGGGTAGTGGTGCAGCACGGAGAAAACCTAGCTATTATCTCAGACAAAAAAGTGAATTTTGCGCCTTAGGCCGATGGACCAACACTGCACAGATTTGAGAGGATGTCAATAACATACGTCATAATCATCATTATAAACTATAATAAACAAGAAATTGACAATCTGATTACACTGCAATGTCCACACCAGTTTATTAAGAAGATTTGTAAATTTATTTCCCTACATTAACAATGCTAAAGTCACGAAAATAATTCTCAAACACAAATGATACATATAAAGAATCATCAGTGGCTGACTAGAACACCTTGTATATCTGAGTTTAATCACAGCAAGTAAACAAATTAACTCAAGAGTTATGACACAAATTAATAGCACCAATGTCTGCGCCAGTGAGATGATATACATTGAAACAATAGATCAAAGAATGTCAACACGAATCCTGAGCATGTAAAGACAGACTCCCTCTGTAAACTCTAATTAGCATTAACATGTTGGGCTTCATGGAACAGTTTTAGAAACACAAATGTAGAAAACATACTAACTCAGGTTATATAAAAAATAATATTATTATGCAGCAATTAGTTAACGAGTTACAGCTGGTACCTGTAAAACAAGACACATAACAATTTGCATTATACATTACCCATAAGATCTAGGAATGACAACAAGAATCACTTCAGCGAGTGCACACCATCAGCCACTGGTAAAAGGATAAAAAGTAGGGTTAATGGTTTAGGTTTCAGACTATAAGATACACTAAACCATTTGCATAGAAAGTGAAAATAGCTCAATAGCATGAATCAAGGATTGTTTCAGGAAAGATCGCATTAAGAATGCATCAAGAGAGTGCCAAGGAAAATCTGACCCAAAGAATAAGTCACAGAGCATTAAATTAACTCTCCCAAAGCCCATGATTGGTCAGGACATGAGGTGTTATGCATTCAACCAATAAAATTGCTTTTAGATAACAAAAAGTTACACATTCATAGTACACTGTTTTTGATTTGCTAACATCTCATTGACGAAATTATTAACTAAACACAATGTATAACAATTTCTTCTTCTCTTCCGTCTCGTCTGTAGATTCATTGTTCCATCACTACAAAACTTCATGCTCAGGAAGAGACTTCTAACAATGTAGCATCTACTTCCATCCTCGAAGGAAAAACACACGTTAGTAACATCTTCCTAAACAATAAGACAGTCAAAGTTTAGCAATGACCTTATAAATCTGTCCTTGTAAGGATTCAAATACAATTCCACTAGGGGTAACTATTTACTCTTCTATAAACTATTAAACACACTCTTTTTGAGTAAGCATTAAATAATTAAAAACAATTCCATTTCAAGCTAAAGTTGGCCTCTGTAGAAAAGAAAATGGATTATGGTGGCCATTTTAAAAAGTCACCCGTTTTGTTAGCTTTTATTAGAAAATCACACATTAGTTCATCCAGATCACTACATATTTCATTATTAATGTTATCAGTAAAATCTCTGCTCCTGCAATCCCTCCTCTGATGACTAATTATGTCATCACACAAATCCTCAAATAATTTTTTTTTCAATTTTAAAATCTTGTTTCTTTCACCTTTTCATTAATTTTCTTTTTCCCTGTACTTTTACCATAAAATATATCCATTTGAACATCAAGTCTATTCTGATTCCTTTCAAACCTTTTTCCTTTTCATCAATTTAAATAATTTGTATGATCCCCAAATTCAAATTAAACAAAACACAATTATTGAAAACCATTTGACTGTTTTTATTATATTTCCTTTTCCAAAGTTGCCAAACCAATTTCCCACTGTTGTAATTTCTTTGCCAGCTTTCTCCTTGATAATAGATTTAGTTGTTTTAAATCTTCTTTATTTGTTAAATTATTAATCAAACCTTTAACTTCTTTAGAATTATCTGGTATGTATGAACAACAGTGATTCAGACCAAGTAATTTGTAAACTCTACCTTCCCTCACCAAAAGAATGTCTTAATGCATGGTGATTCTGAAGAGTCATAGCTCTTGTAGCAGCCAATTTGCTATATAGGAGAATAATAGATCCAGAATAACTATTGTAGACAACTTCTGTATCTTGATTGAATTTGGAACTACTCCCACTGAGGGAATTATAGCTCCACAAATGTCTCCCACAATGCTAGAAACAGATTTTCGCTTGTGTCTCGTTTGAATTCTTGTCAATTTAGGAAATGTATTTGTCTTCCAGCTGCTACATTTTCGGAAAAAGGATTCCCAAATAACATGTGCCACACCATCCTCTAGGGAGATGGTAATAAGCATTTCATCCACAGATATACTAAACACCAGGCACTAGTGGATTATGTCCATTCATCATAAAATCCCATTTACTCCGAAACAAAAACACGTCTACATTAATTCGTACCCACAAACACTCTATCAATACTACTCTGTGGCCTATATATACAAAGCTTTCCCACATGCTTGGCATCCAGTGTTAATTTTCCTTGTTTAGTAGTGTCAGTTTAAGCATAATCAATCCCAGGTCTGCGATTAATCATTCCTCTATTTATTTTAGCCTTGATTTCTCTTCTCCTATCTTCTGTGTTATCTAAAATTTATTTTCTACAGATGTTAGTAAACAGGTTAAATTATTCCTGTGTGCAAAAGCAGTACCAAAGGTTAGTGTAGGCTCAAAGAAATCTCTCACAAGAACTATGTTATTATCTTTGGCTATTTTATTCAAACAACTAGTGACTGGCACAAACGAAAACAGTACGTCATAGTTAGAGAAGAAATATTGTATATATTCTTGGTTATAAAAGCACGTTAGTAAAATACTGCAACTTACAGTATAAAGTTAACAGTAAACTATGATAGGCAATTCCTTCCTCCACAGAAGTCGGAATCTGCGTACAGACATAACAATCTTTTGCGTCCATTACTTCAACATACTCATGCAATAAGCGATAGAAAACATTAGAAGAAAGCTCTTTCTCTTCATGTAAGTATCTGACATCTATTATAAACCTATCTGTGGTTATTGATGTAGTAGTAGTTTATAACAAATTGTCAATATTAAGTGTTCCTGCAATATGGTTGGCTCCACTCACCTCATCTACAGATATCAATAAGCATAATAACACACTTGCTACCGCCAACCTAATACCTACACATTTGCATCAACTTATTCTATTGTTTTGATTACTGAAGGTTCTCATGGTCTTTGAAGAATCAGAAAATAAATAAAATAAACAACAAAAAAGAAATGTTTAGCAAATCCCTCCTAATTTTTTAAAAATTCTTTTTCAAATGTTCATTCACACAGGTCAGTATTCTTTTCAAATCCGATATAACAGCTTGTCAAAATCAGTATCGCTGTTTATCAAAATCCTATTATCAATGTTTCTTTTAGGCACAACTTTTCAAGTCTTCTTTCTATTTCAGCTTTTTCCCAAGCATGCCCTGTTCTTCGCGTGCTAAAATGAACATTTTGAATGTCTGTATCAAAACAAAAATTCTTCTTGCCATTTATTGGTAGTTACATATGCCCATTCTGGACCAGAATATCTTCTGCTTGTAAATCTCTTCCTTTTTGGTCTTTTACTATTTTCACCTTCTTCACCACTAGTATTTTCTCTTTCACTCAATTCTCTTTCCTCTTGAATTGGCGGAACTACATTTATCTTTTCTCCTTTTGAACTTTTCCTTGGCTAATTATCACCTTTCAGTGGCTTTCCTGTCGGCACCTTTTTCAAAATTGAATTTAAACTCTAACTTGAACTCTTTTCTTCCGACGTTCCTGCAACTGGTTCAGTAAGAGTCAAATCCACTTGGGCGGGATCTGTCTCAATTCCTTCTCCAATGGGGTCAGTCATTTGTTCAGTTTGGAATGTCAAACCACCTGCTGCTGAAAACACTCTCCTCTGAGCAGAATGTCTCTCAACCGGTATTTCTCTTTCCTCTTCAACCGATTTTCCCACTACTCCACTTATCGAGGAAATCACTTTCCTCCAATATTCTCTTTTTCATATGCCATAGGAGTAGGTACATCTTTTCAAATGTTCTCAGGTATTCTCTCCAGTTCCTCTCTTTCTTGTTCTCAACCTGGAATGCTGTTAGCTGTTGGTAACCTCAACAGCGCCTCTTCTTGTTCTGTTGGATTATTCATCTTCCGCGTATGGCTTGCATGCACCCAGTTCAGCAAACCTGCACACTTCACAGCTGTCGTTGTTATGAGGACAACTTGGTAGGGCCTCTTCCACCGTGGCTCCAAACACGACTTCCTCAAGCGCTCTTGTATGATAACCCAATTACCAGCTCTCAAGTTGTGACCTTAACCTTGAGACTTTTGAATTGTTGTGGCTTCCACCTGATGAGAAAAAGATCGAACCACATATGCCAAGCCTTTGCAATAGTCTAACACCATGTCATCTGTAATATTTACAAAAGCATTTGCAGGAATTGCTGGCAGTCTCATTGCTCTCCCCATCAGGATCTCGTGAGGACACAAACCAGTCTTCTTGTCAGGAGTACTTTTCATTGACATTAGAACTAAAGGCAAAGCTTCTGGCCATTTCACATTCTTTGATCTGCTCTACAAGTCCTGAAGCCTGTGGGCGGTAATTACAATGTAGCTTCTGCTTAATGTGAAGGTGAAAATAATAACTTTATCACCTTATTTTTGAAGTGGCTTCCTCTATCTGATTCTAAAGAGACCGGGAAACCGAAACGTGGAATCAGCTCTCTGAGAAGTAACTTAACCTTACAGTAGCTATCATTTCTCCTTGTAGGATAAGCCTCAATGCTGTGACTAAAAATGCACACAATCACCAACACATATTTCAAACCAGCACACGCAGGCATCTGAATAAAATCCATTTGCATACTGCTGAATGGACCTCCTTCATGCCTATGTGTCCCACGTTGACCACTGTTCCTTTACCAACATTCATCTGCTGGCAGACATTGCATCTATGGCAAACTACTTCAGCAGCTTGTCTAAATTTTGGATTGAAGCAATACTGTTTAAAACTCCTAATCATTGCATTTCTCCCTATGTGTGCTTGACCATGATAGTATCTGGCCATTTGAGTCCGCAAACTGACGGAACTACCTTTGCTTCCGCTTTCACCCAAATATCATCTTCCCATTGTATGCATTTAAGCTTCACCCAATCTCTGTGCTCTTCTTCTGGAACATTATTTTGTAAAGCTTTCAACTCCTCCAAAGTCTCAGCAATTTGCATAGCAGCATTTGTATACATTTCATCATTTTCAGGCATCACTTCTCACTTTTCCTTGAAAGAGATTCCATTTAAGGCACAGAATTTTGCAACTTGATCTGCATAAGAATTTCCCAAAGTCACATAATCCTGTCCTCTTTGATGTGCACTACGTTTAACCACAGCGATTTTCTCAGGTTTCTGAACAGCTTGTAACAATTCATGTATTCTTTCACCATTTCTTACAGGTGAACCAGACGTAGTTAGAAAACCTCTCTGTGACCAAATCTGGCCAAAATCATGCATAATGCTGAGTCCATATTAGCTATCTGTATCGATTGTTACTCTCATCTGGTCTGAAATTTGGCATGCTCTAGTAAGAGCCACCAATTCTGCTATCTGAGAAAACTGTCCTTGAAGCCATGAAGCTTCCAGTAAGCCAATAATTGTGCATACTGTATCTCCTGCTCTCAGTGTACCCACATTATCGCTCAAGCAGGAACCATCAACAAAGATAATTTGATCATAGTCTTCTAGGCAAGTGTCTCTGATATCTGCCCTTGGTTTTGTGCACAACTCTGTAATTTCCAAGCAATCATGTTCAATATCATCCATTTGATCTGAATCAATTCTTTCAACTGGTGATAAAGTTGCTGGGTTAAGCACTGTACAACTCTTAATTGTAAATTTGGTGCTCCCATTATCACTGTCCCATAACGTGTCAATCTTGCGTTGGTCAAGTATTGTGTTTTTGGTCATGTCAACAGAATTTCTATTGAATGAGGTACCATTACTGTCAGGGGATAACCCATTACAATATTCTCACTTTGGCTTATACTCTGCTCTAATGCTGCAACTGCTTGCAAACATCCCGATAAGGCTGCGACTGGATCCAAAGTAGCTGAAAAATATGCTACTGGTCGATTAACTCCACTATGTGTCAGTGTCTAAACAGATAGAGTATCCATCCCGTTCATGACAGGGCAACAGAAAACTTTTTGTGTAATCAGGCATACCTAAAGCTGGAGCTTTGCACAAACTCACTTTCAATTCAGTAAATGCTTTCATACAGTCTTTATCCATCATTATAGGATCTGAAACATCCTTATGTGTCAGCTTTTGTAAAGGTCTCAAAATAGCTGAAAGATTCGGAATCCATTGACGACATTATCCTACCATTCCCAGAAACATCCTCATTTCTTTCTGAGTACTTGGTATTTTCATTTGTACAATCGCCGCTACTCTTCCCCTCGAAATTCTCCTAGATCCTTTCTCAATCAAATAACCTAAGTATTTCACCTCTTTTTGACAATACTGCAATTTTGTAGGGGACACCTTGTGACCATTGTCTGCAGGTTCTTTTTCAAAATTTGATTGAAAATCGATGGTGACTCTAAAACCCTGAGGAATTCTACACCAACAATAGACTCTGGTCCGGAATTTAAAACAAAAGAGATATCTATTGTCCTCGTGAAGAGGCACGGAGAAAAATGCTTGGCATGAATCTACCACTGTAAACCATTAAGCATCACACAGAATCTGGAACATAATCACAGCTGGATTTGGCACAACTGGACATCATTTAACCACGATATTATTGATTTTTTTCAAATTCTGAACAAGATGAATTTTCCCACATGGTTTACTCAAACCTATTATATATTTTTTGTGTTGCACTTTTTTTATTGACATATCAAAAACATTATACAGAGGACAATTTACAAGCTGTCGGGACTCATGTACAACCTACATCTTGAAGTCCGATAGAACCACACAGAAAGTGTCACACAGGTTATGGAAGTGTCTATGCCTATGGCACACAACTACTATGAGGAAAGAATAAAGGGAATAATCACAGCACAATAATACAATAAGACAACATTACCATTCCCCAACACAGTAAAGCAGGAACATACTAACATAATATTGTAATAAGGCTGCTTTACCGTAATACTATGAAAACATAATAACGTTCCAACATTCTAGACCTCTAATATTCCCCCCCCCCCCTTGACTCTCCATAGGCCCCTCTGCAGGGCATGTATATAGATACTCCAGACGAAACCAACCGGTCCGCCTTCTCTAGCAACCCCGTCCCCAGGTGTCCCAGAGGGACGGAAGGCACTAGGATATCACATGGGGGAAACTGGGGACCGAGAAAAGACAGCTGGATAGGGCCTCTCGCTCAAAGACACAAGCCAAAGGCGGAGAATAGCGTCCTGGGTGGGCCGCAAGGAGAGGCGACAGCCTATCCTCAAATTAAAGAAGGAAGGACCCAATAGGAGCAGAGGTGGGACTACGCCCCAGTGATAATGATACTACTAAGAAGAGTAGATGTAATTGAACATCGATACAAAGTAATATGAATGGGGTCAAAGTTAAGGGGGGTGTACTTGAAGGAAAAAAATATATAGAAAACTCAAAAAGCACGAAGAGAAGAACATAATTATGGGGTCGCAATAAGGGAAGAGACAGGGTAGGGGGGGAAAGAAGAAAGTATCAATGTGGGGAATAGAGGAGGGGTAAGCGGAAGGGAGAATGAGAAGAGTTATATAGGGGGTGAAGACATAGGTGCAAATAGAAATGAAAAAGAAATTAAGAACGATAATAATAGTGGTGGTGACCGAGGGGGGGGACAAGAATAACTCAAATGGGAGGAATAAGGAAGAAAGAGAAAAGAAAAAAAAAATGGAAAGAACGAAAAAAGCGGGAAGAATGGAGGAAGAAAGATGGGGGAGTATGCGGGCAGTGCATTCTTGATAAGCCCGGACGGGGGCAAGTTGGGGGGTGGATATGTGCACTCCGCGGAAATCGAGACGCAACAGAGGTGTAATAACACACTGATGATATGTGATTGTAGATGTGCCAAGTAAGCGGAGTCCATCCTGATCAGTTGTGTTGCGACCTCTGTAGGGATTACTCAACCCACTGGCCCTGAGAGAAAATGTGACCATGTTTGTATGACCACATCTGTTTGATCCTGCAAGTCATATGAGACGTTCATGGGATGCAGCCTGATAAATTGCAGTGATCCATTCCCAGTGAGAGGGGGCGCATGCTGCCCTCCAGTGCCTGAGAATATATACCTTTGCTGTGGCCAATGCACTGTGCAATAAACGGCGTTGAGCCTGAGAGAGATCAAGGAGTTCTCTGGTATCATGCAGCAGTAGGAGGAGAGGGGTGAGGGAAGACGGTAAGGGTAATACTTCTCTAAGGGTGTCCCCTACTGATCGCCAAAAAGGCTGAATGGCCGGGCAGTAAAGCAGATCTGGGTAACCGTGGACGCATGGATCCCCAAACGAAAGCCCGGATACGGCGACCTACCTCTCAGAGGAGAGAGACAAGGTTATCTGCAAAGGTAGCATGCCCAATACATATTGAAATCGCGGTAAGGTCACCCTTCGTACCGCCTTTACTCTGCCCCACATAGAAAGGCCTAAAGCGGACCATTTCTCAAAATCTCTTTTCATGCTACAAAGCAAGGGACCTAGGTTATCAGTCACCATTTTTTCCAGCCTCTGTTACTGTCAATACCCAGATACCGAAGACTTGATTGTTTCCATTTGATTGAAAATTCCCAGACTGAGACGCTTACCGTCACAGGGGATAATAGAAGCTCCTCGCTATTATCCCAATTGATTCGGTAACCCTCAAACCCATTATTGGTGAATTACAAGGACTACTCAGCACTTCTTTCAGAACTCCTTGTTCTAAAAACTGTTCTATCAAAGGTCTTATACCTTTGATTGCTTCATTTGTCATTGGGTATTGTGCAGTCTGCGGAAATACCACATTCTCTTTCACTGCTACTTTGACTCCTTCAACTCCCTTAATCAACCCAATGTCTTTCCCTGAAAGATCCCAAACTTTAGACTGGAAATAAATTAATCCAATCAGTCGAATTATTCTCCTAACCTCCTGGTTCATAGAAATTAGTCAGAGGAAACTCTCTGGACGCTTGTTAATTGTCAGCATTAAACACTGAATCTTCATCATCACTGTTTGTCTCAATCTTAATTCCTTCAACTGAACAGGTAATTGAACATTTTATTTTACACAACAGATCTCTTCCCAGAAGTGACACTGGACTGGGATCACAAAAAACAAATCTGAGCAAACCTCTAAAATTACCAATTTTAACAGTAACTGGTTCTGTAGGAGTGTTAGTCAAATGCTTGTTCGCAACTCCTACAATCTGAACTGTCCTCTCTGATAAAGGTAGATTTGGAACTTCTAAAGATCTTACTGTTGAGAGGGTAGCTCCTGTATCAACCAGAAAAGAAACTTCATAACCATGTACTTTACCCTTTCCATAAGGACCCTTCTGATCCACTTCTAATGATGTTGCCAATACACACACTTCCAGCCATTCATCGTTTATTTAATTCTCACTATGTAAAGGAAATTGATCAACTGTTTTTTTCACTTTTGTTTGACTTCTGATTTGTGACCAGCTGCGAAAGCATCACCATTTGAATTTGTTTGACTTCTGATTCTGATTTGTGACCAGCTGCGAATGAAAATTCTGATTTTGACCTCTCACTCTCAGGGATGTGGAATTCCTAGTCAAGGGCAACAAGTTTTTATGTTTACTTTGTCCTTGGGACAAGTAGGCCCAACCCTCTGCAGCACAAACCCTTTGGCTGCCTGTTTACAGAGAGTGGAACTCTCTGCAGTTGAGGTAATGTGTTTCCAAAAGATAATGCTGTTCGAACTTGTATTTATGGTTCATTATTTGAAATCCTTCATTATTAGGGTGAGTGCTGTAAATAAATGTTTTAAGGTCACACTTCACTACTGACGTTGGTTCCAGTAAAAAAAAAAAAAAAGTGTATACACATGTTTGAAAAGTTTAGGCTATGAGGCTAAGTATAATGCTCCCAGAATGCTCTCTGATTAGATGCAAATGAAGTGTCAGTAAAATGTTTTGATGCATTCTAGTATTTCCCAAAAAATTTTCTAATGGAAAATCAGTGTAACCATTTTCAATACGATTATGGGAAGCATGAAAATAAACAAACCCTGACAAAGCCAACTGATCTGACATATTTTTATAAGTCTTTTAGTTTCATCAATGCGTGTCTTGTTTTGACATGGCTTTTGTAACACTTTATTGTTGTGGGAGCTACCAGGCCCTCAACATTGTAACAAACACTGGCAACCCCCCCCCCCCCCCCAAAAAAAAACGTTTTTGAACTCTAAAAGCACACGTTGCCACCAGTGGCATAACAAAGGCCCCGCAGCTGCCCTCCAGGGGGCCCCTTCAGCACAGCACCTGCCCTGAGTGAGTCTGGAGAGGGGGCTCCTCCATGTTCTTTGCAAAGGGGCACCCTCCAGTTTCGTTACGTCACTGATTGCCACTGTAGTTCCTGACACTGAACAAAACTACTTTGTGTGCCAATATGTTCCTTGTGGAAGAGCAGAATGCGATCACTCACAGTAAAGCCAGCCGAAAGAGAGAGAAATAGAATTTTAATAAAAACAAAATGTCTTTGTTAACACCAGACCTAATTAGGGACCAAGACCCACATGTAGGTAGCTTTTTGCATGTCGCCAACAGCGACTTTCGCTGTTTGCGACGTGCAAAAAGCACATTGCGATGCACAAACCCAGTTTTGCGATTCGGTAACCTGGTTACCGAATCGCAAAACAGGTTTGCGACTCGCAATTAGGCAGGGGTATTCCCTTCCTAATTGCGACTCACAGTGCAATGTAGGATTGTTTTGCGAACGCGGGCGCAAACCAATCGCAGTTTGTACCCATTTCAAATGGGTGCTAACACATTCGCAAAAGGGAAGGGGTCCCTATGGGACCCCTTCCCCATTGTGAATGTCACTGTAAAAAAAAAATTCAGGGCAGGCAGTGGTCCTGCGGACCACTGCCTGCTCTGAAAAAATGAAACGAAAACGTTTCATTTTTCGTTTTTGTAATGCATCTTGTTTTCCTTTTAGGAAAACGGGCTGCATTACAAAAAAATAAAAAACTGCTTTATTGAAAAGCAGTCACAGACATGGTGGTCTGCTGTCTCCAGCAGGCCACCATCCCTGTGAGGGCTGCCATTCGCAAGGGGGTCGCAAATTGCGACCCACCTCATGATTATTCATGAGGTGGGCATTTGCGAAGCCCTTGCGAATCACAGATGGTGTCAGGGACACCATCCTACATTCGTATTTGCGACTCGCAAATTGTGAGTCGCTCTGACTCGCAATTTGCGGGTCGCAAATCTGAACCTACCTACATGTGGCCCCAAATTCTTAAAGAAAGTCACAAAAGTGCACCCATGGTATATGTCGTACCCCTATAAAATATTTGTGAATTTTAGCATGGGTAAATACGCATGTGTAGATTTGCTCATGTGAAAATCTATTGAGCATTTGCAAGTTCATTTTCCCTCCAGCCACTTTCTTCCCAACCCTGGAAGAAGTTCTGATTCTGCCATTGTCAGGAGTAAATGTCCAACCTTTCTTATTATGGGAAAATATTAGAAAGAAACTGGTGAAAATCTTTAAAACATGCAGGTTAGTAGGTTTGCAGACTCAAAGGCATTCCAGCCCTGGAACTATTGCTTACTGCTTCCTCCAGCCCCAGTATGCAGATCTGCAGAAAGGTGGCAAAATAAGGAAATTGCTACAGTAGGGATTGAAACTGCAAGTATTCAAGCCCTACTGTGGTAGTAGCCCTGGCATAATCAGAGAGGCTATTATCAGAGCTCTTACATAATAAGATTGCTGCCATAATTTGGCGCCACACTACATGGCACCAAAGGGACAAGTAGATCTTTTTACAGGACAAGTAGATTTGAGAAGCAACCTGTCCCCTGGACAAGTAGATATTTTAATAAATTCCACACCCCTGGTCACTCGAAGTCCTTTCATGCTCTGATAGGAATTGACACCATTTATCTGCTGAACACCACCACCTTGATTTAACAACGGACACTGACTTTTCTAATTTCCAATTGCCCAGCAGTTATGACAAGGTAACATTCTTTCTTTGCTGCTCATCCTTCATCACCACTGAATACAAATCCACATTTCTATTGACAACCAGAAATATAATTCCACCTCCACCTCGACCTCTACCTCTGCCTTTACTCTGAAACAGGCCATTCCCTTGCAACTGCTGCTGAAAATTTCCCTACATTCCTGTCTGTAATAGGAAAGTACCATCTTTCTTGGCATGTTAGCCCCAATTTCTGCCTGTTTGTCAGTATGTTTTGCCTGTTTCACTGGGATGCTGCTGGTCAGGAGCCCAGTGCTCATAGTTTGTGGCCTAATGTGTGTTTTTCAGTAGTGCTTAACTGTGTCACTGAAGGTCTGCTAACCAGAACTTCAGTACTTATGCTCTGTCTGCTTCCGAATTAGTCACTATAGTTGAGTAACTTTACTTACCAATTCCAATTGGCACACTGGACCCCCCTTATAAGTCCCTAGTATACGGTACCCAGGGCATTGGGGTTCCAGGAGACCCTTATGGGCTGCAGCATTTCTTTTGCCACCCATAAGGAGCTCAGACAAACCCTTTCACAGACCTGTCACTGCAGCCTGCGTGAAATAGTGCACACACTATTTCACAGCCATTTTCAGTGCACTTAAGTAGCTTGTAAGTCACCTTTATGTCTAACCTTCATTTACTTAAGGCTAGGTGCAGAGGTACTAATTGTGAGGGCGCCCTTGCACTAGCAAAGTTGCCCCCATGCTGTCCAGAGCCAATCCCCCGGACTTCGTGAGTGCAGGGATACCATTACATGCGGGCACTCGATATAGGTCTACACCTTTATGTAGCTTGACAATGGTAACTCCGAATATGGCCATGTAAGGTGTCTAAGATCATGGAATTGTCCCCCAATTCCAAATCTGATATTGGGGGGCCAATCCCATGCACCCTGGGGACTCCACCATGGACCTCCACTACTGCCAAACCAGCTCTCTGAGGATTGCACTGCAGCTACAGCTGCTGCCACCTCACAGACAGGGTTCTGCCCTCCTGGGGTCTGAGCAGCTCAGCCCCAGGAAGGCAGAAAAAAGCATTTCCCTTGGGAGGAGATTGTTAAACCCTCTCCCTTTGGAAATAGTTGTTACAGGCTTGGGAGGGGTAGCCTCCCAGAGCCTCTGGAAATGCTTTGAAGGGCACAGATGGTGCCCTCCTTGCATAAACCAGTCTACACCGGTTCAGGGATCTTCAGTCCCTACTCTGGTGCAAAACTGGACAAAGGAAAGGGGAGTGAGCACTCCCCTGTCCATCACCACCCCTGGGGTGGTCCCCAGAGCTCCTCCAGTGTGTCTGTGGCGTTAGCAATCTTGCTTTCTGAGGTGTGGGGACACTCTGGAGACCTCTGAGTGGCCAGTGCCAGCAGGTGACGTCAGAGATCCCTCCTTATAGGTGCATACCTGGTTAGGTAGCCAATCCCCCTCTCAGGGCTATTAAGGGTCTCCTGCGAGTTCATCTAAAGATTTGGCTTTCAAATTTCCACCAGGAATCCTCTGCAACTCCTGCTTCATCCTCTGACCGTCGGATCAACTGAAGCCTGTAGGAGTCTGGCCTGGCTTGTAGTGGGTACCAAGGGGTACTTACACACTCTGTACCAGGTCCAGTTACCCCTTATTAGTGTAGAAGAGGTGTTTCTAGCAGCTTAGGCTGATAGAAGGTAGCTATAGCAGAGCAGCTTAGGCTGATCTAGGAGACTTGCAAAGCTCCTACTATACCACTGGTGTCATATGCACAATATCATAAGAAAACACAATGCAGAGAGATACTAAAAATAACGGTACTTTATTTTTATGACAATATGCCAAAAGTATCTCAGTGAGCACCCTCAGTATGAGGATGCCAAATATACACAAGATATATGTACACAATACCAAAAATATGCAGTTGCACCTTCTTTGTCTCCATGTCCTGGGACTCCCGTGGGTGCTGCCTGGTCATCTGTGGGTTCCCTCCAGTGTTGGGAGCCCCCTCTGCCACCTCAGTCTGAGGTGAGGCCCCCAGGTCCCTCCTGGGTCCAGGCAGCACCATTTTGACGCAAACCGCTACCTTGCTTGAACCAAGGCTTGTTGGACAAATCCAGCACTGCAACTCGCCTGCATCCAACATCTCAACGTGGGACATCCTTTGCATCACGCAGGAACCCACAGCCATCTTCTTTGGTGCTCTTCTGCAGACTTCTTCGAACCAGATTATCCTCTTTTGCACCATCTTCTAGGTTGGCAGGGGCTCCTGTCCTTCCGGGAATCTTCTGCGACTTCTGGACTTGGTCTCCTCTCTTCACAGGTCTTCAGGTCCAAGAATCCACCTTCTTGCAATAACCCTAATCACGACGTGTAGTGTGTCCTTAAGAAACTTGCAGTACTTTACTCCTACTTTTCTGGGGTGGGTTATTTTACCTACTTTTGGTGTTTTCTTACACTCCTAGCGATCCTCTACACACTACACTTGCTTGGGGGTGGGGGGGATTTGTGAGTCGCATTCCACTTTCTTAGTATATGGGTTGTGTTGCCCCTGGTCCTATTTCTTCCTGTTGCATTCTATGGTATTTTCTACTGTTTGCACTATTCTGTGAATATTTACTTAACTGATTTTGGTGTCTCGTGTATATTTTGTGTATAATACTTACTCCAGAAGGAGTATTGTCTCTAAAATATTTTTGGCCTTGTGTCACTAAAAGAATGTACTTTTTATTTTTTGAGTATTGTCTTTACTTGTGTATAAGTACTGTGTGACTATAAGTGGTATTACCTCTAGTCAACTTAAGCTGCTAGAACGCTGTCTACATTTCACTAATAAGGGATAACTGGACCTGGTATAAGGTGTAAGTACCTAGGGTACCCACTACAAACCAGGCAGCCTCCAACATCTGTGCATCCGCGATCTGCATCACCATTGCTTTCTCCTTCACCATTTTTGCTTCATTTCAATCTCGTCAAAACAGTATTTTGCGTATACAACACCTCATCAATCGGGTTAGCTTCCCAACAGATGAAATGAATCTTAATCATCTGGCTAATCTATGGTCTCAATCCTTCAACAAACCTGAACACAAAATGATACATATCCTGTTTCCCAATTGTTTCTGTACCACTGAAATGTTTGAATGCCTTCAACAACCTTTCATAATATGCATGAATAGATTATTTTGCTTCCTGTGTTGTTCCGTCTATGCATTGCCAGTCACTATTTTTCGGCAAAACATTTATTTTCAGACACCCAACAACTTTATAGAAATATTTCATTACTTCTGGAGATGGTGCACCTGTTTTCAAATCTCTCTGCGGCTCACTTTTCGGCCAATTTACACTCAATCCACAAATCTGCTGGAACAACAATATCAAAGAGAGTATTCAGGTCCTCCCACAGACATTTTGCAAGCTTCACAAACCTATCTGTCAGCGGATACCATTCTACTGGCCTTTCCCTTAACCTTGTGTAATCAGCTGTAAAACTTAAGATCTCACTCCTACTCCAGGGTACATGTACAAAATTCCCTCCTGGTGTTTCTCTCATCTGTAACATCTTCACTGACTCACCTGCCTGCGTCACATCTGCTAAAGGAGTTCCTAATTCTTTCTTGGGTCTCTCTCTTTTCTTGGCTCATCTGCCTTCCCATTAATCTAAAGTTCTCCAAACTTGTACTCTTTGAAGCAGTTCCCTAAGATGTGTCTTCATCCCTGCAGACCTCATGTGTGCAAAATCTTCTTCTTCAAGATCCAGTCTATAACTTCTCTTCAGGTTTTTCATTTTTGTGAGTTCGATTTAATAATCAACTGCTATTTCTTGTAACTGCTGGTTTATCTTTCCTGCTCCTATTGTAATGATCTTACACAAATATCTCAATTGCACTTCAGTATAGGACTCGAGTCGGTTCAAACCCATTGTCCCTCCAAGAAGCTTATTTCCTTCCATTGATAATCTCACTCTGTTTGAGTCTTCCACCCTATTCTGCCACTCTAGGGTTTTTGAACTAAGATTTTCTAACCATTTTGTTATTTCTTGTGTTGATAGACCCTACAAAGAAATCACATTTGGATGTGCCCTTGAACTTTGCTGTTGTACTGTACTCACACCTTGAACTTTGCTGTTGTACTGTACTCACACATTGCTGTGGAGACAGTAATCTTCTCTCCTGATTACTGCAGAATCTGATCCCACAATTCCCAACAGCAGACAACTCTATTAAAGACCTAGTCTCATTCAGGATTTGTTCTTGTCTTTGAGTTGATTTCCCTAAAACCCCATTCTGAAACTGGACCAGAGAACTCAATCCACTATTATTACTCTGGACATATAGTGGCATAAGCAGACCAATTGAAATAGGTACTGAAATCGCATCTGGACTAACAAGAGGTCCAGCATTCTGTGTCTGCATTGTTCTCATGCTCTGCATTTGAGGAATCTGTATTTGAACAGGCTCTTTCTGAAATAACCTCAGCCCTTGTTGACCTGGAGACAACAATAAATTAGTAGTCATCCTTACAATTGGAACCTTTGGATGGGTCTCAGGAATGTTTATCTCTGACTGCTGTCCATTGTTTAATGAATCATTAAAACTACTTTGCATCTGACCTCTATCACTGTTCAGGATATTCTGTAATACCCCCGCTGTTGATGGTGCAGTAGGACTCATATTACCAATCCCACTTCCACTGGTTCCACTCTCACTAGTTCTACTCTCACTGGTTCCATGACCTTCTTGAGCTGCATATGGTGGTGGGAGATTTCGCATAAACTCAGAAATGAATTCATCATCGCCTGATTCATCATCATTAAACAGAACTCTTTTCGGTTGTTTTAATTTTCGTTTCTTATTTACTGAACTCTTTTTCTTTTTCTTCTCAGCTTTTGACTCGTTCTCATCATCTTTTGTTCTTGCAAAAAATAACCTAATTCCCTGTAGGATAGCTAGTCTCCACTCCTTCTGCTCATCGTCCCATCTAGCTTCTGCTAGTGACTTTTCTGCTCTCCTCAATCTTTTCTCAGATTTTAAAGCTTGCTGCTGTCTAGCTACTAGCTCCCAAATTGCTAAAGCTTCAAACTGAGCTGGACTCAGAGGAGGTTTTAAACTGTACATTTTCTGCCTCAGATTCTTCAAAATTTTCAAATTAAAAGTACAATTTTCTGGAAAAAGCAAACAACCTTCTTTGTGATCTTAGTCCAATGTTTCAACCAAAGGCACGCTCCCGTACCCTTCACCTCAATCACGATATATGCCGGAGTATTTTCTGGCGGACAAATTCCTCCCTCTCTTGCTGGAATATATTCATCACCTCTAAAGGTGCTTTTTAAAGCTATGAAAACTTCATTTTTCAACAAAATCTGTTAAAAAACAATTTAACCGAGAAGTGACTTAAAAAAACTATTAAGAAAAAAACAAAGCAACGAAATCTGTTAAAAAATAACCAATCTGAAAGAGTGACTACAATCCCACAATCCTCTTTAATGCTCTTGCCTTTCATTTGCACTACATAAGTGTCGGACTGATGGACAAATCAGTGCGCGACCTCTTTCACTATCCAACCTTTCTCAGCGTGGCACAAACTTACGTCACTCTAATACAAACACTCCCTCTCAGTGCGACTACTGAGACGCTGAGAAAGTCTTTAGGCTTGTCTTCCACACAACTAACACACCAAACTAATGCAATATTAGTTTGCGAGCAAACCTTAAACCAAAAATAAAGAAAACTAATTTGTCTATTTACTACAGGTAGAGTAGTACAGTCGCTTTAGGAACCTTCCAAATTTCACCTTCAGCTTTCGCATCTACAGTTACTCTTTTTCACAGTTCCCTACATTCATAAGCAAAATTCGACCTGCAAATTTCACTTCTCAATTGGTCAATTGGATTATTGTCCTGGTGCACATAGAACTCACCAAATCTCAGTTAGAATTTCAACCGCACAAATTATCTCACAAACTCGACTTACAACCACGCAGGATCAGTCTATTAAATAGACAAATTACAACATTTACCAAGTGTCTTACTACACTTGTCCATATACTCCGGAGTCTTAGACCTCTCTCATTAGGTCCGTTTTATCAACAACCACTTGGACAATCTTTCCTGCACACACAAATGAAGAACACAGCTTCCCTACTCTCATACCTTTTGGAGTACGCCCACTCCTAAACTCATGAACACCTCAGTCATCTGCAAATTAGCTCAAGCTGTGCAAGTGGAAAATAGTCTAATCACACTCGATTCAATCAAAACACCGCTAAGAACATACCCTTCAACTTAGAGCATCTCCAAGGACTGGGAAAGTAATCTAAGTCATCTAGCAACCAATTTTCTCAGATCCGTAAAACATTTTAAAAAACCTAAATTTCAAGAAAATTCTTTCACAAATTATGACTACACTATGACATCATTCACTAATGACATAACTAACTCTGCTACCAAAAACCACTGCAGTGCAGAGAAATCCTAGCTATTATCTCAGACAAAATAGTGGATTTTGTGCCCTAGGCCGATGAACTGACGCAACATTGATTTGAGAGGATGTCAATAGCATACGTCATAATCATCACTATAAACAAAACATTTACAATCTGATTACACTGCAATGTCCACACCAGTTTATTAAGAGGATTTGTAAATGCATTTCCCTATATTAACAATGCTAAAGTCACGAAAATAATTCTCAAACACAAATGATACAATAAAGAATGATCAATGGCTGATTAGAACGCCTTATATATCTGAGTTTAATCAAAGCAAGTAAACAAATTAACTTGAGTTATGACACAAATTAATAGCACCAACATCTGCGCCAGTGAGATGATAAACATTGAAGCTAAAGATCAAAGAACGTCAATACGACTCATGAGCATGTGAAGACAGACTCCCTCTCTAACCACTAATTAGCATTAACATGTTGGGCTTCATGTAAAAGGTTTAGAAACACAAATGTAGAAAACATACTAACTCTGGTTATATAAAAAATAATCTTATTATGCAGCAATTAGTTAACGAGTTGCAGCTGGTACCTGTAAAACAAAAGACACATAACAATTTGCATTATACATTACCCATAGGGTCAATGAATAACAACAGGAATCACTTCAGCAAGGGACACCATCAGCCCGCGGGTAACAGGATGTAAAGTAGGGGAAATGGTTTAGGTTTCAGACTATAAGATACACTAAACCATTTGCATAGAAAGTGCAACTAGCTTAATAGCATGAATCAAGGATTGTCTTAGGAAAGGTCGCATTAAGAATGCCAAGGAAACTCTGAAAATCTGACCCAGAGAATACGTGACAGAGCATTAAATAAATTCTCCCAAAGCCCATGATTGGTCAGGACATGAGGTGTTATACATTCAACCAATAAAACTGCTGTTAGATATTGAAAAGTTACACATTCAAAGTACACTAAGTTTTGATTTGCTAACATCTCATTGACGAAATTATTAACTAAACACCATGTATAACAATTTCTTCTTCTCTTCTGTCTCATCGGTGGATCCATTGTTCTATCACGACAAAACTTCATGCTCAGGAAGAGACTTCTAACAATGTAGCATCTACTTCCATCCTCGAGGGAAAAACACACGTTAGTAACATCTTCCTAAACAATAAGACAGTCAAACTCTAGCAATGACCTAATAGATCTGACCTTGTAAGGATTAACATAAAATTCCACTAAGGGTAGCTATACTGTATACACTTCTATAAACTATTAAACACACTCTTTTTAAGTAAGCATTGACTAATGAAAAAACAATTCCATTACAAGCTAAAGTTGGCCTAAGTAGAAAACATAATGGATTATGGTGGCCATTTATAAAAGTCACTTGTTTTGTTAGCATTTATTAGAAAACAACAGATTTGTTCATCAAGATCAGTACATACATAATTATGAATTTTATCAGCAAAATCTCTGCTACTGCAGTAGTTAGGAGGTTTTCTATTGAATATTGAAATATATTTTAATTGTTTTGTGGATCCGTAGTAGATATTGAGCACAGAGGTTTTCTTCGTTTTAAACTGTAACCTTTTTTTTTTTTTATGCTTTCTCTTTTTTTTTTTTTTTTTTAATGGAATATGATATTGTATTTGATGTTGACTTTTATAGCACGCTGAGTCAAAGTATATATGACATCATAAGCAAAGTATTCTAAGGTGGAATCTCAAAAAAAGTATATGTCTGTATCACATATTCCTGTTTAGGCTGTCTAAGGTTCTGCTTATTCATGGGGGATGGTAGGATCCGGGGATTGCTGTCATTTAAAGGTTAGGACACTGTGGATTACTTTCTTTGTTTTTGTATATATTGTATGACTTATCCCTTTTGAGAATGGTAAAAATGGATGTATACATAAGGATATTAGAGGTAGAAAGATATGAGACATGCAAGATTGTGTACATATGTTGCACAGTATCGGTAAATGTGTTGCATAACTGGTTAACTTGCCCCAATAACAGGTTAGAAGTGATTAGAGGGGGTAATTTGAAGTTGGGCAATGCTAATGTGTTTCAGTGTTTGACACAGAGGGACAGCTGAAAGGCTGATGTTGCTAAGCTTTACCTCCAGGTATGATTTGAACACTCTAATTCCTGTCCTGGACTGAATGCCCAGAAGTGATGCCATAGTCAGAAATGTTATCCTCTCTGAGCGCGGAGGGAAGTGACCATGGGTTGCCGGTTGCATTTACCATTTGGAGTTAGAAAAATGGTGATTCCCATTTAGAAGTAGCTGAAGTGTTTAGTGTTTTTAAAATGTATGTGTGTGTGTGTGTGTGAGGCGGGGGGGGTTGTGTTACTATCCTTGTGGGGACTTGGGTGTGATAACACACTCACGCTGTGGGGACTTGATTGCACTGTGGGGACCTGAATTCAGGTCCCCACTAGGTAATGTCTTCTAAATGATATAAAAAATTGCTTCCGGAGCATCTTTGTACATTTTTACAACTTTTAAATAATTGCCTTGTGGGGACCTGTGTTTCATCAGGTAGGCAGGAGGTGGTACTGTGGTCTTAAACACACTTTGCATTTAAACACGCTCACCAGAAACACACACTGGCAGCAGAAAGGACAGACATTTAAAAAATAAAAAGCTGCATAAGCTGTTTGTAGATCTATTTTTTTCATGCAAATTAACTTTTTTTTCTCTTGTTATTTAAAAAAAAAAAACTTTATTTACATGATGATAATTGAACTGGTTTCATGATTTCTGGGAAATAACTTTGAGGCATCAATGCTTATTATTACATTTTAATGCTTCTACCAGGAAATCGGAGTCCTTATGTTGCTTTACTTTTGTTTACATATTAAACTGCATTAAGCAATATGCTCTTTTAGATGATGGCTAGATGGGAACATGCCTGTAGAATGTTACCTTTACCATGCAGTGCCTTTACTGCAAAGCCTTAACTGTGCATCTACCACACATGCCTTCACCGTGCATTATCTATCTATCTATCTATCTATCTATCTATCTATCTATCTATCTATCTAAAGATATAGATATATAGTGGTAAAGGGCAGTGAAGGTCATTTTGGGGTTTGGTATGGGTATTGTTAAATGGTACTAAGAGTAATTTTAGGTTTTGGGGTAGATAGTGGTAAAGAGTGGGAAGAGTAATTTTAACGTTTTGGGTTAGGTAGTGATAAAACAAGGTAAGGATAATTTTAATGTGTAGGGTTGTGGTAAGGGTCATTCTATAATTAATGGGACGTTGTAAAGGGTAGTAAGGGTAATTTTAGGGTTTAGGGGTGGCTAATGGTAAAGGAATGTCAGGACTAAAATAGATCGGTATAGCTAGACATAGATAGATATGCACAATGATAAAGCCAAATGGTTAGGGAGAAGATATACTTATTAAAACTGTATTTATAGTTTCTATGCAAACACAACTTAAGCGATATAAACAGTGGAAATTCTATAGTTAGTTATAACTTGGATTTATAATTTATGCACCACCTTCAATTTATTAATTTACTATAATTCATGTACCTCCGTACACAGTCTTGTCACCTCACTGGCCACACTACATTACCTATAACTTGCACCTTTTCCAGGCACTGGTTATAGCGTTACGTATTACATGACTTCTAGCATGTGAAATCATAGCATTCTCTACCACACGTATGACATCTGAAATGACAACTTCTGAGAACAGGAGTGCGTGAGAGAGTGGCAATTGATAGGTAATGTAGTGTGGTGAGTAAGGTGACAAATCTGTCTATGAAGGTGCACAATTTATTGTAAATTGAAGGTGTTGAGCACATTATCAATTTAAGTTACACATGTTGTGGCACGTCATAAAATGTTGTAAAATGTGAGAGTGGAGTACAATGGCGTGCCAGAGATTGGATTAGAATAGTCTGCATTGGAGTAGCGTGGAGTAGACACAACTGTGGTACAGCATGGTCGTGTGGATTGGCATAGGGTCTTGTAGAGTTGAATGGCATAGAGTAGTGTAGAGTGGTGTAGACTGGAGTAGTAGAGCATAGTGTGGAGTAGTGTGTTGTAAAGAAGAGTGCAGTAAAGTGAGGTAGAGTGGCATAGAGGGAGTAGGATAGAGTGTCACACAGTAGAGTGGTGTACTGTAGAGTGAAGTAGTGTACAGTGGAATAGCATAGACTGTAGAGGCATAGAATGGAGTGGAATACCATAGAGGGGAGTGGCATGTCATAGACTGTTGGAACGTGTTATAGAGTGGAGTACAGTGTTGTAGAGTAGAATGGCATATAGTATTTTAGAGTTGAGTGACCGAATGGTGTGGAGTGGCATACATTGGTGGTAGAGTACAATGGAGTAGAGTTTAGTATTCTTTCAGAGTAGAGAGCAGTAAAGTGGTTTGTAGTGGCATACAGTGTTGCGTAGTGTGTTTTAGAGTGTTGTACAGTGGCATATAGTATTGAAATGTGTTGGGGAGTGGCATGTAGTGGGGTAAAGTGTTGTATAGTGGAGTTGAGAGGAACGGCAGTGCGCAGAGTGGAGTGGTGTAGAGTGGGGTAGCTTAGTTGCAGTAAAGTGTCATAGAGAGGAGTGACTTTTTGTAAAGTGGAATGGTGTGGCATGTCGTAAAGTGTCAAACTGTTGTAAAGTGGAGTGGCATACACTGGAGTACAGTGTTGTAGAGTGACCAGATAGTACACTAGAGTGTGATAAGTGGAGTGGTACAAAGTGGAGTAGTGTCACGGAATGTAGTGGAATAAACCGGGGTGGAGTGTTGTAGAGTGCCATGCAGTGGAATAAACTGTACTTGATTGTTGTACAGTGAAATAGACTTAAATACAGTGTTCTACAATGGAGTGGCATAGAGTGGTAGAGTCTATTAGACTGGGGAGGAGTACAGTGTAGTAGATTGAAGTACACTGCTGTAGCGAAGAGTAGACTGTAGTGACATAAACTGGAGTAGCTTACAGTGCAGTGTCATACAGGGTGGGATTGTAGAGTGTCGTATTTAAGAGTATTGTGGTGTAGTGCATCATAGGACAGTGTTGTGCCATACAATGTCTTGGTGTAGAGTTGAGTGGCAAAGAGTGTGGTGTCAGAGTATTGTAGTATAGAGTGGAGTAATTTGAAGTAGCATAGACTGGAGTGGCGTAGAGATATATAATGTAGAGTGGGCTAGTTGGCATTCAATGAAATAGCATACAGTGGAGTGGTACAGATAGATGCATACAATGGAATAACGTACAGTGGGTTGGCGTAGACTGGAGTGGCACGGAGTAGTGTTGTAGAGTAGGATTGTAGGAAAGTACCATCTTGCCTGGCATGTTACCCCCATTTTCACTGTATGTATGTTTGTTTTTGCCTATGTGTCACTGGGATCCTGCCAGACAGGACCCCAGTGCTCATAATGTTTGCCCTGTATGTGTTCCCTGTGTGGTGCCTAACTGTATCACTGAGGCTCTGCTAACCAGAACCTCAGTGTTTATGCTCTCTCTGCTTTCTAAAATTGTCACTGCAGACTAGTGACTAATTTTACCAATTCTCATTGGCACACTGGAACACCCATATAAACCCCTTGTATATGGTACCTAGGTACCCAGGGTATTGGGGTTCCAGGAGATCCCTATAGGCTGCAGCATTTCTTTTGCCACCCATAGGGAGCTCAGACAATTCTTACACCGGACTGCCACTGCATCCTGAGTGAAATAACATCCACGTTATTTCACAGCCATTTTTCACTGCACATAAGTAACTTATAAGTCACCTATATGTCTAACCCTCACTTGGTGAAGGTTGGGTGCGAAGTTACTTAGTGTGTGGGCACCCTGGCACTAGCCAAGGTGCCCCCACATCATTCAGGGCAAATTCCCCGAACTTTGTGAGTGCGGGGACATTATTACATGGGTGCACTACACATAGGTCACTACCTATGTGTAGCGTCACAATGGTAACTCCGAACATGGCCATCTAACATGTCTAAGATTATGGAATTGTCACCCCAGTACCATTCTGGTATTGGGGGGACAATTCCATGATCCCCCGAGTCTCTAGCACAGAACCCGGGTACTGCCAAACTGCCTTTCTGGGGTTTCCACTGCAGCTGTGGCTGCTGCCAACCCCTCAGACAGGATTCTGCCCTCCTGGGGTCCAGGCAGCCCTGGCCCAGGAAGGCAGAACAAAGGATTTCCTCTGAGAGAGGGTGTTACACCCTCTCCCTTTGGAAATAGGTGTGAAGGGCTGGGGAGGAGTAGCCTCCCCCAGCCTCTGGAAATGCTTTGATGTGCACAGATGGCACCCATCTCTGCATTAACCAGTCTACACCAGTTCAGGGATCCCCCAGCCCTGCTCTGGCGCGAAACTGGACAAAGGAAAGTGGAGTGACTACTCCCCTGACCAGTACCTCCCAGGGGAGGTGTCCAGAGCTCCTCCAGTGTGTCCCAGACCTCTGCTATCTTGGATTCAGAGGTGTTGGGGACACTCTGGACTGCTCTGAGTGGCCAGTGCCAGCAGCTGACGTCAGAGACCCCTCCTGATAGGTGCTTACCTCTTTCAGTAACCAAGCCTACTTTCTTAGTAGCCAAACCTCCTTTTCTGGCTATTTATGGTCTCTCCTCTGGGTTATTCCTCAAATAACGAATGCAAGAGCTCACCAGTGTTCCTCTGCACTTCCCTCTTCGACTTCTGCCAAAGATCGACCGCTGACTGCTCCAGGACGCCTGCAAAACCGCAAAACAAAGTGGCAAGACGACTACCAGCAATATTGTAGCTCCTCATCCTGCCGGCTTTCTCGACTGTTTTCTGGTGGTGCATGCTCTGAGGGCTGTCTGCCTTCATCCTGCACTGGAAGCCAAGAAGAAATCTCCTGTGGGTCGACTGAATCTTCCCCCTGCTAACGCAGGCACCAAACTTGTGCATCACCGGTCCTCTGGGTCACCTCTCATCCTGACGAGCGTGGTCCCGGGAACACAGGAGCTGGGTCCAAGTGTCTCCCACAGTCCAGTGGCCCTCCTGTCCAAATTTGGTGGAGTTAGCCCTTGGCGCCCCACGCCAGACAGCAAACCTGTGTACTGGGTGATTTGCAGCTGCTCCGACTTCTGTGCACTTTTCCAAGGATTCCTTTGTGCACAGTCTAGCCTGGGTCCCCAGCACTCCGTCCTGCAGTGCTCAACCCGCTGAGTTGGACTCCGACGTCATGGGACCCTCCTTTGTGACTGAGTTGACCACTGTCCTCAGATCTTCCAAGTGCCTGCTCCGGTACTTCTGCGGGTGCTGCCTGCTTCTGCGGGGGCTCTCTGAGTTGCTGAGCGCCCCCTCTGTCTCCTCCAAGGGGTGACCTCCTGCTCCTTCCTGGTCCCCAGCAGCGCCCAAAATCCTCAACCGCGACTCTTGCAGCTAGCAAGGCTTGTTTGCAGTATTTCTGCCTGGAAACACTTTTTGCAACCTCCAGCACGCCGTGGGACATCTTCTATCCAAAGGAGAAGTTCCTAGCCCTTTTCGTTGTTGAAGAATCTTCGGCTTCTTCCACCCGGAGGCAGCCCTTTTGCAACTTCATCTGGGGTTTTCTGGGCTCCTGCCCCCCCTGGACACTTTTGTGACTCTTGGACTCAGTCCCCTTCCTTTACAGGTCCTCAGGTCCAGGAATCCGTCTTCATTGTTTTGCTGGTGCTTGTGGTTCTTTCAGAATCCCCTGTCACAACTATTCTGTCTTTCTGGGGTAGTAGGGTAACTTTACACCTATTTTACAGGGTCTAGAGGTGGGGTATCTTGGACACCCTTACTGTTTTCTTACAGTCCCAGCGACCCTCTACAACCTCCCATAGGTCTGGGGTCCATTTGTGTTTCGCATTCCACTTTTGGAGTATATGGTTTGTGTTGCCCCTAGACCTATGTCTACCTATTGCATCCTATTGTGATTCCACATTGTTTACACTACTTTTCTCACTGTTACCAGTTTTGGGGTTGTGTACATATAACTTGTGTATATTACTTACCTCCTAAGTGAGGGTATTGTCTGAGATACTTTTGGCATATTGTCACTAAAATAAAATACCTTTATTTTTAGTAACTCTGAGTATTGTGTTTTCTTATGATATTGTGCTTTATGATATAAGTGGTATAGTAGGAGCTTTTCATGTCTCCTAGTTCAGCCTAAGCTGCTTTGCCATAGCTGCCTTCTATCAGCCTAAGCTGCTAGAAACACCTCAATTCTACTAACAAGGGCTAACTGGACCTGGCACAGGGTGTAAGTACCACAAGGTACCCACTATACGCCAGGCCAGTCTCCTACAAGGATGAAGTGCCATACAATATAGTAGCTTGGAGTGGAGTGGCATAGAGTATTGCAGCATACAGTGGAGTGTCATACAGTGCAATGGACTGTTGAAAAGTTGAGTGGCATGTTGTAGAGTGAATTGGTTTGTCCTAAAATGGGCCATTGTGCCGTACAGTGAAGTGGAGCGGTGTCATACAGTGGAGTATTGTGTCGCACAGTGGAGTGGCACGGGGTGGCGTGTTGTAAAGTCTAGTATATAGAGACGTAGTGTGTAAATGGTTGAATGGGTGTACATTTTTCAGGAATGTAGAATATAGTGTGCAGAGTAATGCAAGGCAACAACTTGTGCTGCCTGACCTCCATTTTCCAGACTTACAAAGCAATGCAAAGTGGTGCATGTTGCCCTTGCATTATTTGGTAAATCTGACAAGTATCACCATGAGTGACACAAGAGTAATGCAAAGCAATGATAAATCTATCACTTTGTGATATATTGTGCCATGGTATACTGTAGTAACCTTGCATTATACTGCTATAGGTGGCGATGACAAGACAGTACATAATTGGCTAATGGCTGCCTTTAAAATATGAAAGGCAGGCACACTCTTTTTATTACACTTAAGCTGTGTTGTGGGCTAGGGCCTTACATGTAGGTAAGAAATATGGTTTATTGTTGGTCCCTGCCTATTACCACTTCATTAAAATATTATTAGGTAGCTAAATTTGTTTCTATTTCTGTATTTATTTTTTAAAACGTTTCTGGAGTAATACACTAGTACCTAGGAAGTATCATGTTTTTTTTTTAAAATGCACCTTTATTTAATTTTTTCAAGTTGTGTAGCATTTTCTTGGTATTTCAGCTGTACTCCATAATGTTTTTCGTACAGATTTAAATATGTAAACAATCAAAAAAACACTGTAGTGCATTATATTTGTGAAATATATGGTGTATTATATATTTTTTTAATGTTTTTAAATATTTTACTTTACTTAAAAAAAAAAAAAATGAAGTACTGCAGTATTTCCTAAGTATTACGGCAATACACTGAATTTCTTAAAAAATATATAGAAAGTATATATAATTTAAGAATGTTTCCTTACCCATTATCACTTTAAGTGGTAATAAGTATGGACAAATTACAAAACCTAATACCTACCTAATACTACCTACACAGAGAAAGTGGCCTTACAACAACACGGCTGCCTTTTAACTTTTGTAAAGTCAGTCATTAGCCAATTACATTACTAATTTTCATTGCCATGTACTTCAGTAGTTTCACATTAAAAAAAAAATTGTGAAATTTTGTGTAAATACTGCTGCCACACTTTTCACTAGGTTCCTGATTCACACAGTTAATGATTTTTTTGTACAATTCACAAAGGAATTTTTATGAATAGTATCTTTATGAGTGTGGAGTCTCCGCGTTAATGACATAGACTTCACACATAAAAAGATAGGCAGTCATAATGATACTACTCGTAAAATTCCTTTGTGAATTGCAGAAAAGCATAAACTTACACTAATTTGTTTAACTTTTATGAATCAGACCTTATGTTTAAATACCTAATAACTGTAAAAATACTAAGCCTACTTACTTGTAATACCAAAAAGGATCATCTACACACCATAATCTAGAACCCTACCAAATGTCATGCAAATCGGACTGGGCATTCGGCTGCTATACATAGTCTATGTAAAAATGCATTGGTGCCAGAACACATTATATGGGTTCCCTCAAACCTTTTTCCGTTTCAGAACTTTTATGAATCTCCATGAAACTTTGCATCATCCGCCAATGTAGAAAAAGCAGTAGGCTTGAAAAGTTTTGTGTAGATTTGTGAAACAGTCGCAAAGTTATTAGTGAGCAAAAATCCAAGGAATTTGTATCTCTGCAAATTCCATGTGTGGTAAAGGGATGGATGCTGAAGGCATGCGTTGTAACATCATACCACCTGACTAGATGCTTTTTACACAGCTTACATTGTGTTGACATTTAAACTGGAAAACTTCATCAAATATTAACCTCTTACAAGACACCACTAGCTTGCTTTACCATTATTGTGCAGTGCTTAGAACTGCCTAGAAACAATACATCTAATGATGTAATTGGAATAAGACTCTTTAAAAAATATATATTGATTTGGACGGTTTTTACTGTTTGCTCAGTGGCAATGCCCACTTTCCAAAGTGTGTTTCATAAAATAAAGTGGAGATCTAACATAGAAAGTTCATAGTCAAAACTTAACCCACAATTTCTGGCTAACTTCACTGGGGCTGAAGGCACCCCAACTTCAGACAGCCACCATACATGGGACCAGATGGATTGAGCCATTCAAAAAATAAGAATTTGAGTTTTGTCTGTGTTAAGCTGCAGACATCTTCCTTTATCCAGCTGGATAAGGCAGTAAAACATGCTTTGTATAAGTGTGGTGTGCTCTGAGATAGTAAGAGTCAGCTAAGGATTGTCATTGTTGGACTTGACATCCTTGGTTTGGTTTTTGTCAACCAGTGTGTTCTCACCCCTCCAAACATGTGTACGTGATTATTCTCCTTAAGAAGCCTACATTGGATGCCTACGTTTTGGCCAGTTATCACATAATTTCCCAATTCCTTTTTTGGCGAAGTTGCTAGGGAGTGCAGCAATACTCCGCTTGCTGAATTTGTAAAATGTAATTTTCTCCTTAAGCCCTAACAACTTGATTTCTGCTCTGGTTTCAGTACAGAGCTACAAGTTGTGACATCTCTGGATGTATTGCACCACTGTGTGGATAGTAGCTGTAGGACGTTGGCTCTGTATGTGCTATTTCAAAGTAAGGAATAGCATGCACAGAGTCCAAGGGTTCCCCTTAGAGGTAAGATAGTGGCAAAAAGAGAGAATACTAATGCTCTATTTTGTGGTAGTGTGGTCGAGCAGTAGGCTTATCAAAGTAGTAGTGTTAAGCATTTGTTGTACATACACACAGGCAATAAATGAGGAACACACACTCAGAGACAATTCCAGTCAATAGGTTTTGTTATAGAAAAATATATTTTCTTAGTTTATTTTAAGAACCACAGGTTAAAATTCTACATGTAATATCTCATTTGAAAGGTATTGCAGGTAAGTACTTTAGGAACTTTGAATAATTACAGTAGCATATATACTTTTCATATAAAACACAAATAGCTGTTTTAAAAGTGGACACAGTGCAATTTTCACAGTTCCTGGGGGAGGTAAGGTATTGTTAGTTTTTGCAGGTAAGTAACCCACCTACAGGGTTCAGTTTTGGGTCCAAGGTAGCCCACCGTTGGGGGTTCAGAGCAACCCCAAAGTTACCACACCAGCAGCTCATGGCCGGTCAGGTGCAGAGGTCAAAGAGGTGCCCAAAACACATAGGCTTCAATGGAGAAGGGGGTGCCCCGGTTCCAGTCTGCCAGCAGGTAAGTACCCGCGTCTTCGGAGGGCAGACCAGGGGGGTTTTGTAGGGCACCGGGGGGGGGACACAAGTCAGCACAAAAAGTACACCCTCAGCAGCGCGGGGGGGCCGGGTGCAGTGTGCAAACACGCGTCGGGTTTTCAATAGGTTTCAATGAGAGACCAAGGGGTCTCTTCAGCGATGCAGGCAGGCAAGGGGGGTGCTCCTCGGGGTGGCCACCACCTGGGTAAGGGAGAGGGCCTCCTGGGGGTCACTCCTGCACTGGAGTTCCGATCCTTCAGGTCCTGGGGGCTGCGGGTGCAGGGTCTTTTCCAGGCATCGGGATTTCAGAGTCAGGCAGTCGCGGTCAGGGGGAGCCTCGGGATTCCCTCTGCAGGCGTCGCTGTGGGGGCTCAGGGGGGACAACTTTGGTTACTCACAGTCTTGGAGTCGCCGGGGGGTCCTCCCTGTAGCGTTGTTTCTCCACCAGTCGAGTCGGGGTCGCCGTGTGCAGTGTTGCAAGTCTCACGCTTCTTGCGGGGATTGCAGGGGTCTTTAAATCTGCTCCTCTGGAAACAAAGTTGCAGTCTTTGTTGAACAGGGCCGCTGTTCTCTGGAGTTTCTTGGTCTTTTGGAAGCAGGGCAGTCCTCTGAGGATTCAGAGGTCGCTGGTCCTGGGGAAAGCGTCGCTGGAGCAGTTTTCTTCTGAAGGAGGGAGACAGGCCGGTAGGGTTGGGGCCAAAGCAGTTGGTGTCTCCGTCTTCTCTGCAGGGGTTTTTCAGCTCAACAGTCCTCTTCTTCGTAATTTGCAGGAATCTAAATTCTTAGGTTCAGGGGAGCCCTTAAATACTAAATTTAAGGGCGTGTTTAGGTCTGGGGTGTTAGTAGCCAATGGCTACTAGCCCTGAGGGTGGGTACACCCTCTTTGTGCCTCCTCCCAAGGGGAGGGGGGCACATCCCTATTCCTATTGGGGGAATCCTCCTTCTACAAGATGGAGGATTTCTAAAAGTCAGTCACCTCAGCTCAGGACACCTTAGGGGCTGTCCTGACTGGCCAGTGACTCCTCCTTGTTTTTCTCATTATCTCTCCTGGACTTGCCACCAAAAGTGGGGGCTGGGTCCAGGGGGCGGGCATCTCCACTAGCTGGAGTGCCCTGGGGCATTGTAACATGAAGCTTGAGCCTTTGAAGCTCACTGCTAGGTGTTACAGTTCCTGCAGGGGGAGGTGTGAAGCACCTCCACCCAGAGCAGGCTTTGTTTCTGTCCTCAGAGAGCACAAAGGCTCTCACCGCATGGGGTCAGAAACTCGTCTCTCAGCAGCAGGCTGGCAGAGACCAGTCAGTCCTGCACTGAACAATTGGGTAAAATACAGGGGGCATCTCTAAGATGCACTCTGTGTGCATTTTTTAATAAATCCAACACTGGCATCAATGTGGGTTTATTATTCTGAGAAGTTTGATACTAAACTTCCCAGTATTCAGTGTAGCCATTATGGAGCTGTGGAGTTCGTTTTTGGCAGACTCCCAGACCATATACTCTTATGGCTACCCTGCACTTACAATGTCTAAGGTTTTGCTTAGACACTGTAGGGGTATAGTGCTCATGCACATATGCCCTCACCTGTGGTATAGTGCACCCTGCCTTAGGGCTGTAAGGCCTGCTAGAGGGGTGACTTACCTATGCCACAGGCAGTGTGACGTTGGCATGGCACCCTGAGGGGAGTGCCATGTCGACTTAGTCATTTTCTCCCCACCAGCACACACAAGCTGGCAAGCAGTGTGTCTGTGCTGAGTGAGGGGTCTCTAGGGTGGCATAAGACATGCTGCAGCCCTTAGAGACCTTCCCTGGCATCAGGGCCCTTGGTACCCGGGGTACCAGTTACAAGGGACTTACCTGGATGCCAGGGGTGTGCCAATTGTGGAGACAATGGTACATTTTAGGTGAAAGAACACTGGTGCTGGGGCCTGGTTAGCAGGGTCCCAGCACACTTCTCAGTCAAGTCAGCATCAGTATCAGGCAAAAAGTGGGGGGTAACTGCAACAGGGAGCCATTTCTTTACAGTAGCAGTCTGATTCAATTAGATCACGCAGAAGCTTTTGATATTGTGAACTATCTAATCCTGCTTGCCAGACTTGCACAGCTGGGTGGGCAAGGTATTGCTCTTACTTGGTTTTCTGATTTTCAAGCAGATCATACCTAGCAAGTATTCTCTCCCTTGTTTCTTCATCTGTGAGAGCAAGGACTTGTGGATCCCCCTTTTTTTTCAATACTTCCTATAACTCCTTTAACCCATTTCACTCATTCTTTTGAAATTAGCCTTTTCATGTGTGCAGGCACTACATAAATCATATTGAAAATCTCATGGGACATCACTTGTTGCACCCTCTGACTGCCTTACTATTTCTAAAAGGTTGATCTAAGGTGTAGCTTAGTCAGTGAGATTAGGAGTGTGATTCTCAAATTTTCCAACTACAAAAGCAGAGGGCCACGAGGTAAATGGGTGAATGACCAAGGTTCGGGATGGACTGCTTCCATGAGGAGTAATGTCAGTACAGATTTGCATTGGGTCGGCCTCTAAGGCTGAATTTGAGTATGTCAGACAGGTACTCAATTGCAATACTGATGGAGTACCTGGTCTATCAAACTCAAGGTCTGCCCACCCGATTTTGTGTCGGACAGACAGCAAATAATACCCTGGTAGAGTACAATTTAGTACATCGGTGTATAACTTTCTCTGAAGGTCAGATGGAGGAGGCGCTATTGTAGTATAGCCACGTGGACAGCCTGATGGTTTTTATTCACTGCCCATCTTAACCAGGTATATCCTGGCAGTGAGGGAAAAGTAAAGAAAAATGACCCCCTTCCTCCACACACACCAACAATGAGACGGAACATCCATAGTGTGAGGGTCATTAGTTGGTATTTTTAAAAAAACAAGTAACGCTTTGGGTGTTTGCTTTCGAAAAAACAAACATTGGAATTGTTTGATTGACCACAAGCATTGATGTTTGACAGAGCCGTTTTTACAAACTTTTCCTACACTGACAGGATCTTCCATGATTGTGGTTCTTGCCATTTATAGGGAGGTCCACAGGGTCGGCGAATATCTCTAAATTTAGGCAGGATGGTTGACGTAAAGTCTGCCATCACCCTATATGTCTTTATTCCATCTGGCAAATCAATTCCTCTGTCTAGACTGGCACAGTAGGCAAAACATGTTTTTAAATGCTACCCAGAGTGGTAGTTAGTGATTAGACGATTAGCAGACACTTATCCCAACATCTGTTGGGGATTTGATTGCCAGTAGTTTGCCTGGAAACCTGAGACTGGCACAGTTTACAAAGCCTACTACTGTCAATGTTGCTGATCTCTAAAAAGTAGTAAATTTGCATCCATTCAAGGAGTGCTTCTGAGTGCAGTTCTGATACTTTTGTTTTGTAAACTGGTCAAAATGTGTTAGTCAAATCAGAAGAATTAGGAAAACCAAAACAGACATAGCAGATCTGACTCAGCGGCCACAGGCCCAACTACCAAGCCATGTATCCATTTATTTAGAGGGACTCAGACCCCAAATAACCCCCCTGAAACTACGTTCCTGAGGTTGATATATGGATATTTTTCAACCATCTGAAGCTAAATGGAGACAAGACTGAGATCCTATGGTTTGCAAGACTTATCCCTTTTTTGGAACTACCTTTCTTGTGTAACCCATCAAGTAAAGTCTGTAGTCAACTTTGTACATTGAAGCACTGATTCCAATTCCTCTCATTTCCACATTTTGTTAATGCCTTCATATCAGATTGCCTGGACTACTGCAAGCCACTGTACTTCGATTGACTGTCACGTAATGTTCGCAAACTGTAGCTCGTGGACAACTACACTGGCATTCAGAAGCACCCATAGAAAGTGGAATATGCCTCTAAGGACTTCATTTGTGCAGGTAGGTATCCTTCCCGCACAAAAACAATCCTGCCTGTAACACAGGCACTCATGCACCATAGTGCAATGTTGCCTGTGATGGTGCTAGGCAGCGCACAGTGCCAGCATTAGGAGACATCAGGAATGTGCCATATCTTTGTAAATATGGCATATTTCTGCTGCCTTTCATGCAACATAGCTCTGCATTGTGTGAAATGAAAGTAGATCTGCTTTCTGATATATTTCTCAGGCAAATCAAATTTGCCTTGGTGTCAGCTATGAATTAGCTCCCCACTGTACAAACCTAGATAAGTCACACACAATTACCCATATGCACCCATTAGATAGAGAAGTCCATCTAATGTGATGACCCAAATATCCTCCTACCAAGTGCATTGCTTTACTGCGTAAGGCTTTAATGTTGTACTCTTGGCTTTTAGGTGATGGATCGCTTCTCTGGCTGATCTTGACTGTTCATCTACTATCAACATATTTACCTTTTTTGCTCTCCTTTTCGTTTCCCCACCCAAAAGTGCTGATGGTGATATATACAGCACTTGGCAAACAAAAAAAATAAAATACACTTACAGAGCTCTCCCTCAATTTTATTTATTTCTACATTAATTCGTTGTTTTTGTAAAGCTCTGCAAACAATCTTGCAGTCCCCTCCAAACGCCTTGGATGAGATACATAGCAGGGAGGAAAGATCAACTTCTGAATAGTAGCAGACATCTATTAGAATGGTATTATCCATTGACAATGTATGCTTAAATGTAGGTGGTAAAGTATTGGTGAAGAGTCGATAGGGACCAGAGTCTGTGGGATTTAATGATACACGCCTCTCTTAGTCATCTAAAGCACTCATTATGACAGCCTGGTTGTCGGTGTTTAGTAGTGTTATGCTTTCTGTTTTGGGCTCATAGAAACCGAAGCATCTAGAAAATCTGGGCAGGGTTACAGGTGTGCAGGGATTTCTCCAGAGACCTGTGTTGAGTGTTTGTTGTTATTGCTTAGAGGAGAATGCCACACACTTGTTTGATGCATATACTTGTCTCGTGCACTGCACAAACGTTTCATGGCTAACTGTTTTTGTGTATGCATTACATTTGTGCACACTGCTTTTATGCACCTGTTCTGCAGAAGTACAGACTGCTTTCATGTTTACAATCTGGCATATGCACATCCATTTCATCGACAAACGCCTGTCACGCGCTTAAGTTGTTGATATATACGCGCGCGTCTTTCGTGCACATACTCCCATCCTAACTGCTCATCATTAATGTACACATTCTTTCTCTACCACTTTAGAATCCTGGAAACACTCCATTCATCCACACGCATCCAATGCACTCACCTCGTGAAGGGACACAATCGTTTCATGAGCACCCTAATTTTATTCACACACATTCTTCATGCACACGCACTGTATTTGTGCACAAACTCCTTTCTCCCAAAGGCTTTTTAAGCAAACTGCATTTTCATCAGCACACTGCTTTTTGCATACTCTCCTTTCAAACACACACTATGTGCTGTACTTAAAAGGAGTCTACACTATAGAGACACATTTCTGGATTCCCAGGAAAAATTAAAGCTCACAAATATTTTCAAAAGGTTCAGTACAGCGTGCTTCTGGAAGGAGCGGTTTGTTGTGCGCACATGCCAAGTTAATTCCGAAAACAGATGCTTTTAGGAAGCCATGTTTTCCTAGGTGTAAACTTTACAACTGCGAATGAGATCTACCGCCTCACACAAACACACCGACTTTCGGATACACGAAGCAAGAAAAAAGTATAGAATTTGTGGGTAACACCAAAATCTCAAGGAATAGTAGCGCAAAAAAATGTAAAACTGAAAAAAATACCCGATTAGAAGAAAATCAGTACCCTGGCTTCTTATATACATTTTAAGGAAGACAGCAGCTTGAGGAAACCGAGACATGAAAGGCTCTCTTCAATCAAACCCTGGGCACGGAGGTTGAAAGAGGCCTGACAGGAGCGCAGCTTGGGAAAGTCAAGGTCTTTGTGATGCAGCGTTTAAGAGAGCGCTGATTCACACCTCTTCCTCGGCCAGGGGCATGACAATAGAGGCTGTGTTAGTCTGCAGGGTCCACACCCTGCACGCCAAGGGGTGGAGAAGGGCTGCTAATCAGGTCTTGTAAGGAAAATCCTCTTCTCCAAGGAAGAAGAAACAAATCTCCAAAGGTGCATTAGAAGTTTGTTTTGCCATTTTGAACCACAAATGACATGCTATCTGTTATCAGTGAAAACGGGAAGTGAAACTCCATTCTCAGACCTCAAAAACAGGCATTTCTGCACATTGATACCCTGGCTTGAAATTCAGTTTTACCATCAAGCAGCATTTAAACGACAATTTAGACAAGCAGTTATGGGTACATTATTAAAAAAATATAACTATTTAATTTCTTATAGATAGTTTTCTGTACTTATACATTAGAGAGAAAGTACTTTTGAAAAGCCCAGACTTCAAAATGCTCTGTATTTGTTTAGCTTTTTCCCCAAGGTCGAATCTATAGGTAAACTGTGTTAGTTTACATTTGCTCATAATGTGCTGCATGACTTATTAATGCTAAACTAAAGCAAGCCTCAACTTTGTAAAGTAGGATTGTTGGCACATAAAAGCTTCTTAAAGAGTGGTTCATTAAATACTCGTTTTACCGGTTGCATTCTCAAACTTGCAGAAAAAGGCTTGCTTGACACTTGATATTCACGATGACCACAGTTTAAAAACAAAAACGTAATATTCCACAATCATAGAAATAGAATTATTATTTTGCATCAACGGAGGGGCACAGAATGCCTTAAATGGCAGTGCTTACCAACATAGAAAACACATACCACACATGGCACAAAAGGGAATTCAATGAATTATAAATTGTATAATCTGTGTTAACTAATTTTTTTTATACTATGGACTGCTCACTAATTCAGCACCAGAACACATAAACATTGCATTCCTTGTGTTGACCTTCTCTGAAAACCAGGCAGACGCTAAATTTATTGAAATGTCACGGGGCAGATGGTGAATAATCTTATGTTATGTGTATTTGTAAAGTGCACTATTCCACGCAAGGGTTTCAGGGCAGTCAACAGGTGTGTGTGCCGAGCCCTTCCCAGTGGTGACTAGTGACATTTGAAAGTTGTGGGATGTAAAAGTTAGATATGAGTTTTAGGGAGTGAGCAACCACCGCACTTTAGGTTATTTTCGCCTTGTTATTTCAAAACTGTGTACCCCCATGATGGGGGCCTCATCAAACCCATTTTCATAGGATCACAATTACAACTGAAATACGTGACAACTGTCCAGTGCGCTCAGCAGACAGGCCACTGATTGGATAACCATGTATTCCAAACACGTTTTTGATCCACTAACGGATCCTGTGAAAAACTCACAGTGCCTTCAACCATGTGGTGCCACTCAGTTCAAAGTATGCCCTGTACAAGAGTAATGTGCTACATGAAAAAGTACAAAAGTAACATCCTGAAAGTAGCTAATATTAATTTACATTAGCCTGCATATTCAACTGGCACCTGTGCAAAACTGATAGCGTACCTGAACTTCTAAGTTATCCGGATAATGCAGACGCCTGGCTGTAGTCCAAAGTCACCCTCTGACACTCATGAAAAAGATCACATGCCCAAGTAAAGATGAATGCATAAGAATAGTGCCTCTCGGCCTTTCACTCCAAAGATTGAGGTGCAGAACCTGTGACTAGGTACGTGAGTTCTGCAAAATAGAAGGTGAGAGAGCAGAGGCTTGCAGCAGGAGCACCTGAGTGCATTATAACAACTATTGGTGTTATGAAGCAGGAATTCAGTTAGGCAGCTCTCGAGCTGAAGAGAATCTGGGATTTATTTTTTTCAGTTGAAATTCTCCCACAGAATGAGGGATTAGCCCAACAGTGAAAGAAAACCAACAAAGAAAAATCCAACTGCTCTTGCAATCTTTTGTGCTAATGGTATACACATTATAAAAGGAGCGGACACATTTGCTGTGTTTTTTATTCTGAGCCCAGTAATTTAAAAATATCAAGTAACCCTGTCCATTGGAGACCTGTTGGACAAGGTCAGTTTGTTTTTCTACAAGAAAGATTTATCAAAAACCATGGGGCTTTCACTATACAGTGATGTGAAACCTAAAGGTAGTACCTGCGCTCATGCTCTGTCTTTAAAACACTTTCTCCAGGTTGCTTTCCAGGTGCACGAGAGCCAACCAACTCTGTTTAAACCAGCAGGGCACATGGAACTGGCTGAGCTGTGCTGGCTGCAGCCAGTTAACTGCATGTTGAGTGGGCTGGGCTGGCAGACCGTGGGGACTCTGAATGTCAGGCACAGAGGTCATGCCGGGAGCTAGGCCATGTCTCTCTCCACCAGCGACCCCACCATCTTGCCTGCTGCAGAGCTGTGGAGCCTGAGATGAGCTCCTGGTTATCCTTAAAAGGCCGGAACAGCTTGTTCTGGCTCAGTCTGGTCCTGACCTGACACTGCGACACGTGTAAAAAAAAAATATATATATATGTTTTTCTCTTTGCCAACCACTCTGGAAAGCAACAGCCATAACAGACCATGATGCGAAACACTGGCTGTGGTTATAATAAAAATGACACAACGATAAAGAGTCCATAGCGTGCTGTAAGCTCATAGAGTATAGCATGTGACTTCCAATCTAGCGCCGCCATTTCTTATGCTTTGGAAATAGGTGCAGGCATGTGAAATACTTATTTCTAATTATTATCTCTAAAGTGCACCATCACCAGCACATCATTGCACTAAAAACATTAGGCAACTAATGGAGCATAGTACACATGGAAACAATTGGAAACCAGAGGGATGGCGACTTTCAAAATGCAATCAGGTGAATTTACCTTGCCGATTGAATCTCAATGAAAGACAGTATTACAATTGCAAGCCAAAACAGCTGGCGAATCAGAGAGTAGGAGCGGACAGGTGTCCAGGAGTACCAGCAATAGAAAATGCAGTGGAAATACCTCTGGTCTGTCCGAGACCAGGCATCCATCCAAACCATTAAGTTGGAAAGAAAGGGAAAATGAAGGAAGGAACCAAAAGCAAATCTAACCAATCCTGAAGCAGCTCTCATGCTGCTTTCAGCATGAGAGACGCTCCAGGATTGGTAGGGGCAGGCTAACCTAGCGCTCTTTTTGAGGATAGGAGCCTGTGCCTGCAACCCCCGGGCTGTTTCACAGCTAGGATTGATGTGGTCTGAAGCTTGCATGGCAGGATGGCCTTGGAAAGGCAGCCGGTCAATCTGACATGCACACTCTGCAGTGGGACGCTTGACAAGTGATCCTGCTGCTGCTGCTAATCAGCAGGAGTCAGTCCTGCCCCGTCCTCACACTAGCGCACACATAATAAAATTGTAAATTAACATTTTATTAATTTATATTTATCTACTGCGTGCGCTGCAGGTGGGGCAGTGCTCCTCAGCTCCCTAAGAACAAACACCACTGGCCCTGCCTAGCGTAGTTTGGCTTAGAGGCGAGGGAGCCAACAGTGTAACAGGGAGAGTCGAGGCAAGTCAGGGGCCTGGCTCAGAACTTCTAGCCTGTGCACAAAGTGAGCCCTGGTAAAAGTTGATTTTGACTTTTATGTAGCGAGCAAAGTGAGCAAGCTTAAAGGACAAACATGTGGTTGAGAGGGTAGTCCTCTTACCAAGAACAAAATTGAAAGAAGAATTGAAAATGAAGCAGTATAAAGCACACAAGATAAATCAGAAAGCAAGGTTTATAAAGTAGTGGGAACATATTTAAAACATTGAAAACTGTCCCATATCTTCCTGCATTCACATATTCAAAAGCTACTGTAATGTACAAATTGTACAGTGCTACAACTTAGGCCCAGTGTCTTTCACACCAGGCGGTATCATCTTTGGAGAAAATGCTCTAATCAGACCTCAGGAAGCACCCACTGCTTCTGACTGCAATATGTGCAGACAGGTCTTCAAGTGGGATGAAAACATTGGGGGTTCTCTAAAAAGGAACATGTAAAATAAATTTCTGTGATTCCCTGTGCTAGGATTCTAATCAATCTCTTGGCTGTATCAGGTGCTTCTCAGAAAAATCTCAGAATAAGTTGTGGTTGTATTACTGCCTTGCTTTGCATCAGTTCTTCCTAATTATACTCCTTTATTTAACTTCCTCCTTTGGTTCAAATACTGCCATCATCACATTGAGTGTAACCCGTGGGTCCACTTTGTCTTCAGCTCTTTTCTTTGTCCTCATGGCACTTATTACCAACATTATAGACTCTAGACAAGGGTGGCTATCCAACTTATACTAAAAACAGACTGCTCTTTTTGTGTTAAAAGAAGACTTTTTAGACTTTAGAGTAGTTTTGTGTTTGAGAGTCCAAAAGTACATTGAACTACTTAGAGTTTTAGGACTTAGTTGACAGTGCAGCCGTTGCCTGACCTGATATGATCAACAAATAGCTTTCAGAGTCCTACTGAAAAAGAGGGAGACTTAGGATTCATCCACATGTAGCTTTCCGTCAGTACAGGATTTGATAGGGACAGATTTGTGTGCTTCCACTACAAAGACTGCTTGAGTTGCACTTTTTAGCTTGAGACAAAGTTTATGGTCGCTACAGAAAGACTGAGTTGCTTATGGTGTCAAGCCAGTGATCATGATAATGGCTATAGGCCTGGTCTATTGGTTATTAAATGTTACTAGGAAAAGTATATGATAAAGTTAATAGATATTTAAATGTAGATTTTTTATTACTTTATATTAAAGCCTACAGTTAGGTATTTGTTACATGGAATCTCACAGATTACCATAGCAGACAATGCCTTTTGATATTGGTCACCCAGTGTTACAATCCGTGGAAATAGAAGATATGCTCTGTCCGAATCATTGTTAGGCTGCCTTATGAGAGATCATATTTTTACTTAGGCATCTGTAATTTTGAATACCTTTTAACTTTATGGCTGTGTTTGATAGTTGCTGTGTGGAACAGCTTACACTCAAAACTGTAGGCCTGAGTTGGTTATGGTGACAAGCTCTATGCTTGTTTGGTGCACTAGAAAAATTATGCCCAATGCCATAGGTTTGGTCTCTTCATAAATATATATACATATAATTAGATAGAGGGCCTCTTGGTCAGCTCTGTTCTGTCACTGCATTGGTCTGCCTGAGTGTCATTTACACTTTGCTTCCATTCATGAAAGTGAAGTGCGTGGGTAATGGTTCAGTCCGCATCAGTCATTGGCTCTCCTGCCTTGTGAATGATAGTTATTTTTCTGATCGTGTCTGTACCTCCACATTAAAGTGAGTGCGTATCAGTGACAGAACTAGTCGGTCGGTCTTTTAGGTTGGAATTTGTTTCCCTTTCATTTCTTTGCCTATCTTATTTTTATTTTAATGCATCTTAGGAGGATTCTACAGCTCTGTATGCAGTTTTAGAGAGCTGCTTGCTTGTTGCTCGTTTCATCTGCAGTACACCACATCTCACATGGCCACTTCCTCTAAACAAGGAGACCATTATGGTATGCAGTTGTCTATACTGTAGTATATCACTGTTTTACCATTCCAAGATGGTCAACACATTGTTTTAAAGTTCAAGCACGGCTACCACATTTTGAACCAACCACATGTGCTTGATCTAAGCCTAGCACACTCAGGCATGATCTTAAATACCTCCTTGAATATACAACTGGTATTATGGAATTTGAAAAAAGGGCAAAGCCAATACTAAACTTCATGTCATAGACACAGGACACAAAAGTGTACTCCTTCCTTAAGGGGTGAGGCAATCCCCAAGGGTCCAAAAGATTGAAGTCTTCAGTAGTGCCCTATCATTATTACAGTTAAAAGTATCAGCAATACGCATTTGTCAAGTGCGAGATGTAGAGGCGTCTTCCAATTACTTCTTACCACTATACAATTTCTGCTGAATTCTACAAATGCTCTAGATAACCGAAAGCAAAAGAAGGCTTTAGTACCATTATGTGCTTAGACTAAGATGTCAGTAGTCATGGAGTCCATAGTAATGATTTTTAAAGATGTATCTTCCCTCTGAGTACATCCAAGAATTGAGGAGATTAATGGTTTAGGTGTTCAAGAAGATAGTGGCTTACTTGTACTAAGGGAGAAGAGTGTATGACAGTGGAGGAGACACAATTACATTTACTTACTACTTTTCCCACTCATCAAGGCAGGTGGTATGAGATGAAGTACCTGGAATGTCCTTTTTTTTTTGCGGCATTTTCAGGAGTCCCATAAATACAGATGTTGTCCCATTTGTTACAGTCTTCAAGCTCCATATCTCACCAAACATTCCCAGCCAGAGATGGAATTCAGGCGGTCCCCAGAAACATGCATCCTCTTCCCTGTCAGGTCAAGCCTAACCTGAAATGATGTGATATCAGAAGTTCCTTCATATTAGATTCATGGTTTGCTTCCAGCCTTTTGGGGCTAAGGAAACCGCCCTCATCTCAGTCACAGACGACATCAGAACCCTGATGGACAACGGTGAAACAGTCGCCCTCATTCTCCTCGACCTCTCGGCTGCCTTCAACACCGTCTGTCACCGCACCCTAATCACCTGCCTCCGCTCCACTGGGATCCAAGGCCAGGCCCTGGACTGGATCGCCTCCTTCCTCTCAAACCGTTCCCAAAGAGTTTACCTCCCTCCGTTTCGCTCAGAACCCACCGAGATCATCTGCGGCGTACCTCAAGGCTCATCGCTCAGCCCGACACTCTTCAATGTCTACATGAGCCACCATCGCCAACATCGTACGCAAGCACGACATCATCATCATCATCACCTCCTACGCCGACGAAACCCAACTTATACTCTCCCTCACCAAGGACCCCGCCAGCGCCAAGACCAACCTACAAGAGGGTATGAAGGACGTCGCAGATTGGATGAGGCTCAGCCGCCTAAAGCTGAACTCTGAAAAAACGGAAGTCCTCATCCTCGGCAACACCCCGTCCGCCTGGGACGACTCCTGGTGGCCCACCGCACCGACCCCCACAGACCACGCCCGCAACCCCTACTTCATCTTGGACCCTCTTCTCACCATGACCAAGCAAGTCAACGCCGTGTCCTCTGCCTACTTCCTCACCCTCCGCATGCTCCGCAAGATCTTCCGCTGGATCTCCGCCGACACCAGAAAAACCGTGACCCACGCCCTCGTCACGAGCCGCCTGGACTACGGCAACACCCTCTACGCCGGGACCACAGCCAAACTCCAAAATCGCCTGCAACGCATTCAAAACGCCTCGGCCCGCCTCATCCTCGACGTACCCTGCAACAGCCACATCTCCGCACACCTGAGACACCTGCATTGGCTCCCAGTCAGCAAAAGGATCACCTTTCGACTTCTCACCCACGCACACAAAGCCCTCCACAACAAGGGACCGGAATACCTCAACCGACGCCTCAGCTTCTACGTCCCCACCCGCCTCCTCCGTTCCTCTGGCCTCGCACTCGCTGCCGTCCCTCGCATCCGCCGCTCCATGGCGGGTGGGAGATCTTTCTCCTTCCTGGCGGCCAAGACCTGGAACTCCCTCCCCACCAGCCTCAGGACCACTCCACTTTCCGGAGACTCCTAAAAACCTGGCTATTCGAGCAGCAGTAACACCCCCTTTCCCCTAGCGCCTTGAGACCCGCACGGGTGAGTAGCGCGCTTTATAAATGTTAATGATTTGATTTGAAGACTGAGACGTGTTATGACCCTCAGAAATCACCACGAAAAGCAATTGTGGCCTTCAGAGTCTGGAATCAGAAATCAGTTTATGTCCTGGCATATACTCCAAGATTCCTGGCCAGTAACCAATTTTAATGTTGTCAGTAGATGTTAGAAATTGGGATACTGGTTGATTGGGCGTGAACCTTGTTAAAGCAGCAACCACAACCCTAGTCAGGGTAAGGCAAAATCAAACACAAAATTAACCTGTTCTCAACCCCCTGGTTGCTTGGCACAGAGAAGTCAGGCTTAACTTAGAGGCAAAATGTGAAGTATTTGTGCAATTCATCAAACAGTAAAACACTAATCAAAAAGCTATGACATCAGGTTAGGGAAAATAGACCAATCTTTAACCGGTTCTGTGCCTTGGACGAGGTGACCTCCCCCCCCCCCCCCCAAGGCCATGCAACCCCCCCCCCTCCCCCCTGTGACGTCAGCGAGCACACGCTGATTTGTCACAGGGGCCTCCCCCACTGGGGGCAGAAACCTCTAGGCGCCAGGGCAATTTTTTTTTTTTGTGTTTTTTTGTTTGTTTGTTTTTTTAGAGATGGGGAGCGACCCATCAGGCAAGTGTCGCTCCCCTGGGGGGCAAATTGTATTAAGACCATTTCTGCCCCCCTTGGGGGCAGATTGGTAGATTTTAGGTCAATCTGCCCCCAAGGGGGCAGAAACCACTAGGCACCGGGGATTTGTTTTTGGCGCCAATGTCACGCAAGGGGAGCGACACCGTAGGCAAGGGTCGCTCCCGCGGGGGGGGAGGGCATTTATTTTAGGACATTTCTGCCCCCGTCGGCTGAGCTAGAGGCCAAACTCCACAGGTAGCCACTTTTAAAAAAACACCTCTGTTTTCTGTGAAAAAATGTTGTGTCCACGTTGTGTTTTGAGGCGTTTCCTGTCGCGGGCGCTAGGCCTACCCACACAAGTGAGGTATTATTTTTATCGGGAGACTTGGGGGAACGCTGGGTGGATGGAAATTTGTGGCTCCTCTCAGATTTCTGAACTTTCTGCCACAGAAATGTGAGGAACATGTGTTTTTTTTAGCCAAATTTTGAGGTTTGCAAAGGATTCTGGGTAACAGAACCTGGTCAGAGCCCCACAAGTCACCCCATCTTGGATTCCCCTAGGTCTCTAGTTTTCAGAAATGCACAGGTTTGGTAGGTTTCCCTAGGTGCCGGCTGAGCTAGAGGCCACAATCTACCGGTAGGCACTTTGCAAAAAACACCTCTGTTTTCTTTCAAAAAATTGGATGTGTCCACGTTGCGCTTTGGGGCGTTTCCTGTCGCGGGCGCTAGGCCTACCCACACAAGTGAGGTATCATTTTTATCGGGAGACTTGGGGGAACATAGATTAGCAAAACAAGTGTTATTGCCCCTTGTCTTTCTCTACATTTTTTCCTTCCAAATATAGGAGTGTGTAAAAAAGACATCTATTTGAGAAATGCCCTGTAATTCACATGCTAGTATGGTCACCCCGGAATTCAGAGATATGCAAATAACCACTGCTCCTCAACACCTTATCTTGTGCCCTTTTTGGAAAAACAAAGGGTTTCTTGATAGCTATTTTTTACTCTTTCTATTTCAGCAAATGAATTGCTGTATACCCGGTATAGAATGAAAACGCACTGCAGGGTGCAGCTCATTTATTGGCTCTGGGTTCCTCGGGTTCTTGATGAACCTGCAAGCCCTATATATTCTCGCAACCAGAGGAGTCCAGCAGACGTAACGGTATATTGCTTTCGATAATCTGACATTGCAGGGAAAAGTTACAGAGTAAAACGTAGAGAAAAATGGATGTTTTTTTCACCTCAGTTTCAATATTTGTCTGTAGGAAACCCTTGTTGGATCTACACAAATGACCCCTTGCTGAATTCAGAATTTTGTCTACTTTTCAGAAATGTTTAGGTTTCTGGGATCCAGCATTGGTTTCATGCCCATTTCTGTCACTGACTGGAAGGAGGCTGAAAGCACAAAAAATTGCAAAAATGGGGTATGTCCCAGTAAAATGCCAAAATTGTGTTGAAAAATTGGGTTTTCTGATTCAAGTCTGCCTGTTCCTGAAAGCTGGGAAGCTGCTGAGTTTAGCACCGCAAACGCTTTGTTGATGCCATTTTCAGGGGAAAAACCACAAGCCGCCTTCTGCAGCCACTTTTTCCAATTGTTTTGAAAAAAACGAAATTTTCACTGTATTTTGGCTAATTTCTTGGCCTCCTTCAGGGGAACCCACAAAGTCTGGGTACCTCTAGAATCCCTAGGATGTTGGGAAAAAAAGACGCAAATTTGGCTTGGTTAGCTTATGTGGACAAAAAGTTATGAGGGCCTAAGCGCGAACTGCCCCAAATAGGCAAAAAAAGGCCTGGCACGGTGGGGGTGTGGGGTGTGGGGGGGGGGGGGGGGAGGCCTGGCAGCGAAGGGGTTAATAAATAAAACAGGACCAAAACAATAAAAATCGAATCAGTAGAACCAAAGTTGGAACTGGAGTGTGAATTTTTAAAGAACAAACTGTTAACTACCACTTAAAAGCATAAAGCGTCAACCAGGAATAGATTGTTGCGCTGGACCGGGTCAATGTCAAAAGGCGACCATGATGGAGTGTGGGCTGGATACAGTCCCAGATTAGTCCTGCTGAAGTTTTACCTTCTCAGGTTTTGTGCCAAGAGTCCCATTTGTAGTGGGGAGGGTCATAGGGAGCAAGGAGAGTGTCGCTGACCGTAGTCGGCGTGGCATGAAGAGCAGGGCAGGTGTCGCAGACAGGTAGGATGGAGGTTTGCATTGGCAGTCCTCCATGATGAATGATGCTCAATGTGAGATAGGCTAGCAGCCCATACTGATTGTTGGTACAAGAGACACGGTTCTGGTGCGAACAGTGAGCTACTTCAGGGGTCCAGTACCTGAGAGGCACCATTTAGGGATCTGGAACTTACTGACAATGGGTTCAGGAGCTGTTGGGGAGCTTTCAATGCCCTAGAAACTCAAATCAGGAGGCCAGCAGAGTAACACTCTGGGGTCATGGGATCAAGATGAGTTACAAGTCCAGGATTCGTCCCCAGGCAAGATGGCAGCATGCCAGCACAGAAGGACAGCAGTTCCTGTAGAGCAGCAGTCCAGAAGAATGGCAGTCATTGTAGCAGTAGAGCAGTCCTCCTTCCTGGCAGAGTATCCACAGGTACTGAAGTGAAAAAAACCACGTGCCCTAGATACTGAAAAACCTTGATGTGGACAACAGTAGGAATCATCTATACATTGACACTTGCAGTAGTGGTCACCCTTGAAGTGGTGATTTGTGCATAAGCTTAAGACGATGGCACTTTATGTGGGTGCCACTGTCTACAATGGTATTCTTCCATATCATATCAGATAGAAGAAACTCATTCTATCATATATATTGTCAGTCTTTTGTAATATGGTGAATATAATTCTATCTGAGTAACAGTAGTAGTCTATAACCAGACTGTCAGACATAAGTGGTCTCAATGTCAATGAAGTCATCAAAGGAGAAGTGGACCATAAAAAGGAGAGGAGAAGGGCCAACACATCACCGCAATGTACCTTGAGGTCATGAGACAGACTTCATCCCCAGTGTACTCCTCCTCGGAGCCAGAATTAGTGAACCTTACTCCATTTGAGAAAGCTCCACCAGTAATCCCGCTGCCTTCTCCTCTGGTGCCTGCTTCAGTGCTTATCCTGGTTAGTTTCTGAGCTGACTCCTCCACCAGTCCTTGTGCTGGTGCCAGCTCCACTGCCAATCCCAGCTCATTTCCTATGCAGGGCAGGGCACTGATCTGGCTCCGTTCCTACACCTCATGATGGGAAATTTCAGAATTTCTGCTGTCTTCTCTGGCACACCTGTAGGCCTTATGGGATTGTTCAGAGGTCTCTTTATTTACACGCTATCTATGAGGAGACCTTTATTATATGTGTGAATACGTATGTGTGTATATATTTTTATATATATATATATATATATATATATATATATATATATATATATATATATATATATATATTCAATGGCATGTGTAGCTGCAGATACACATGCTGTGCACAGTCCGCCATCTGGTGTTGGGCTCGGAGTGTTACAAGTTGTTTTTGTTCGAAGAAGTCTTTTCGAGTCACGAGACCGAGGGACTCCTCCCATTTCGATTCCATTGCGCATGGGCGTCGACTCCATCTTAGATTGTTTTTTTTCCGCCATCGGGTTCGGACATGTTCCTTTTCGCTCCGTGTTTCGGGTCGGAAAGTTAGTTAGAATCTCGGAAAAAAACTTCGGTATTGTTTGCTTTCGGTATCGGGTTAGTTAGAACAAATCAACACCGAATTTGGAAGAGCTCCGGTGGCTCTTTGGGTTTTTTTCGATCCCCCGTCGGGGCCTGGTCGTCCCGGCCACGTGCGACTTCAAGGCTGATGGAACGGACCCCATTCCGCTTCTGCCCAAAATGCCATAACAAGTATCCGTATACGGATCAGCATCTGGTCTGTAACTTGTGCTTGTCCCCCGAGCACAAGGAGGATACTTGTGAAGCCTGTCGAGCGTTTCGGTCGAGGAAGACGCTGAGAGAACGAAGAGCCAGGAGACTACAAATGGCGTCCACGCCGACAGGTCAAGAACGTTTCGAGGAGGAAGAAGAAGCTTTCTCCATCCACAAGTCGGATTCTGAAGAACTCGACGCCGAAGAAACAACCAAAACCGTGAGTAAGACGTCGAAAATAAGGACTCACGAAAAGTCCACAAAAGCCCAGGGGACGCCACCGCCAACAGGCCATGGCTTAACCCGAAAACTAGGTGACCGATCCAAGGCACCGAAAAAGGGCATGCTGGTGTCGAAGTCATCCGACTCCGGTCGAGATACCGCCACACAGCAACCTCGGAGCCGAGACAGCGGCTCCGAGAAACTTCGGCACAGAGACAGCGGCACTGAAGAATTTCGGCACCGAGACACCACGCCAAAAACAAAATAGGTTTCTTCGGAGCCTAAAAAGACTTCCGAAAAGGTTTCGGTTCCGAAACATCCTGCCTCGGAGCCGAAAACTAGTTCCTATACAGAGGAACAAGGATTAACCTCCCAATTACATAGATTCGGAGAGGAGCTTCAAGCTGTAGAGCCTGACTACACGCAAAGAAGGCTTCATATTCATGAGGACACAGGGAAGATCACCACTCTTCCCCCAATCAAGATAAAAAGGAAACTTGCCTTTCAACAAGGGGACAAGCAACCACAGGCAAAGGTGGCAAGGAAAACAACCCCACCACCTTCTCCACCACCATCAACACATGCATCACCAGCGACAACTCCACCACTGATGCACTCACCAGCTCATACCACAATGAGTCAGGATGATCCCGATGCATGGGACCTTTACGATGCTCCAGTGTCTGACAACAGCCCAGACTCCTATCCTACAAAACCGTCACCACCTGAGGACAGTACATCCTACACACAGGTGGTCGCAAGGGCAGCCGAATTTCACAACGTCACCTTACATTCTGAACCAATTGAGGATGACTTTCTCTTTAACACCCTATCCTCCACCCATAGCCAGTACCAAAGCCTTCCCATGCTCCCAGGAATGCTAAGACATTTAAAACAAATATTTCAGGATCCAGTTAAAGGCAGAGCCATAACTCCAAGGGTGGAGGAAAAAGTACAAGCCACCGCCAACAGATCCAATCTATATTACAACACAACTAACACCAGACTCAGTAGTTGTGGGGGCAGCTCGTAAGAGAGCCAACTCTCATACCTCAGGCGACGCACCACCTCCAGACAAGGAGAGCCGCAAATTTGATGCTGTGGGAAAAAGGGTTGCAGCACAAGCAGCAAATCAGTGGCGTATTGCCAATTCACAAGCACTTTTGGCAAGATACGACAGCTCATTGGGATGAAATGCAACATTTCATCGAACACTTACCCAAGGAGTTCCAAAAAAGAGCGCAACAGGTGGTGGAAGAGTGACAAAGTATCTCAAATAATCAGATACGGTCTTCCATGGATGCAGCAGATACAGCTGCAAGGACAATAAACACTGCAATCACAATACGAAGGCACGCATGGCTGCGCACTTCAGGGTTCAAGCCGGAAATCCAACAAGCTGTGCTCAATATGCCATTTAATGAACAGCAATTGTTTGGGCCGGAGGTAGACACTGCCATTGAGAAACTCAAAAAAGACACCGATACAGCCAAAGCCATGAGCGCACTCTACTCCCCGCAGAGCAGAGGCACATTTCGAAAAAACACCTTTTCGGGGAGGGTTTCGAGGTCAACCCACAGAAACCACAACCTCACAAACAAGGCCTACTTACCAGGGTCAATATCAGAGGGGAGGTTTTCGGGGGCAATATAGAGGGGGCCAATTCCCAAGAAATCGAGGAAAATTCCAAGGCCCCAAAACTCCTCAAAATAAACAGTGACTCACAAGTCACACAACCCCATCACATAACACCTGTGGGGGGAAGACTAAGCCAATTTTACAAACTTTGGGAGGAAATAACAACAGACACTTGGGTCCTAGCAATTATCCAGCATGGTTATTGCATAGAATTTCTCCAATTCCCTCCAAACGTCCCACCGAAAACACACAATATGTCAAAACAACATATAGATCTTCTAGGACTAGAAGTTCAAGCATTGCTACAAAAGGACGCACTAGAATTAGTACCAAATCTTCAAAAAAACACAGGAGTTTACTCACTGTACATTCTAATACCCAAAAAGGACAAAACTCTGAGACCAATACTAGATCTCAGAACACTAAATACCTACATCAAATCAGACCACTTTCACATGGTCACGTTATAAGATGTAATCCCACTGCTCAAACAGCAAGACTACATGACAACATTAGATCTAAAGGATGCGTATTTCCATATACCAATACATCCTTCACACAGGAAATACCTAAGGTTCGTATTCCAAGGAATACATTACCAATTCAAAGTGTTGCCATTCGGAATAACAACTGCGCCAAGAGTTTTTACAAAATGCCTGGCAGTAGTAGCTGCACATATCAGAAGGCAGCAAATACATGTGTTCCCGTACTTAGACGACTGGTTAATCAAAGCCACCACGCTAAAACAGTGTTCACAGCACACAAAATATGTCACACAGACCCTTCACAAGCTAGGTTTCTCCATCAACTACGCGAAGTCACACCTTTTGCCGTGTCAAACACAGCAATACTTAGGAGCGACAATCAACACAGCAAAAGGGATTGCCACTCCAAGTCCACAAAGGGTTCAAACTTTTCACAAGATAATACAGACCATGTATCCAACACAAAAGATACAAGTCAGAATGATAATGAAACTCCTAGGCATGATGTCTTCATGCATAGCCATTGTCCCAAACGCAAGATTGCACATGCGGCCCTTACAACAGTGCCTAGCATCACAATGGTCACAAGCACAGGGTCAACTTCTAGATCTGGTGTTGATAGACCGCCAAACATACATCTCGCTTCTATGGTGGAACAGTACAAATTTAAACCGAGGGCGGCCTTTCCAAGACCCAGTGCCACAATACGTCATAACGACAGATGCTTCCATGACAGGGTGGGGAGCACACATCAATTAACACAGCATCCAAGGACAATGGGACATACATCAGAGGCAGTTTCACATAAATCACTTAGAACTGTTAGCAGTATTTCTGGCGCTGAAAGCATTTCAACCCATAATAACCCAAAAATACATTCTTGTCAAAACAGACAACATGACAACAATGTATTATCTAAACAAACAAGGAGGGACACACTCGACACAGTTGTGCCTCCTAACACAAAAAATATGGCATTGGGCGATTCACAACCACATTCGCCTAATAGCACAATTTATTCCAGGGATTCAGAACCAGTTGGCAGACAATCTCTCTCGAGATCACCAACAAACCCACGAATGGGAAATTCACCCCCAAATACTAAACAATTACTTTAAAATTTGGGGGACACCTCAAATAGATCTATTTGCAACAAAGGAAAACTCAAAATGCCAAAACTTCGCATCCAGGTACCCACAAGATCAATCCCAAGGCAATGCTCTATGGATGAACTGGTCAGGGATATTTGCGTACGCTTTTCCCCCTCTCCCTCTCCTTCCATATCTAGTAAACAGGTTGAGTCAAAACAAACTCAAACTCATACTAATAGCACCAACATGGGCAAGGCAACCTTGGTACACAACACTACTAGACCTTTCAGTAGTACCTCATGTCAAACTACCCAACAGGCCAGATCTGTTAACACAACACAAACAACAGATCAGACATCCAAATCCAGCATCTTTGAATCTAGCAATTTGGCTCCTGAAATCCTAGAATTCGTACACTTAGACCTCACACAAGAATGTATGGAGGTCATAAGACAAGCTAGGAAACCTACCACTAGACACTGCTATGCAAATAAGTGGAAAAGATTTGTGTATTACTGCCAGAATAATCAAATTCAGCCATTACACGCATCTCCAAAAGATATAGTAGGATATTTACTACATTTGCAAAAATCAAATCTAGCTTTCTCTTCCATAAAGATACATCTTACCGCAATATCAGCTTACCTGCAAATTACTCATTCAACTTCACTATTTAGAATACCAGTCATTAAAGCGTTTATGGAAGGCCTAAAGAGAATCATACCACCAAGAACACCACCTGTTCCTTCATGGAACCTCAACATTGTCTTAACAAAACTCATGGGTCCACCTTTCGAGCCCATGCATTCTTGTGAAACGCAATACTTAACGTGGAAAGTTGCATTTTTGATTGCCATCACATCTCTAAGAAGAGTGAGTGAGATTCAAGCATTTACCATACAAGAACCATTTATTCAAATACATAAAAATAAAGTAGTTCTAAGGACAAATCCAACATTTTTACCAAAGGTTATCTCACCGTTATCTCACTGTTCCACTTAAATCACAGTAGAATTACCAGTGTTCTTCCCACAGCCAGATTCTGTAGCTGAAAGAGCACTACATACATTAGACATCAAAAGAGCACTAATGTACTACATTGACAGGACAAAACTAATTAGAAAAACAAAACAACTATTTATTGCCTTTCAAAAACCTCATACAGGAAATCCAATTTCAAAACAAGGCATTGCTAGGTGGATAGTTAAGTGTATTCAAACCTGCTATCTTAAAGCAAAAAGAGAGCTGCCTATTACACCAAAGGCACACTCAACCAGAAAGAAAGGTGCTACCCTGGCCTTTCTAGGAAATATTCCAATGAACGAAATATGTAAGGCAGCAACATGGTCTACGCCTCATACATTTACCAAGCACTACTGTGTAGATGTGTTAACTGCACAGCAAGCCACAGTAGGTCAAGCTGTACTAAGAACATTATTTCAAACTACTTCAACTCCTACAGGCTGAACCACCGCTTTTGGGGAGATAACTGCTTACTAGTCTATGCACAGCATGTGTATCTGCAGCTACACATGCCATTGAACGGAAAATGTCACTTACCCAGTGTACATCTGTTCGTGGCATTAGTCGCTGCAGATTCACATGCGCCCACCCGCCTCCCCGGGAGCCTGTAGCCGTTTACAAGTAGATCTTGAACATTTGTACATTTGTAAATATATTACTTTAACCTTTATTATGTACATACGTATTCATTCCATTGCATGGGTACTTTTACTAACATACACAACTCCTACCTCACCCTCTGCGGGGAAAACAATCTAAGATGGAGTCGACGCCCATGCGCAATGGAATCGAAATGGGAGGAGTCCCTCGGTCTCGTGACTCGAAAAGACTTCTTCGAACAAAAACAACTTGTAACACTCCGAGCCCAACACCAGATGGCGGACTGTGCACAGCATGTGAATCTGCAGCGACTAATGCCACGAACAGATGTACACTGGGTAAGTGACATTTTCCATATATGTGTATATATATGTTCGATGACGTGTAGCTGCAGATACACATGCTGTTGACTGTGCCTGCCATCTAGTGTTGGGCTCGTAGTGTTACAAGTTGTTTTTCTTCAAAGAAGTCTTTTCGAGTCACTGGCCCGAGTGACTCCTCCCTTTCGGGTCCATTGCGCATGGGCATCTACTCCATCTTAGATTGTTTACTTTCCGCCATCGGGTTCGGACGTGTTCCTCTTCACTCCATTATCCGAATCGGGAAAAGACTAAAAATCCTCGAAAAGCCTTGCTATTGTTTGCCATCGGGAAACATCTTGCATCGACACAGACGAGACACAGCTTCGGTGACCCTTCGGAGCTTCCGCGCCCAGCCGGGGCATGGTCGGCCCGACCATAGACTTCGTCGAAGCCTAATGGACCGGACCCCTTTCCGTTTCTGCCCACAGTGCCACGCTAAGTATCCCTATACAGACCAACATCGGGTCTGTAATCTGTGTTTGCCACCGGAGCACAGGGAAGATACATGCAAGGCCTGCTAGTCCTGTCGATCGAAAAAGACCTTGAGGGATCGGAGGGCGAGGCGGATGCAAATGGCATCAAAGTTCAGAGCACCTCGACGTCGAAGAACAGGAGATGGCTATCTCCATCCAAGGATCGGACTCAAACGATTCCGACGGAGACGACCACCTACAGCGGGCCAACACGTGAGTACGCCTGCCCCGACCAAAGCCCAAAGTCAGCCTGAGAATCATAAGGCCTCGGGGACGCCACTGCCTGAAGGCCATGGCTCGACCCATAAAATCCAAAGTGGTGACCAAGCAACACCTTTGGCACCGAAAAAGGCCAAAATCGTGCCAAAGTCTTCGGACTCGAGAACCCGTCATCGAAAAAACTCGACACAGACTTGTCGAGTTGGCGAAGCCTCGAAAGGGCCTTTCGGAGCCGAGGCCTTCCATCAGCATGGAGCACCGAGGAACATGGGCTCTCTAAGCAGCTAAAAGAGAGAAACAGATTTGAGGAGGAACTTCAAATGGAGGAGTTTCATCAAATGTAGGCAAGGATACAGATCCATACGGATACTGGGAAGATCCAAACTGCCCGTCCTCTCAAATTAGAAAGAAAACTGGCTTTCCAGTAACAATCAGAGACTGAACAGCCAAAAGCTAAAGTGGCTAGGGAAAAATCGCCAACTCACCATTTTTCGCCAGAACTTTCTCCTCCACATTCACCACAAAGGACAGTGTCACCTACTGCCACTCCCACTGCACAGTCACCCCCACACACTGTGCAATCGCAAGACGATGCAGACCCTTTGGACCTCTATGATCCCCCTTGTGTCTGACAATAGCCCTGAGTGCTACCCCTTAAAACCCTCTCCACCTGAGGATAGCACCTCATACACCCAAGTCTTAGCCAGGGCTGCTGCATTCCATAATGTAAGCATGCACTCACAGCCATTGGAGGACGATTTTCTCTTTAATACCTTAGCCTCCACGCATGCTTCCTACCAAAGCGTGCCTATGCTGCCAGGCATGCTTAAACATGGCCAACAATTTTTTCAAGAGCCTGTGAAAGGGAGAGCCATCAGACCGCCGGTGGAAAAGAAGTACAAGCCACCTCCGTCGGACCCAGTATTCATCACACAACAGTTGCCCCCGGACTCTGTAGTGGTTGAAGCTGCAAGAAAAAGAGCCAACTCAGTCATCGGGAGATGCACCACCTCCAGATAAGGAGAGCCGGAAGTTCGACGCAGCAGGAAAGAGGGTAGCGCCACAGGCTGCCAATCAGTGGCGCATTGCAAATTCTCAAGCCCTCTTCGCACATTATGACCAAGCTCATTGGGGCTAGATGAGCGATATCATCCAACATCTCCCCAAGGACTCCCAAAAACGGGCTTAGCAAGTGGTAGAGGAGGGACAGGCAATATCGAACAATCAGATACGTTCGGCATTAGATTCCACTGACACTGCCACAAGAACAGTGAACACAGCAGTTACAATTAGACGACACGCTTGCCTAAGATCCTCAGGGTTCAAACCTGAGATACAACAGGCAGTACTTAACATGCCATTTAATCAACAACAACTGTTTGGACCACAAGTGGACACAGCCATCGTGAAGATGAAGGAGGACACTGATACGGCCAAAGCCATGGGCGCGCTCTACTCATCCCAATATAGAGGGACATTCAGGAAACCGCAATATAGGGGAGGCATCCACCTCTCAAGCAAAACCAACCTACCAATCCCAATATCAGAGATAGGGGTTTCGCAGGTCCTTCAGGGGACAATTCCCAAGGTCAAGGGGAAAATAACAAACAGTGACTTGCCTGTCACCCTCCCCCAACACACATCACCTGTGGGAGGAAGACTGCGATTTTACCACAAACATTGGTCGGACATAACCACAGACACATGGGTCATATCAATTATCCAACATGGTTACTGTATAGAATTCACACATTTTCCTCCAGATATTCCCCCAAGAGCGCACAAACTGTTGGCGCAACATCTAGAAATGTTACAAACCGAAGTGCAGGCACTATTAACAAAACAAGCCATAGAACTAGTACCTCACCTACAAAAAGGAACAGGGGTTTATTCCCTATATTTCCTTATTCCCAAAAAGGACAAAACCCTAAGACCAATTTTATATCTCAGGACTCTCAACCTATTCATTAAATCAGAACACTTCCACATGGTCACACTACAAGATGTAGTCCCCTTACTAAAACACGGAGAATACATGTCGACACTGGATGTAAAAGATGCGTATTTTCATATACCCATCCAGCCATCTCACAGAAAATACCTCATGTTGGTCATACAGGGAAAACATTACCAATTCAAAGTATTACCCTTCGGGATAACAACAGCCCCCAGAGTATTTACAAAATGCCTCGCAGTAGTAGAGGCCCATATAAGGAGACAACACATGCACGTATTCCCATATCTCGACGATTGGCTGATAAAAGCCAACACTCAACAGCGGTGTCAAAATCACACACAGTATGTAATAGATACCCTACACACACTAGGGTTCTCTATAAATTACCAAAAATCACACTTACAACCATCCCAACTACAACAATACTTGGGAGCAACACTCAAAGAGCGATTGCCACTCCAAGCCCACAAGGGGTACAATCATTCCAAACCATGGTACCAAACATACAACCAAATCAGCACTACACAGTCAGATTTGTCATGAAACTCCTAGGCATGATGGCATCATGCATCGCAATTGTCCCAAACGTGCGGCTACGCATGCGGCCCTTACAGCAGTGCCTTGCGAAACAGTGGACGCAGGCACAGGGTCAACTCCAAGATCTAGTGTTGATAGACTGCCAAACACTGTTCGTTTCAATGGTGGAACCCTGTAAATTTAAAAATAGGGCAGCCTTTTCAAGACCCTGTGCCTCACGCCATTATCACAACAGATGCATCGATGGTTGGGTGGAGAGCACACCTTAACAATCACAATATACAAAGGCAATGGGACAGTCAAAAGAAACAACTACACATAAATCACTTAGAGCTGCTATCAGTCTTCCTAGCACTAAAAGCATTTCAACCTCTTCTAGCTCACAAACACATTCTTGTCAAAACAGACAATATGACAACAACGTACTACCTAAACAAACAAGGGGGAACACACTCATCACAACTATGTCTCATAGCACAAAAGATTTGGCATTGGGCAATTCACAACAACATTTGCCTAATAGCGCAATATATTCCAGGCATTCACAATTAGCGGACAATCTCAGTTGAGATCACCAGTAAACTCACGAGTGGGAAATACATCCCCAGATACTACAAGAATACTTACACCAGTGGGGGACACCAGACATAGATCTGTTTGCCACAAAACAAAACGCAAAATGCCCAAACTTCGCGTCCAGGTACTCACACCCTCAGTCCAAGGGCAATGCTCTGTGGATCAATTGGTCAGGGATATTTGCTTACGCTTTTCCCCCTCTCCCACTCATTCCTTTTCTAGTCAACAGACTGAGTCAAAACAAACTCAAACTAATACTCATAGCACCTACGTGGGCATGCCAACCGTGGTACACCACACTGTTGGACCTCTCTGTAGTACCTCACGTCAACCTTCCAAACAGACCAGATCTGTTAACACAACACAAACAACAGATCAGGCACCCTAATCCAGCAACGCTCAACCTAGCAATCTGGCTCCTGAAGTCTTAGAGGTTGGCTATTTAAATCTTCCAAATGAGTGTATGGAAGTCATTGAACAGGCAAGAAAACCTACCACCAGGCATTGCTATGCTAATAAATGGAAAAGGTTTGTTTTCTATTGCCAAGCAAACCAAATCACACCGTTAAATGCCTCCTTACAAGACATTGTGGGTTACTTACTACACCTACAAAAAGCAAATCTCGCTTTTTCTTCCATTAAAATTAATCTCACTGCAATCTTTGCTTACTTGCAGATTAAACACACAAAATCACTCTTTTAAATACCAGTTATTAGAGGCTTTATGGAAGGATTGAAAAGGACCATACCTCCAAGAACCCCACCAGTACCCTCGTGGAACCTTAATATTGTACTTACACAACTCATGGGTCCTCCTTTTGAACCCATGCACTCTTGTCAAATCCATTTCTTAACTTGGAAGGTTAATTTCTAGTAGCCATCACTTCACTACGAAGAGTTAGTGAAATACAAGCGTTCACTATAGAAGAGCCCTTTATACAAGTACACAAACATAAAATAGTTCTCTGCACAAATCCAAAAGTTTTGCCAAAAGTCATCTTACCGTTTCATTTAAACCAAACTGTGGAGTCTTCTTCCCACAGCCAGACTTAGTAGCAGAAAGAGCACTGCATACATTAGACCTAAAAAGAGCACTAATGTACTATATAGACAGAACAAAACCATTTTGTAAAACTAAACAATTGTTCGTCGCTTTCTAAAAAAACCATACTGGTAACCCTATATCCAAACAGGGCATAGCCTAATGGATAGTCAGATGCATACAAACGTGATACCTATAAGCTAAAAGAGAGCTACTCATTACACCAAAGGCACACTCCACTAGGAAGAAAGGAGCAACAATGGCCTTTCTAGGTAACATACCAATGACCGAGATTTGTAAGGCAGCCACTTGGTCCACACTTCATAAGTTTACCAAACAATACTGTGTAGATGTGTTAGCAACACAACAAGCCACAGTGGGACAGGCTGTACTTAGAACATTATTTCAAACAACTTCAACTCCACTTCAAAACCACCGCTTTGGGAGGATTACTACTTTGTAGTCTATGCACAGCATGTGTATCTGCAGCTACACATGCCATTGAATGGAAAATGTCACTTACCCAGTGTACATCTGTTCGTGGCATGTTCAGCTGCAGATTCACATGCGCCCTCCCACCTCCCCGGGAGCCTGTAGCCATTTAAGTTGCAATTATAAATTGTATTTATATATATATATATATATATATATATGTAAATAAATATTCCTTTAGCACAAACTATGTACATACATATCTATTCCATTGCATGGTTATCTCTACTATTCTCATTCTACTACTCCTACCACACCCTCTGCGGGAAAACAATCTAAGATGGATTTGATGCCCATGCGCAATGGAGCAGAATGGAGGAGTCACTCGGTCCCATGAGTCGAAAAGACTTCTTTGAAGAAAAAAAACTTGTTGCACTCCGAGCCCAACACTAGATGGCAGGAACAGTGCACAGCATGTGAATCTGCAGTGGAACAGGCCACGAACAGATGTACACTGGATAAGTGACATTTTCCATATATATATATCAAACCCAGTGAAAAGGAAGTCACCGGACAGCTGCACAATGTCCCCGGGATCATATTTGGTTTGGAGAAAGGAATCCAAAGAAGTCTCCAATATGAATCCTCTGTCACCAATTTTATTGTAGAAAAATCCAAAGTAATACATTCAGAACAAATTCACCATCACGCTATCTTGACCAAATTTCTACGCGTTACGGCAATCGCCTTCAACTGGACATTGGCAGACATTATTGCACACAACCATTTATCCAATATAGTCCTTCTTTGATTTCAGTGCCCCACTGCATGTTTGCAACAGCGGCGGCCGCTTTAGAACAGGATTGATTTTTCCTATAGTAAGCCAAATGGTATTTTATATATGCAATAAAGCATCCTCGTTTTAGAATGTAATTCATCAAAATAGAAAAGGAATATCAGACATATGGAATTCTGTAATAAAATAACTCTCTTAACATATAATTCCAACAATCTAAATATTTATAAATACCCATACAAAAACAATTAGATGCATGGATAAGAGATTCTATTTACCAATAATAGAGATATTGCTCACCATAGAGTACCACACCAATCCTAATTAATATTGTACCAAAAAGCGACATGATAATCTATCTTACATATAATATAGATGTAAATATAATATCCATAAATATTCAGGTAAAATGAGTAAAAAGGTCAATTAATCGCAAAATGGAAAAGTTTCCAATATAAATATCTACAGCAATTCTAATCAACTTTAAAACAGAATGAGACGTATAGATTATAAGGGATATACAAAAACATATAATTCATATGTCATCTGAATCACCACCATGATGAAAATATAAAAAGTGATGATAGAGATTGAATAAATAATGTAAAATCCCATAGATCATTTTATAAATTGATTCTCAACCATTGATGAATGATAGTTCATTAAAAAGCCAGACACACATACCTCATGTAGAACTATGTAACAATATGTAGAGAATTAAATCAATCCATATACTGATTTATCCACAAGGAAGCAATTTTATTTTCAAAAAAATATAGTTACATCGGTCATGTTTATAAGATGCTCAGTGTCAAAGCATATAAACATAACTAATCTAAAAGGTGATAAAAAGAATGTGCAAAAATGAACAATTAAAACTAGTATTCATAAATCCAAAATCATAAAACTAGGTGTGCTGATACTGGCCAAGATAATGCATATGTAGCAGACATATTCGTAAAACTAATTATAAATATCCTCCACCTGCACTGTCAGAGAAATGTTGTGCTAGTGAGAACTCCCAATAAGGGATCTGTGATGTTAAAAGATCGAAAGGTATATCACAGAGGAACTTAAAGCTCCGCATCTAGATTGTGCCCCCATGGATTTTTTTTTAACAAAGTAGCAAAATCATTTTAGATTCCATCTGCCTTAGCTCTAATTTTCTATCTCCTCCTCTCGAATTGATTTTAATAGTTTTGATCCCATAGAATATCAATGAACTGCAGTCACCGTCAGGGACTTCCCATAAATGTTTGGTTAGGGGATATGACCTATCCTGATTTTTATTTATAGCTCTGAAATGTTGTAAAGATCTAAGTTTGTGGATAGTGCTGCCAACACATTTTTTATGGCAGCCACATTCAATGACGTAAACAACATATTCAGTCTCCCAGTTATACGATCAGTTATTTCACTGATCTTGCCATCAAATGTTTTATAATTATGTGTATTATGTGCAAATTTGCAAGATTTGCAACGACCACATTTCAAAAAACCCAAACTCTTTTTGGATAGCTAAGACTTATTGTTCTTGGAACTGAACAAACTTCTCGTTAGATGATCTCCCAACTATGGTGTTTCATGATATGTGATCTGAGGATCAATCCCAATATCTTCTTTAATACGAGGATCATGTCGTAAAACATGCCAGTTCTTTTGTATAATGGTTTTGAGTTGTGTATGTTGATTAAATTCAAAGAACAATCTGGGTGTTGGTCTGTTTTTGTAAATTTTCCTCTCTGACTGCAGTTTTAAAGAGTGATTTATCTCTAGACATATTCATCACTCTATTCTGGGCATCATTTAGAATCTTCAACGGATATCCTCTATTCAAAAACCTCTTAAGCATAGTAGCAATTTCTGTATTAAAGGTGATAGTATCCGAGCAAATCCTGCAAGCCCGCAGGAATTGGCTGTACGGAATGCTCCATTTCAAAGCTTTAGGGTGACCACTATTCCCATGTAGTATAGAATTAAAAGCGGTCGGTTTGTGTAGGAAAGTACCATCTTGCCTGGCATGTTACCCCAATATTTCACTGTATGTATGTTTTTTTAGCCCTTGTGTCACTGGGATCCTGTCAGGCAGGACCCTAGTGCTCATAGTACGTGCCCTGTATAAGTTTCCTATGTGGTGCCTAACTGTATCACTGAGGCCCCCACTAACCAGAACCTCAGTGGTTATGCTCTCTCTGCTTTCCAAATCGGTCACTCCAGGCTAGTGACTAAATTTACCAATTCACATTGGCATACTGGAACACCCATATAATTCCCTTGTATATGGTACTGAGATACCCAGGGTATTGGGGTTCCAGGAGATCCCTATGGGCTGCAGCATTTCTTTTGCCACCCATAGGGAGCTCAGACAATTCTTACACAGGACTGCCACTCCAGCCTGTGTGAAATAATGTCCACATTATTTCACAGCCATTTTCACTGCACATAAGTAACTTATAAGTCACCTATATGTCTAACCTTCACTTAGTGAAGGTTGGGGGCCAAGTTACATAGTGTGTGGGTACCCTGGCACTAGCCAAGGTGCTCCCACATCGTTCAGGGCAAATTCCCCAGACTTTGTGAGTGCGGGGACACCATTACACATGTGCACTATACATAGGTCACTACCTATGTATAGTGTCACAATGGTAACTCCGAACATGGCCATGTAACATGTCTAAGATCATGGAATTGTCACCCCAATACCTTTCTGGTATTGGGGGGACAATTCCATGATCCCCCGGGTCTCTAGCACAGTACCCGGGTACTGACAAACTGTCTTTCCGGGGTTTCCACTGCAGCTGCTGCCAACCCCTCAGACAGGTTTCTGCCCTCCTGGGGTCCAGGCAGCCCTGGCCCAGGAAGGCAGAACAAAGGATTTCCTCTGAGAGAGGGTGTTACACCTTCTCCATTTGGAACTAGGTGTGAAGGGCTGGGGAAGAGAAGCCTCCCCCAGCCTCTGGAAATGCTTTGATGGGCACAGATGGTGCCCATCTCTGCATAAGCCAGTCTACACCGGTTCAGGGATCCCTCAGCCTTGCTCTGGCGCGAAACTGGACAAAGGAAAGGGGAGTGGCCTCTCACCTGACCTGCACCTCCCCTGGGAGGTGTCCAGAGCTCCTCCAGTGTGCTCCAGACCTCTGCCATCTTGGAAACAGAGGTGCTGCTGGCACACTGGACTGCTCTGAGTGGCCAGTGCCAGCAGGTGACGCCAGAAACTCCTTCTGATAGGCTCCTTCAGGTGTTGCTAGCCTATCCTCTCTCCTAAGTAGCCAAACCTCCTTTTCTGGCTATTTAGGGTCTCTGCTTTGGGGAATTGCTTAGATAACGAATGCAAGAGCTCATCAGAGTTCCTCTGCATTTCTCTCTTCACCTTCTGCCAAGGAATCGACTGCTGACCACGCTGGAAGCCTGCAAAACTGCAACAAAGTAGCAAAGACGACTACTGCGACCTTGTAACACTGATCCTGCTGCCTTCGCAACTGTTTTCCTGGTGGTGCATGCTGTGGGGGTAGTCTGCCTCCTCTCTGCACTAGAAGCTTCGAATAAATCTCCTGTGGGTCGACGGAGTCTTCCCCCTGCAACCGCAGGCACCAAAGAACTGCATCACCGGTCCTCTGGGCCTCCTCTCAGCACGACGAGCGAGGTCCCTTGAACTCAGCAACTCTGTCCAAGTAACTCCCACAGTCCAGTGACTCTTCAGTCCAAGTTTGGTGGAGGTAAGTCCTTGCCTTCCCACGCTAGACTGCATTGCTGGGTACTGCGTGATTTGCAGCTGCTCCGGCTCCTGTGCGCTCTTCCAGGATTTCCTTCGTGCACAGCCAAGCCTGGGTCCCTGACACTCTAACCTGCAGTGCACAACCTTCTAAGTTATCCTCCGGCGTCGTGGGACTCCCTTTTGTGACTTCGGGTGGACTCCGGTTCACTTTTCTTCTAAGTGCCTGTTCAGGTACTTCTGCGGGTTCTGCCTGCTTCTGTGAGGGCTCCCTTACTTGCTGGCCCCCCCCTCTGTCTCCTCATCCAGGTGGCGACATCTGGTCCCTCCTGGGTCACAGCAGCATCCAAAAACCCTAACCGTAACCCTTGCAGCTAGCAAGGCTTGTTTGCGGTCTTTCTGCGTGGGAGCACCTCTGCAAGCTTCTTCACGACGTGGGAAATCCATCCTCCAAAGGGGAAGTTTCTAGTTCTCTTCGTTCTTGCAAAACACAAAGCTTCTTCCAACAGGTGGCAGCTTCCTTGCACCCTCAGCTGGCATTTGTTGGGTTCCTGCCCACTCTCGATACTGTTGCGACTATTGGACTTGGTCCCCTTGGCATACAGGTACTCAGGTCCGGAAATCCACTGTTGTTGCATTGCTGGTGTTTGTTCTTCCTGCAGAATCCCCCTATCACGACTTCTGTGCTCTCTGTGTGTAGTAGGTGCACTTTACACCTACCTTTCAGGGTCTTGGGGTGGGCTATTTTTCTAACCCTCACTGTTTTCTTACAGTCCCAGCGACCCTCTACAAGCTCACATAGGTTTGGGGTCCACTCATGGTTCGCATTCCACTTTTGGAGTATATGGTTTGTGTTGCCCCTATACCTATGTGCTCCTATTGCAATCTACTGTAACTTTACATTGCTTGCATTACTTCCTTTTGCTATTATCTGCATAATTTTGGTTTGTGTACATATATCTTGTGTATATTTCTCATCCTCCTACTGAGGGCACTGACCGAGATACTTTGGCATATTGTCATAAAAATAAAGTACCTTTATTTTTTGTATATCTGTGTATTGTGTTTTCTTATGATATTGTGCATATGACACCAGTGGTATAGTAGGAGCTTTACATGTCTCCTAGTTCAGCCTCACCTGCTTTGCCATAGCTACCTTGTATCAGCCTAAGCTGTAGAAACACCTCTTCTACACTAATAAGGGATAACTGGACCTGGCACAAGGTGTAAGTACCTCTGGTACCCACTACAAGCCAGGTCAGCCTCCTACACCACGACACTCTGCCACTGAACTCTACTCCTCCCTACTCCACTCTGACACTCCAATTCACGATATGACATCATACTCCCCACTAACTTTTAGCCATGCTGGACAGCAGCCACACTGGTGTACACCATGGCAAAACACATTGCCAAAGCCAATAGCTCTTGTATAGGTGAGACCTATTGGCTTTGCCAATGCTTGCTATTAATGATTTAAGTTATGCACATGATTACTCTCTTGAAGCGTTGATTGATTGACTCTTGACAAAAAGTAATAGAGAGATTATTACTCTTGTCCCACTCTGTGGATCTAGAAGCAGTGCAGAAGGAAATGAATGCCATCTCCTTTTAGTGTTGCCAATAGGATGGTCTAGTCCGTGGACAAATGTATAACATGATGGCTGTTTTATTGGAAGTACTTTATAAGAATGCAAAGAACCTTAAAAATTATAACAATCATGAAGGGCCTGATAACTAAACACTGAGGTTAGGAAATAGCATGTAACATTCTTAAATGGAGTTGTTCTGCGGGGGTAGTCTTTAAGCAAAATGCTTGTTTTCCAGTCAGCTCCCAAGTTTGATGGATATGCAGGAAGATTTCCTCAAGGTAGAAATCTTCTTTTCAGAGATGCAGTGCCTCATTTGAGTAAGCTATCACTAACATCAAATGAGTCCTTCCCCTGACTGAATCCCTGCACCTTCCATGAAATTATTGACCAGTTGGAAGCGTCTTCACTCTGCCCAGGAATAATTAACATAACCTGAGCTATGCATTCTCTTTCATCTAAAAGTGGGAATCTCTCTTGTCTTGAACACGCGGATACAAAATAGGTAATTTCAGCCTCATAGGAAATGAGAATTTTGGATCTCTTGTTCTCTAACACACAGGAAGTGATTGACATTTCTGTTGAGGATCCTATTCTGCATTATATTTAGATACCCTTCATAGTAAGTTTATTCATTTGGCTTTGTGAGTAGATTCCCAGGCTCAACAAGTCTTCTTTGATAGCTGCCCTAGTCTCCCTCTTATGTGCGAGGTCCTTCAGTACATTTTTATGAATGAGCAATCACAAGAAACCAGAAATCCCAATGTCTGTGCGGTCGTATCCCCAATTTGTGTATCCTCTACTTCTGCCACGATGTGTTTGGTTACAATCCTTGTATACGGTGTGTGAACGTGTCAGGAAAAACAAAATGTAGTCTCCCTCCCCTTCAATAATTTTTTTTCAGACATTTACTAATTCCATATCAAGCATGGCTCTCCTCCAATATTTACTAACTGTTCTTGTATTCTCACAGCAGTCCTTCAATCTTCCTATCCTGTCCATGCGCACTAGAATGATGTAGTCCTGAATAATGACAAAGGAGATGTAATACTGGCTGAAGATGTCAAGGTGCACTTTAAGTATTGATCTTTCCCCATATTGGTTGCATAAACATTTGCCAAAGGGACACACTTCCCTTGTAAATCGATTTGAAATAAAATGCATTTATGGAGGTGGATCCCTCTTTAAATCCACCAGCAATTTCTACCTATGAGGATTGCAACTCTGACTCTTAGCCCAAGCCTTACACAATGAGCTGCATTGTGTTGTAGCTCATTCCTAGTTAAGTGTTTACTTGTGCCAGATATTTTGATGCCTGTATATTTCAGATGGACCCACAATTTGGTAGTTTTAGACTGAGTCCAATTCCCTCTCAACAAGAGTTGTTGTTCTTGCCATTTAGATGTAGAGTAACGTACTTTGCAAGCAGTAAGTAATTCATTCCACGATTTTGGGTGTTATTTGAGAAAGCACCCTATCCTTCTCCCTTTAAAACAACCACAAAACCTCCAAAAATAAACTGTAGAAACCATATCCTAAAAAGAGTAGAGCTCAGACATCAATCCTCGACCGCAACGGTAAGCTGATAGGTAGTTTGGATTTAAGGGTAGTGTTAAAGTTGATACCTCCCTATCCAAACCTGTGGTAGAACTATGATGTGTATCCCTCCTGTTGTACTCTACACTTGACCGATGACCATCTCACCTATTATAAATATACCCTAAATATTCACAGCAGTCCACTGTCAATATCACCTTATTATAAAAACTAAATACAGGAGTGAAACTGCTTCATGTAACGTCCAGGAAATATTCTACTTTTTAATCAAGAGGAGATTCTTCTGTTGTCCTGTTGAAACCAGTCGAGCAGTTGTCTCTCACTGTCATCTATCTTGGTGCCGGTCCTGGGCTTTGGATCTTCTTCCTAGTGTGTTAATCTTTTTTTTCTGTATTAGCTACTCTTCATCTTGTTATGTGTTCAGGATGGTTTCCCTTTCCTCATCTGGCCTTTTGAAACTGTAGACGACTTGGGAACGTCTACATATAGTTTCTGTGTCTGTCAGCTATCGTTTTGTGTGAAATAGTGTGACTTGATATCAGTGATCTAATGTTTATCCAGTATTGGATCTTTCATAAATTCACATGCTTGAATCATCCCCGTCGTCGAAGTGGGAGTCCCACGGTACATAAAATAGCAATAAATAATAAATATATTTATTTTGCTATAGGCTATAATTGAGCCAGCAATTGCTCACATAGCCTATCCATGTCCTTTTGTGAAAGGACCCAAACCTGCCTGCTGTTCAATCAGGCTCCAGCACCCTCTAGAACCTTCTCCAGAGAAGCTCCCTTCCTCAGATTTTCTACCGCACATCGTGTGAAGGGACTCTCCCTGAGCTCTGCTCAGTTTTTCTTCTACTTCAGAACTTTTTCTCTCAAAAGAGTTGAAAATATGTCGGATTCTTCTAGGAAAGGCCTTTTCCGCCCTTGCAAGACCTGTGGAAAGAAAAGGCTCCATGTGGATGACCCACATAAAGACTGTTTGTATTGTCTCTACCCACAACACCAGGTTAAGGACTGCAAAATATGTCGCACCTTCTCCGCAAAGACCCTCAGAGGCCGTGAGGGCAGGCTCCTGACATGGTTACAGGCCAAACCCTGTACTTCAGGTGAGGAGAGTGGGTCAGAGAGGCCACACAAAAGGTCCAGATCTGAGGACCTGGGCCACACAGAAACATCCAGGAAGAGGCAGAAAGCACATCATGGGAAGGGCTTACAGACTTCAGTCTCCTCTGAGCCTTCCTCTCCTCTTCAAAAGAAGGAGTCCTACCGTCTATCTCCTTCCTCAGAACCTTCCACTTCTGGAAAAATGACTCTAAAAATTAGATCGACGACAACACCGTCGACGACTGGGACGACGACGACAGTACCAACAACTACCGTCTCCACTACATCGTCGACGAGACCGTCGTCATTGTCGACTACCTTAACATCGACGGTAAGGGATCCTATCCCCTCTCTCAAAACTCTGTCGACGAGTATAGTAAAAACATCGTCGGTTGCAACACCGTCGATGACTGCCCCGTCGACTATGTCAGCGGCGCCATTGTCATCGGCGCTTTCGCCATCGACGGAGACACTGTCAAAGAAGACATCCTCGACGAAGACACTACCGTCGACGACACTACCGTCGACGAAACCATTGTCGGCGAGACCACCGTCGACGGAAAAATCTGTACCGTCCACGGCTGCATCAACGTTCACGCCATCGACAGCACTGGTGCCTAGTAGACAGATTGAGGCCACTCCTGCCTCTTCCAGGTCTCCAGATCTCCGAGCCATGGTCCGGATCAGATCTCTACCTGCACCGGACATTTATCCAACTGAGAAATCTCCAAACAAGGTGTCGGCTTTAGTACCTAGTCCTCTTCTTGACTGGGTGGAATCTGACGAGGGTCCTTTCGGAGATGCACATAGCCCCTCGCAGCTCCGTGTCAAGTACCAAGATGAGGATGAAGAGGATGAGTATGAACAATACCAACCATACTACTCTCATCAGGAACAATATTACGAAACACGAGAGCCTCAACACAGAGATACTGTACAAATGCCTTCCTCCTTAATCCAGGATTTACAACCCATGCTTCAGGATTATAGGAGAAGGTTCCCACTGGCAGCGGAAGATCAACCACCAGCGCCAGTCTCTCCGGTGACACCAGTTAATGCTCCTCCTCCTCCAACTACTCCAAGATTGACATCCCACTCTGTGTTAGCTGCACCCCCCAGAGATGAAGGTTCCACTTCAGGGGAAGAGGAACAAGAAGAAGGAGAAATTTCCACTCCACAACACCCTACCGAGGAATGGGATAATTACTTGGCCCCCACTCCTTCTCCACCACCTCCTCGCCCCTATGATTCTCCGCCCGAGGACATAGGTGGTTTCCATAATCTTATGGACAGATCCGCGGAACGTTTTCACCTTCCAACATTTGTCTCTATGTCTGAATGTTTCCTACATGATTTCAAGGAGCAATCACGGAAGTCGGTACGGTCCATTACAATTATTGATTTTATATGGAGCGAGGGCACAAAGATTATGCAAAACCCGGCTACGATTCCTCCAGTTCCAGAAAAACTGGATAAGAAATACAAGGCAACCCAAGATTTTCCGGCATGCCTTACTGGCCATCCAAAGCCTGACTCGGTGATCTCACAGGCTGCTCAAAGGCGCTCCAAAAATCCATCGATGCCTATCTCTACTCCTTCAGAAGGAAGGTCGCAGACTGGACAATATAGGCAAGAGATTCTCCTCCATGTCTGCAATCACTGTCAGGGCAGCAAATTCTTTAGCGATTCTATGCCGATATGACCGCCAAATGTGGTCCGACATGCAACCTTTCCTGTACCTCATCCCTGAAAATATACAAGCAGAGGCACGAAAGATCCTACAGGAAGGTGAGCGTACGTCGGAAGAAATTATCGACTGCGCTCTTGACATAACCTCTACTGGTTTACACCAACTAGCGGGTGCCGCGGTCTTACGACGGCAAGGTTGGCTCAAGGCCACATCTTTTAGACCAGAAGTGCAGTCCTGAATCCTAGACATGCCTTACGATGGCGAATCTCTATTTGGCAAACATGTGGATGACGCACTTCAAGCCATCAAGACTGACACGGACACCGCCAAGTCCCTGGGTACCCTGCAGTACCGGAAACAGCCCTTTCGAGGGGCTAGAGGAAGAGGCTTCGCCTCATTTTGAGGTTCCTTCCATAGACAATACCAGCAATCCCAGTACAGGCCTTCATACCACCAGCAGTACAGGCAATCAACTGCCTCTATACCAGACAATGAGGTAAACGAAGACAGGGTTCGCAATCCAGAGATCAACCCAGAAAACAATGATCTTCTACAGGCACCGGCTATGCCCACGACATCAGCAAATAGGAGCAAACATTTCCAACTTCATCCAAGAGTGGAAGAAAATAACATCAGACAGATGGGTGCTGGATATAGTGACAAGAGGTCATAGCCTGAAATTCACACAAAAGCCACCGCTTCACCCACCAACATCAGGCAGGTCTCTACATCGTCGTCTGCTTCAAGAGGAAGTATTCAGCCTTCTGGCCAAAGGGGCTATAGAGGCAGTTCCTCTGCAACAACGGGGTCTCGGATTCTACTCCCGTTTTTTTCCTCATAAGGAAGAAGTCAGGAGAGTGGCATCCTATACTAGACCTCAGGAAACTCACCAAGTTCCTTAACAAACAATCCTTCCAGATGATCACACTGTCAAGTATCTTGCACCTCCTGAATCCTGGAGATTTTATGACAACTCTAGATCTCCAGGATGCCTACTTCCACATTCCAATACACCAAAAGCATCGCAAATATCTCCGTTTTACAGTAGCCGGTGCCCATTATCAGTTCAGTGTCCTACCATTTGGCCTCAGATCAGCTCCGAGAATCTTCACGAAATGCCTTGCCCCGGTCGCAGCCTCCCTCAGAAGCAAGGGTTTCCAGGTGTTCCCATACCTGGACGACTGGCTTATAAAAGCTCTGTCATCTCTACTAGCTTCCAAAGCGACAAACGCCTGCCTAAAACTATTCAATGGTTTGGGTCTAACAGTGAACCTACAGAAGTCAGTCGTGCTTCCCGCATGCAGGAGAGTTTTCCTGGGAGCAGAATTAGACACTATCGAAAACAAGGCATATCTTACCCTAGCAAGGCAGCAGAAGCTGACGCAATTGGCTGTCACAATCTCCACAAGAAAGTTCGTTTCAGTACGACTATTCAAATCGCTTCTGGGCATGATTTCCTCAGCCATAGTCCTAGTATGGCTAGCAAGACTCAAAATGAGGCCGCTGCAAGAAGAACTGCAACTTCAATGGACCCAGTCGCAAGGATCCTTTGACGACTTAATAACTATCACACCAAGGATTCGGCAGACGTTAGAATGGTGGTCTCAGATCAACCACCTCTCCCACGGTCTAACTTTTCTGACACCAATAACAGATTTCATCATCACCACGGACGGCTCCTTGGAAGGATGGGGAGGCCATTTACAGGACATGCGCATTCAAGGCAGCTGGTCCAAGCTCCAAAAAGAGATGCACATAAACCTGTTAGAGCTGAAGGCGATTCATCTCACGCTCAAAGCTTTTCTGCCACGCATCGCAGGATCATCAGTGTTAGTCAGAACAAACCCAACAAGCATTTTCTACATCAACAAGCAGGGAGGAACAAGATCCCTCTCCCTCTCCCTCTCAAGAGAAGCTCAGTCTCTCTGGAACTGGCTCACACTGAACAACGTTCGCCTCAGGGCGGAGCACCTGGCTGGGGTCAACAATGCTCTAGCGGACTCTCTCAGCAGGACGGACGACAACTGTCACGAGTGGGAACTCAACCAGACCATACTCGAGGACATCTTCCAACGATGGGGTCGGCCGATCCTAGACTTGTTCGCCACCTATCTGAACGCCAAATGCCAGTTTTACGCCAGCCGATACCCACTCCCGGGGTCATGGGGAAATGCTCTTTTGATAAGATGGTCCGGGATCTTTGCATACGCTTTTCCCCCCATTCCACTGATTCCCAGGCTCCTCAGGAAAATGAAGACCGAATGCTGCAGGATCATTCTCATAGCCCCCAAGTGGCCCAGGCAGTACTGGTACACGGAGCTCCTACTCCGGTCAGTAGCCAATCCAGTCCGCCTCCCTTGCAAACACAATCTTCTAACGAAGAATCAGGGTCTCATCTTACATCCCGACCAAACTTCACTACACTTGCATGCTTGGCTCCTGAGTACAGAGAGTTCCAAGATATGAACATTGATCAAGAATGTAGACTTATATTATCTAAGGCACGAGCAGAGAGCACAAACAAGACATACAAACTCAAATGGAAGAGATTCTGTGTTTGGTGCTCTCAGAATAATTTTCACCCATTTCAGATTAATCCTGAGCAAATTCTTTCTTACCTGCTCTCTCTCTAAAGCTGGTCTTTCCCATGCATCAGTCAAGATTCACCTAGCAGCTATAGCCTCTTACAGACGATCGGCGGACATGCCATCCATCGGCTCATCCAGAGTCATCAAACAGTTTATGAAAGGGCTGTTCCGCACCTTTCCTCCGGTACGCTTACCTCCGCCAGAGTGGCATCTTAATATTGTCCTCTCCCAACTCATGAAAGCTCCTTTTGAACCCATTCATAGGGCGGAGCTCAAGTACATCACCTGGAAAGTGTCAACCTTGCTCGCTCTCACCTCTACCAGGAGAGTCAGTGATATACAGGCGTTCACTACTAAAGAACCCTTTTTGGTTTTCTCTGAAGATTTCGTTATGCTCCGAACCAATCCCAAATATATTCCCAAGGTTCCATCTTCGTTCCACCTCAATGAACCCGTTATTTTACGAACCTTTTTTCCAAACCCTACTACGATAACAGAAAAAACTCTCCACTCTTTGGACATCAAACGATGCGTAAAATTTTATCTGCAAAGTACCAAACACATCAGAAAATCAGACCAACTCCTAGTATCTTATTCTCTGGGACCACAGGGAACAGGAGTAACCAAAGCCACTATAGCCCGATGGATTTCTTCGACAATCCAATTTTGTCACACCAAGGCAGGAAAACCCTTGACTAGGCGCCCGAGAGCCCATTCCACAAGAGCAGTCTCCACATCGGCTGCTTTGTTTCAAGGTATTGCTCTTGATAAAATTTGGCAGGCTGCGACATGGAAAACTACGCACTCCTTTACGCAGCACTATTGTTTGGAGTCATCACAAAGAACAGACTCTCTAGTAGGACAAGCTGTGCTACGCCATCTCTTTCATTAAGGTGAGACCTTTCCTTAGTTATAGACAGATGGTTTGAAATGCAAATAACCATGCTTCGATTATGCTTCCATGTGAATATGTAAGGTGTATGTATGTATTTATAGATGTGTGTGTGTGTGTATATATATATATATGTGTATATATGTATATGTTTGTGTATGTGTATATATGTATATGTTTGTGTATGTATATATATGTATATGTTTGTGTATGTATATATATGTTTATATCGGTATTTACAGCATGAATTTTAGTATTTATGTACACGTACTTAAAGTATCTGTATTCCTTTGTAACTCACGATCAGAAATGTATGAGTTTACTATGATTATTATTAATATTATTTATATTGGAGATAGAGGGTCTTCATGCTCGCATCCTCCACCCACGCTGGATACAATGTTTATCAACCATACTGCCAGTCTATTCAGATTCAAGCATGTGAATTTATGAAAGATCCAATACTGGATAAGAAAACAAGTTACTTACCTGTAACTACAGTTATCCAGTATTGGCATCTTTCATAAATTCACATACGACCCACCCTCCTCCCCTTTGATGCTCGCATTTCCTCTCAGGTTCTAATTTTACACTCTCGTGCTGGAAAATCTGAGGAAGGGAGCGTCTCTGGAGAAGGTTCTAGAGGGTGCTGGTGCCTGATTGGACAGCAGGCAGGTTTGGGTCCTTTCACAAAAGGACATGGATAGGCTATGTGAGCAATTGCTGGCTCCATTATAGCCTATGGCAAAACATTTTTATTTATTATTTATTGCTATTTTATGTACCGTGGGACTCCCACTTCGACGACTGGGATGATTCAAGCATGTGAATTTATGAAAGATACCAATACTGGATAACTGTAGTTACAGGTAAGTAACTTGTTTTCATATTGTGGTATGTATTTAATTGATGAAATGCTAAGTGATCTTAATTGTGAATTACCAGATCAGTAAACTTATAGCTGAATTACCCTTTTTTCATAAATCTGAGGACAATAAATGTTGTCAATGAATGCCTTTGGTGTTTTCATTCTCTGCTTTATTTAGGAGGTCCCACCTCGAATCAATTTCACTTCACTATGTGCCTCATTACAAGTGGTTCTTACAATGTTTTATAAAGTGGTTCTTAGAGTATGTTTTTGAGGACCTCTGGTCTGCTGGTGCTGGCGAAATAATATGCAATCTCCACTGCTCCAGTGACAAAGTTCAGTAGCTTGGTGTGATAGTTGGATAGTGCTAACACAGAAAGCTTGAATATGATGCCCCTTAATGCAAGTAGAACAGGACTTTCTTTAAAGACAATTGATGGGGTGCCTTCTTGAGCATTTTCTGCAACTGATATCTGTTAAGCGACGTGATCTCCAGTTCTCAAAGAGCGTGCATCCCATTTCAACTCCAGTCAAAGCCCCAACATCTTTGTCAGATCTTTTCTAATCATGTATAGCAAGATGCGAGTGTCGGGCGCAAAGCTGGAGAGGCAATTATAGGTTGAGCACGCAAGTGCTCTGGCTTGTTGTAATCGATCTGTGAGGTGTTAACCATGTCCACCGCATGCCCATCACTATCCCTTGTTCGTGGGTTTGCCTTTCAAAAATCCTTCATCATTGGTAAATGCTTTAGGTTTGTTCCTCCTTGGGGCAGTTTTATTACCGCCTTGACCATCAACCCTGTTACATGGATATTTTCACGTTTGATGATACGTTTGACTGCAAGCGAACTTCTTTTCCTTTTATGTCTCTCCTTCGCGCTCAAGGCGGCTGTGGCACTTTGAATCAGATCAGCTGGCTTATGTCATGCATTTTACTTTTTATTATCAATTTATGTGGCAAGAAAAGTCCAGTTAGAAATGTACAACTCTAATAGCTCTAACTCGAGCAAATGCGAGACCCATTGTATTGCAAATGCTTGTTTAAACTGAACTTTTTCCCGTGAAGGATTGAAGCCCTAGGAGGTCTGTTTTGTAAGCACCTTTAGTGTCATGGATAGATGTAACCTGGATAATTGCCTTAGCACTTAGCAAAGATGATTTCAAGCACATGACTTGGATGAGGGTAAATCTTTTAAGGGCCAGGGTTGCTTTCAAATTTGCTTCTTTTACTTGTTTCGAGTTATGTTTATTCTGAACCTAGATTGTTGAGTCATATCTGAAAATTGAACAAGTTTTGTATTATATACTATTATAGCTAATTGAAAGGATTGACCCATGGTGCCGTTAAATTTCATTAGCTCTTCTCATGATTAATTTGTCCATAGATTTTCTGGTTATCATGATGGATTTAATAAGTCATTAATCCCAGGTATTTTTACTCCTTACTGTTTCTGGTGGTTCGACCTTGTAACGCCAAATGTAATTTATTCCAATGATCGTTATCATGCTGTTTTTTTAAAGTAAGAGTTAGCTTTAAACAATGCGGCAAGGCAGTTTATTTAACTCTAGGGCCAAGCATTTGTGTGTCTGATGATAAATATTATCAGCGTAGAATAGGGATCTGTATGGCCCTTCCACTGCATGTGCAAGTTAACTGCAGTCTTCTCTTCCAGAAATCTACTACTCCTTAAACTAAGGTGTAAGTATCGGGGTGACTGTTCTTTCTGTAGTGCAGGTGGACATATGGAAACAGGATTCTGCAAAACATAAAGCATTTGCTAGCATGTTTATTATTTGAAATGCTCAACATATTTTAATTAATGCTTATATGTTTTTTTTCAGTTGAAATAAGTGCCCCCAAGAAGCAAATGAAAATTAAATCCGAGTCATCTGAAGAGCTGCAGTATGTCTTTAAAATCTTTGGTTTAACTTTACCACATCGATTTGATGTAATAACATTTAAAGACGTGGCAAAATATTTTCTGTAGACATTTATACATCGTTTTTAAATGTACTGCAAATTCTTAATGGTAATCTTCCACCGAGTTTTAAAGTGCTGCACAAAAGCTTTTGTGCAGACAGATATAAAGCATGTTACTTGGCTGTTCAGTAGATCATCACCATCACCCTGGTCATATCATTTACTCTACTGTCCTGCTTTAAAGCTCTTGTACACCAAATACGTATTGCCATTTTGGCGGTATTGGTTTCTGGATATATTGTTGAATCTCTAAATGCTTCATTGTAGTGCACTGTTTACAAGTAAAGTATTGTGTTTGGTTAAGGATTTGATTACAGCTGTTTGTGTTTGTGTTTCAGACTGCTCAAGTTTGGTATCATAGAAAAACACCGGACAATGTTTGACCATGGGTAGTGGGAAAGTTAGATTGTGAGACACTGAGTTGTCAGCAAATGTTATTAAGATATTGGGCCCAAACACAGGAAGGCTTTACACAGCAGTTTGCAAGACAATAAGATATCCATTATACAGAAAATTTACTTTGTAGGTTTCTCCAGGGCAGAATGGGTGGACCTATTGGTTTTCAATATTCCTTGTTTACGCAGAGTACAATTTCTCGACATGTAGTTTTTGTTTATTTAAAAAACAATGTGTCCACAAAGTGAGTACTATTGCTACCTGCAAGACTGGTAAATAAATAATATTTTGTTTTTATATAGCATTTCATCATCATATGTTTCAGAGACTAGCCCCAGAGAACACTATATAAACATTAATATAGCAAGAAAAAAGTTACATATGAATAGAACTAGAATAAAATATAGACCTGTGTGTGCAGATATAACAATAAAGAATCATTCCATTAATATGATACTGGATAAAGATCACTTAAACCTAGTTACAAATAGTCTTCCTCTGCTGGTGCAATGTCATGTGCATATGAGATATACTGAACACAATTGGGTCAATAAAATTGATTCTAATTAATCATAAGGCCATCTTGTAGTGGGAAACACCAGTGAGTCTACACACTGGATCCAGCTAGTTTCTTCTTTGCTTTGCATTACAAGAGCAGAAGAAGATAAAGTGGGCCTCTGTCTCACTTGTTAGCGGACACAGGTCTTCTTCGGATGAAACACTAGTAGACAACCATTTGCACTTGAGACTTTTCAGAAGTAAGACTTTGTGTCTGAATTTCACATATAATGGTCTGTCTAATGGAGGACATAATTCATCTAGGAAGGCTCAAATGTCTGTTTGCTCCTAAAATCCAGGGAGTGGTCAATACTACTTCCTGGGCAAACAATTGGAGCCAAGACTCCTGAACATACAACCAGTAAGCAAATTTCCCTTACCTCTAGTTACAGAGCCAAAGTTGGTTGTCAGTTTGTTCATTCCAGAGGTGTCCAGCTATCGCTTTACTACTGTTCGTAGTGAAGAGATGGTTCAGGCAGGATCTAGATTTAATACTTCTTGCATACACCCTCTGTAGGGTGCAAGAATTTCATTAGACAAAATTCTACAACAATGTGAGATAGGCCTGAATTTATTTATGTTCTCCAAACTCTTCATGGTTGGCGGCCAAAACAAAGCATAATGGCAGTATTGGTAAGCTTTAGAGTAGTTTGACTAGTGACCTTAAAAAATGTATTCTTGACTCTAGTCCGGTCTTGTACATTATTGCAGTACCAGGGTTTGATGCCATATATCATTGCACCCAGAGCATTTGCCTTATGAAACTGCAGTGCTGGTGAAACATGCTTAAGATCTGTTTTGCCAAAATAAGTTTGTTTGATAGCACTGTAGTTGTCTTGTCTCTAAATGCTGTAAATCGTGTTATGACCTTTTAATGAATAGGTTTCTAGAGATCTCAAAAGAATGGAAGACTTTGGTGATCTATTCAGGATTCAAACTCATGTACAGCAGATATCAGTAGCCAGAGTTTAACTCCCTAATCCCTGTTGCTGACACTTAGTCACATGACAAAGGGACTGAAGACTGTCATACAGGGCTCATGGAGGGGAACTTGGACTTATCAAGATTGATTTGACTGAGGTATGATAGTTTAGCTGAGAGGTTGTTAGTGGGCTCAAGTAGAGGTCTTTGTTGGAATAGAAATATATTCTACATGGTAAACAGGAGTGTTCCCCTGCTCTGAATAATAGGCAGCATGTATCTAGTATCCTGACTTTCAATTTTGGCCCTGGTATCACACTAATTTAAGTATGAGTGCAGAGGCCTAGGACTGTCATTCAGTGATGCCCCAGATGACCGAGGGCTTCCCCAGACTCTGATTATCCAAGGCCTACTATGGACTGTAATTATGTAACCACCATAGGCCCATGCAGCTATCAAAATGCTGAAGGCCAATGAGGGGTTGCTTTGTCCGGCTCAATGAAGACCTGATCAGGACTGAAACTGCTGATGTGTTGAAAGTGTGAACGAAGCTGCTTCTCCCAAACTGCCGAAAGCCTATTCCTCGTCCCCACCTGCCTACCAGTCAAACTGAACATGGGTTACAACTGCCGAATTGTGGCGGGCCCACTCTGGGACTGTACCTATGGTTTAGTTGGAACTTCATCTTCTTCAGGACTGTTAATCATCAGGCAACAAACTGCATTTGGATAGTGGAGCTGCTTTATGCAGTGTTCACAACTGTAAAAGGCTGGACAGGCACTCAGATGAATGTGACCCTGCATCGAGTGCTGAGCAACACCACAGAAGACTGCTGACTTGATGAAGCTCTCATGAATGCATGAGAGTGCCTCCAAAGTGTAAGGTTACCCTGAAAGGACCTTGGCAGAAGTCTTCCTTTCTGCAAAGAAGCCAGTTGTGAGACTGAGTGGCACTATAAAGTGTGGGTGATTGAACTGCTCCAAGTGTAATCGACTCTACTCCCAATAAGACCTAAATAAGTGGGGACCAAAAAAAGGAGAGATAGTCTCGGAAGGGGCAGAGAGGGAGTGGAGTGGGTGCAATGCTTACGAGCGATGGCTCCAACAGACCCTGACTTTTATATCAAAATTGAAGTATTTAGTATAACTGTGTAAATAAAGTTCATTTGTTTAATTGAGCTTTGAGTTTGAGCACTTGTATAGAAACCTCCATGAGAAGCTTTTGATTCCTTACCCTTGTTTTCCTACAGGGGGTTGACCTTGGCCCAGTTTGCAGAGCTAAAGTAGGAAGGGACACGGACATCAGTGGCAAAGTACCTCACCCACAGTTGAAGCCTAGCAACTCCTCCTGTACCATGGCCTGTCAGGACTCCCCGCCGAGTCTGTTGGAACTCCAGACGGATCACCCATTGAGTTCATGGAGTATCTACCCATGGATGTAGCGTAGGGAAGCAGAGGAGCATAGAAAGGCATACACAGGGAAGAGCAGCTGTTGGTTGAGCACAGGATAGCGAAGGCAGAGCAAACTTAGCGTGAACAACAGAGAGCAAACCAATAATGGGCAACACACTGGTTACCACTAAGGTTGTATACAGGTAAGGCTCAGAACTCCTCACAGTAATAGGGAATGTCAATGCCTCTGTGCAGATTACTATTACAGATAATCACCCCTCCAGCCCTATTGATGGGAGGGAACAGAAACAATTCTGTCTCTGAACCCTGTGGGCACAAACAAGGATTGTATTTGCATACATAAGACAAGCCCTTATGGGTTCAGCAGTTCCTAGAAAATAGCAATGTCACAGATAAAACACATAAGGCTACATACAGCACAAGACAAAGGATGGGGCAGGATTTGCCTCCTGGAAACCAAGAACCAACCCTGTACAAAGGAAAACACTTACACACAGTTGAAGACTAATAGTACACTTACCAGACACAATAGCCTAAGAGGAAATTACAGAGCAAGCGCTAGAATGGAGCCTAAGAGCTGTAGCAAATATTTCAGGAGCAGGTTACACAAAGGAACAAAAACAGGCAAGTCATACAAGGATTCAATTAAACTGTAATAAGCAAAAGACTTGAAGATCAATAGAACTAATGCAAGGAAAAAAACTGGAGAACAGGTAAGTCATCAACAAGAATTCTAGGAAACTAACATGCAAGAGACTGGAACTTCAAGAGAACTAGAGACTGCAAAATAATTGTAGAGAAAGAAAACAAACTAAGCAAATTCTATGACACAAAGGATAAAATACAGGAGTTAAGGTAGAAGCAAAAGGAATTAGTAATTGAAAATAATAGCAGGAACCAAAGGAATAAACTAGGAAGATTTAGAAAAGGAGCAGCTCAAGGTCTGCACCAGAGTACAAAAAGCTAGACTAAAGTCAAAGCAAATTCCAGCGGGGCTGGTGAAAGCCCTAGCAGGCTGCAGAGGAACACGGCTCAGAACAATCTGTAGCAGGCTGCACAGGAACAGGACACAGCACACAGGGCTGGGAAGAATCTGTAGCAGGCTCACAGGAACAGGGCACAGCAACAGGGCTGGGAAAAGTCTATAGGAGGCTGTACAGGAACTGAACACCGCAAAACAGGGCTTGGAAAAATTTGTGGTAGGCTGCACAGGAACAGGTCACAGCAAAAAGGGCTGAGGCAAGCAGGAACAGGAATGGGAAAACAAACCAACAAGAGGTCTGGTACACCAAGGAACAAACTTCAATGCACGAACACGGGGCTTCAGAAAATGGCAGCTCATAAGCAGTTCCAGGCAGCAGCAAGCCCCAGGGCAGTGTCACATGGCTGGGCTGCAAAAGACTGATCACTGTTGTGTATGATTTCAGACTCTCACAAGTCCCAGAGGAGAGAATCCAGTTTAGAGAAGCAGCAGGACTATTTACAAAGGAAGCAGTGACAGCAGATTCCAGGTCTTATTGACTACTAGGCACTGCATTATAGGTCTTGAAGTCCATGGAAACAAATATAAGTTTCCAGCAGCAAACAATATCAAAAAGGAAAGCAAGCAGGAGTCAGAAAGGGACTCTGGGTGAGTTTTAATGATGAATCCCAGGCCTCAGATGATCCGTGTACAGCATCTCCCAGAGGCGGAACGATGGAGTTGTGACATGGCACTCCTGATTCAGATCTGTGCCTTATGAATAGTGATTAAGGTGAAGTAGTAGGAGGTCTTTTGTGCCAGCATTTGGAAGTAAATTGTTAAGATCAGATGAAATGTCATGTTTGGGTTACACTAGGAGGCAAAGGTTTTTCTTAATTTCATAGTTGAGTAGTCTAACTTGTTAACTTCTCTCACCTACTACTAACACCCTCATAATGAGTGTCCTCCAAATTCTGATAGAGCCAGTAACCGCAGTTACCAGCCCTATCAGAACTATGAGGTCAGCAGGAACACTGTGGATCTCTCTTCTTTAAAACTGAGATTTCGGCCCCTGAAAGCAAGGATCTATGTTTGTGAATTATATGGGAAAATTAGGAATTACCAGTTAAATCTGATCTGGAATTACCAACCGTGCGTAATTCCTAATTTCTTAGTGAACCCTAATACTCCCACTCATAATGGGCTGGATTTTTTCATTGCTTCAGTTACCAGACCCACCAGTATCACTAATTCTGGTGGACGGAAAATACTAGCCTATTTTCCAGGCTGCTCTTAATGAGAACCTTAATGTTCTGTATTAAAAATAACAGCACATTGTGTGTTAGCGAAATATATATCACTATTGATACACATCCAAGATTGAAACAGAAACCTAGGTAAGACTTTGGAAAGTTTGTGTTTGACTTACATTACTTTTACTTGAACTTTGAGTATATGATCAAGAAATCTCATCTGAGATCACGCCCTCTAGTAATGCTTCTAGAATACGTTTTTACTCCTGAGTCTTTTGTTTCACTTCACACATGATCCAAATGTCATACTGAAGTGACCCTAAAGCCCTCAATACACTGAGACCCAGACTTCACCTTAGATAATTTTTTTGATATCTTACAACTCATAATTGATGTGTGTGGAGTATACCAGGGCTAGTTCACATCATAAGTATTCCAGGGGACCATTCACTCATTGGAATATGCTGAGGAACACCACCTCCTGCCCACAAAACCTCCACCATAAAGGTATTTTAAATGTCACCAAACCCAAAAGCCTCCGTGATGTCACTGGCCTCAACAAATACAAACCAGGACTTGTGTATCCTGTGCGATAGTAGTCTCTTTCTATCATGGTTACCCCCATTTTTGGCCTGTTTCTGAGTGTCAATGTGTTTTTACTGTCTCACTGTGATCCTGCTAGCTCATAGTTTGTGGCCTATGTGGGTTGTCAGTATGCTTGACTGTGTAACTGAAGTTCTGCTAACCAAAACTCCAGTGCTTCTGCTCTCTGCTTACCAAATTTATCACTATAGTTTAGTGACTCTGTATTCCAATTCTATTTGGCACACTGGACCTCCCTTATAAGTCCCTAGTACATGATACCTAGGTACCTAGGGCATTGGGGTTCCAGGAGATCCTTATGGGCTGCAGCATTTCCTTTGCCACCCATAAGGAGCTCATACAAACTTTTCTTCAGGACTGTCACTGCAGCTTGAGTGAAACAGTGCAGACAATATTTCACAGCCATTTTTACTGCTATTAGGTAACTTTTATAAGTCACCTATATGTCTAACCTTCATTTACTGAAGGCTAGGTGCAAAGTTACTGTGTGTGAGGGCACCGTTGCAGAAGCAAAGGTGCCCCCACGTTGTCCAGGGAAAGTTCCCCGGACTTCGTGAGTGCGGGGATACCATTATAAGGGTGCACTACATATATGTCAATACATATATGTAGCTTCACAATGGTAACTCCGAATATGGCCATGTGAGGTGTCTAAGATCATGGAATTGTCCCCCCATTCCAAATCTGGTATGGGGGAGAGGGGCAATCCCATGCACCCTAGGGGCTCCACCATGGACCCCCAGTACTACCAAACCAGCTCTCTGAGGTTTCCACTGCAGCCCCAGCTTCGGGAGGAGGGTGTTACATCCTCTCCCTTTGGAAACAAATGTTACAGGCTGGGGAGGGATAGCCTCCCAGAGCCTCTGGAAATGCTTTGAAGGGCACAGATGGTGCCCTCCTTGCATAATCTAGTCTACACTGGTTCAGGGACCCATAGTCCTTTCTCTGGCATGAAACTGGACAAAGGAAAGGGGAGTGACCACTCCCCTGTCCATCACCACCCTAGGGGTGGTGCCCAGAGCTCCCCTAGAGTGTCCTTGGCGTTAGCTATCTTGGATTCCAAGGTGTGGGGACCCTCTAGAGACCTCGGAGTGGCCAGTGCCAGCAGGTGACGTCAGAGACCCCTCCTGATAGGTGCATACTTGGGTAGGTAGCCAATCACCCTCCTCTCAGGGCTATTTAGGGTCTCTCCTCTGGGTGTTTGCTCAGGTTCGGTTTGCAAGACTCCTCCAGGAATTCTCTGCATCCTCTGCTTCAGCTTCTGACTGTTGGATCAACCGCAGACTGCTTCAGGAACCGCTGTAACTGCAACAAAGTATCCAGGAAGGCTACTGTGACCTACAACTTCAGCTCCAGCCAGCATTTGCAACAGTTTCCAATGTGTGCACGCTCTGAGGACTACCCGTCTTCACCCTGCGCCAGAGTCACTTCCCTGCTTCCGCAGGGACCCTTCTGCAACGACAACCGGTACTCTGGGACTCCTATCCTGACAACGCGCTTGCTCCCTGGAACACAGGTGGTGAACTGAAGTGACCCAGACTGTCCAAAGGTCCAGCTGTCCAAATTTTGGTGGCGGTAAAAGCTTGCCTTCCCATGCTGCGACAGTGCCCCTGTGCACCACGTCTTCTGCAGCTCCTTGGGCTTCTGTGCACTTCTTCCAAGATTCCTTTGTGTACAGCGTAGCTTAGGTCCCCAGCACTCTAATCTGCGATACTCAACTCCCTGAGTTGTTCTCTGGCGACGTGGTACCTTCCAGTGTAGTGCTGCAACAGCAGTGGGTAATGTTGCACACAAATATCTGATACAGACTTACTAGCCGCAGATTCCTTACCTTAGAACAGTAGTTCCCAGACGGCGTGCTCCGGGCCGCTTGTTTTACAAATCTCAGCCAGTGGAGCTGTGGTCACTACAAAACTATCAATGCTGCACACATTGTTCAGCAGTGAAGCTTTGCAGATCGTTTTAATGGACTGCAGTTCCTATAGTAGCCATTAGATGCCAGTATTAGCACATAGCCCCAATCTTGGGAACAGCGGCTCCTAGTTGAACCAGTGTGATTGGTGAAGGACAGCTTTAGTTCTACTTATCAGTGTTTCCCCTTTTGTAAACCACCTTATCAAGACAAAAAACTGTTTTTCAGAAGAAAGGTACCCCTACCTTACACACTCATGGTTACTCAGTTTTGTTTTCAATGTTGCTCTCTCTCAGCTTTGCCACAATATTGTTGATATTTTTACATCAGGACTGTCTTTTGAAGTAGTGAAATATGCTGCTGTTAACATGTTTTTCTACATTCAGTCCTGTGTTTGTATTAGTCCATCTGGTGTTTAACTTCTCATAGTTTCTCAAGCTTACCCGTATAATAAATTGTGTGATATGATTTTGATTCCAGAATGGATGCCGTAGGGATTTACATGTATCGTCTTTCAGTATCTGGTGGTGTACAGAAACACCACAGTGCCTGGATTGCATTTGGCATTTTAATGTATTCTCTTTCGCTTTGCTGTGAACTGATGCCGCAGTAGCAATCGTTGTATAAGGTCTCTTCTAGAGGACTGATAAATGAGCATTACAGAGCATACTGTGCAAGAGCAAAGTGCCATTACTCACAGTCAGGTAAGTCAGCAGTTGAAGTGGGCCTACATTGTGCCCCATTTCATGTGTTTGTGGTTGGCAGAAGCAAAATATTTATGACACCACAGTGGACTAGTAATCCATGAACAGGGCTGAAGGAAAGCCCCTGGAAGTATGTATATTATATATATATATATATTTTTTTTAAACAAAAGATTGTGGGTAACGCCCGACCTAAAACATTCCTGCTAGTGGCAAATTAAACAATGCAGTGCAGTTTCTTCTTATCTAGTAGAAGCGTCCAGTGCCCTGTCACATCCAGATTTAAAGACACCTCTTGATCGAGAATATGGTCTCAAAGCAGAGACTCACCTAGCCATATAACAGCTTTTTTTGCCATTTTATGTGGTGCAAATTTGACCCCTCCTTCTGCCAAAAAAAGTAATGTAATGGGGAGCTGCGGCCAACGACCAGTAGGTCAAGGGAGCAGCAGGTTGAAAAAGTTTGGGAACCGCTGCCTTAGATTATTCTCTAGGTGTCAGGCTGGATCTTGAAATTTAGGAGCAGTACACCCTGCATGTTGGTAGGTGACGTTTCTGCTCCCCGTCGTGTCATCTGCGCCGGAAATTGTGCTGTGCCTAATATAGGTGCCACTCCAGCTTGCTGACATCAGTTTTTATTTCTGCACCAGTTAGTGCTGATCATTGAAGAGCTACCTACTCCATTACTTTTAAACTGGTTTTCTTCTTGGCTTTTTGTCTACACTTTAAGACTTTATTCTCCTCAGTGTGACATGAATGTCCCCTAAGAAACCTACGGGTTTCAATCCATATGGTGCCTGTCACAGGCAAATGTCTGTGACGGACACACACGTAGTCTGTTTATGGTACTTGGAGAGAGCGACCACAACTCCAAGGACTGCTGCTCCCTGTACCTGAAGGCCCTGAGAGAACGTTCACTCAGGCTCCTCGACCTCGGGAAGTTCAAAGTCCTGGTTGCGCAGAAGGTCTTGTGACCTCTCGTGAAGTCGCACCCGTTGTTGTCATGTCAAAGTCGTCTGGTAAGTCCCACTGCAAAAAGTCGCAGAGGTCTTCGACTTAACTGCGCCAATCCAAGTCCTCACATCAGGCATGGGAGCGTCAGCAGTCCGGGCCTTGCTCCTCGGCGGAGCCTGCGTCAAGGTTTGCTGCGTGCCTTTCTTAATTTCCTGGATCGACCCCGGCTCAACTAGGAGTTTAATGAGGGTATGCATCTCAGTTTTTGGGCAGCCCGACCCTTCTAAAGCACCTTTTGACCCCATGGGTTCAGGAGGGGCACCTGCTGGATTCCTGCCAGCGGGGTTGCCCTTGATGCCAACTGCGACCTTCATTAGCACCTGTTCCAGTACCAACGCTCCTGACACCCCACAGTGGCACCATCCCCATCGTCATTCCTGACTCTGACATGGAGCCAAAAAGGTGTTGTCTGACTCCGGTGCTTACTTGGACCGTGCCTCCCTATTTGAAGCCAGTGTTTTTTTCCTTCAACAGAGAGGGAGGTGAATGGGCAGGTTCTGAGGACACTTAACTAGCAGATGCCAATGGGTTAGACATCTCACCGGACACTGGCTTGGGCTTTCCCTGACTGTTGCTACAGAGGAGGTTGCATCATTCACTTTGGTGGTGCGAAGGGCAGCTGAGGCCTTGGACTTCTTTTGTCCTTAGTGGCAGTCAGACAGGATTCACCCCACCATCCAAACCCTTACTCCCATTAAAGGAATTCCTTACCACTGTCTTCTTAGGGCATGGTCCAAGCCTTGCACAGGCACTCAGTTGCACAGGACTATTGCCTGCCATCGTCACCCCGCTCCTGGGGACCCCAATTTCCTCACCCTCCACTCCACTCTAAAGGGAGTCCAAGAGGCTGGACTCCTTGGGAAGGAGGATGTTCTCTTCCACCACCCTATCCCTCCAATCGGGGAACACTGCATACCGTTGGTGCTGATCTTCCACACAATCTGGAATTCGATTGTGCAATGTCTGCCTGTGGCTTCGGAGTCCTGAGTTGTACTGTTGCAATATGTGCCAAGAACTTCAACCGACAGGCTTTCAAATTACAGAAAATTCTGTTTCCAAAATCCTGAAGAAAATTGAAGCGATAGGTGCGCCTGGCCCCAGTAGTATACCTGCTCAGGTCTTCAAGGAAGATTCCGACCTGTGGTTTGCTAGCTGAACTCTGCTTTACCAAACTTGCATAATGTCCACAAAAGTCCCGGAGAACTGGAGGGGATCTATCGTAAACCCCATATAAAAGAAGGGAGACAGGAGGGATCCATCTAATTACTGCCTCATCACCCTCCTTAATATTGATGTAAAGGCTTACACCTCTGTTTTAATTGAAAGACCTGGAATGCTGGGCTGAAGTGAATGCTATAAGTCCACTCATTCAAACTCCTCTACACTGGATGACATTGTGGACCTATCTTAATTAATCCACCAGTCAACAAGCAAGAAACCGCTCCTACTCTGTTTGTTTGGTGGATTATTCATCTGCCTTTGACCTGTTTTATAGGAACATTCTGTTGAGAAAGCTCAGAGATTTGGGCACCTGAAACAGTCTGCTCCAGGCCATCATATCCCTATACACTGCTACATGGGTGCAGATTAAGTTAACACCAACAGTAGTCACCAGGGAAGACCCAAGAGACAACAGCCTTATGCAAGCACCCTTGTTATTTAATCTCTACTCTGCAGACATTGGTGCAACACTGAAACAAGTGAACTTAATTCTGGCCAAAATTGGATGCACTAAGGTCTCATTGCTCCAGTATGCTGACATCATCCTCCTGGACCATTCTAGAGTAGACATACACAGGGCCCTTAACACCTTACACAAGTACAACCAGGAGAAAATGGTGACGAAAGGCTTCAAGACCAAAGTAATAGTCTTCTGTAATTCAACCCAAAAACTAATTTTACCTGGCTCTTGGGTCCAATAAAAATTGAAACTGCTTACACCTACATTTACTTAAGTGTCTGAGTATCAACAAAAGTAGGAGCTATAAAGCACCTGATGCATCCCGTGACAAAAGTTGAATCAACAATAATCAGAATGTACAAATTAAATGACACCCTGGAAAGCCCTTCTGCGATGAGTAATAGTGACAACTGGCAACCCTCATACCAACGATCAAGTACTGCCATGAATCCTACACAGGCAAACTAGCCAACATAATGGATAATAATCAGATCAAGGTATACAAAATGGTCTTCAGCATACCTCTGGAGTTGCTTAATAAAGCTGGAAGCTGGTCTGGAGGGCCAATTATAGGTAAGCATGGCGTCCTTCGTAAACCACTACTATAGAATCAAAAAGGCCCAGCCCAACACAATGAAGGCTGTTCTCTAGATCTATTGCCACTATTCGAATCATGGTATGCCACAAGCATTTTCAGTTCAATGAGCTCCCTTTTGGCCTTAACAGCACCCTTCTAGTGTTCACAAAAGTGATTGTGGTGATTTTAGCACATATTTAAGAGGTCAAAGGGTCCCAGTCTTCTCCTGCCTCTATGAATAGCTGTTATAGGTTGGCTTGTCCCATGTAGTCTTCAGACTACGTTGAACCACCTAACTCATTTGGGGTTTGCTGTCATATGTGCGGAAATCACATCTGACTCCTTCACCAATACCGCCTTTCATCTGAGATATCTTGAACACTGTGCTGTTTCACACTTGTTCTCCTGAGAAGAGAGTAGGTGATGATCCTGATGCTTGAGCCTCTGTCCTGGATCTCAGTGAGGGGGACTCTGAGGCTGCGGAGACTGATGGTATTCTGCTGCTCAAGCACGTCAGATGGCATATGCGGGCTTTGCAGTGGGATCTGAAGTCCAAATGACCCAAATATCAGGGCTCTTTAAGATTTGGTTCAGATTTAGGAGAAGAATGCAAAAAATCTGCAGTGGTGGCTGCGTATCTTTGATTGGGTCTGGGGTAGATCCCTCTCCTTACACACACAGCTCACAGTGGTGACCAATTCATAGCTTATTGTTTGGGTAGGCAACTTGGAACAGGTGGAGATCTGTGGTGTCTGGTTTCCTGTGGAGGCCGGCCCCATAGCAACCTTCTGTATCTGAGAGCCATCCGTTTGGCCCTGAAGCTTGCCTGTCCTCCATCAAAGGTGAGCTGGTACAGGTACTCGCAGACAACACCACCTCTACATCTCTATGTGGTACTGCAAGAAGCAGGGTGGGGGCAGGGTCGTGGACCTGGCGCCAGGAGCCTTTATGTCTCTGGATGTGGCTAGACCATCAACTAATTTTTCTGGTGACACACCACTGGGCGGTTTCCTGAACGCTAGAGGGGTCAAAGTAAGCTGTAGATGCTTTGCGGATGACAAATGGCAGTTACACTGGAGATGAAACAGCGTCTTTTTGTTGAATGGGGAGAACCCTGGCTCATCTCTTTGGCACCACCAAGAACACTGAGTGTCAGCACTTGGGCACATTGGGGCTTCCAAGGTGTTTCTCACTAGGAGATGCATTTCATGTAGACTGAAAAGCAGGACTTGTGTGCTCCTTGCCTCCGTTACCCATCCTGCTCAGAGTTGTGAATGAGATCTGGACTGACTGGGCCCAAGTCATACTAGTGGCTCTAGATTGGGCATGGAGAGTATGGTGTCCTGAACTCCTGGGCTTGAGCATCTGTCCTACTAGCAGACTGCCCCTTCTGGAGGATCTCATGCCTTAGTAGCAGGGCAGAGCCTGTGCAACCACCACCTTCATGCTTGGAGATTAAGCCGTGACAGTTAAGTACTTTCAATTTTCCTCCAGTAGTGTTTATTATCTTGGAAGCTATGCGTCCCCAACCTCATCTATATACACCTGCCACTAGGCTACGTTTATCGCCTGGTGTTTTCTTCTAAACAGATTGACTCACTCCATGCCAAACTGTCCAAAAGCTTTTTTGTTTTTTATCCCCATCTCTAGCATAGCAAGGCCTTGCCCTAGGCACTTGTCGGCTCTTTCGGCCTTTTCATGGTTGCAGGACCAGCCTTCGCTATTTAAATCTCCAGTTATGTGATTCTTTAAAGGGTTACAACATAAGTTTACCCCTTTTTATTTTGTTATGCCCAGATTGGCCTTAAGATGTCCTCGCATTCTTCATGTGTATGATCTTTGAGTCGCTACACAGTTGTTCTCTCAGACTCCTTACTCTAATGGTCTTCCTTGTCAAGATAACATCAGCCCTGCAGGTCCGTGAGTTTCAGTCTCTTTGTTGACCCACCTTACACCATCTTCTATTTGGACAAACTAGTCCTTCAGACACATGCTTCCTTCTGTAGGTGGTAACTCCATTTTATGTGAGTCCATAACCCTTCCTGCTTTCTTTGCTTCACCTCACCTCTGTAAGGAGAAGGAAAGGCTTCACCTGGTGGATCAGAAAAGGGCTCTTAGTTTCAATATTGACTATGCCAGAGAACACTGGATGGACATTCAGCCCTTTAGCAGGCTCACAGGAGCAAAGAATGGCAAATCTATGCAGAAAAGGACCACCTTACTCTGAATTGTACTCTGCTCAAGATCTGCTGTGCACTAACCAAAAAGCAGCCTCATGAAGTTTTGCATGTTCGTTCAGGACAAACTCTTACTACCTGGGGGGGGGGGGGGGGGGAGCCTGAAACTACAAGCCCCAGACTCCCTAGCGGCAGCAGAGCTGCAGGTTGCCATTTTGCGCCTGGAGGCACGGTGAAAAGGATGTTGCTAGCCCGTTTAGCGGGACGAACTCTGTTTCTACCTGGGGGACCCTGAAACTGATGGTGAAAAGGATACTGCTGACCCGCTCCGCGGGACGTGCCCGGGCGAAGACCGAGCCCGGAGGAGGCTGGGCATACTCTCTTGGTCCTTTTTATTTTGGTTTAAGGGAGTGTATGAATCCTGTCTATACAAGTAAAGATCAGTCAATAGTGTAAATACCCTGTATATTTATAATGGGGGAAAAGGAAGCAAAACCAAGTAGGGAATGGTATAACCACAAAAACTCCCAGTACCACAAATATGATCACTTATTATCTCACGGATGCAATGGGGAAACTCAATGAAGTGAGCACCAAGGCCGCAGATTTGATTATCGAACTAGTCCCCCCAAAGGAAAGATTTCATGGGGTGGTTTCCAGGTCTTCCCTAGACCCTTTAGAACCCATAGACACCTTAGTAGAGATCAAGTCCTTGAATAAAAAGACGATTTAACCTCTCTGCCACCGAAGAAAAAGAGAAGCAAATAGATAACTAAATCCAATTTTGCACCATCATCACAGTGTCTCAGAGGGGGTCAAATAACTAGGGAAAGGCATGAAGGTTATTCATCAGTTGCATTATCAGGAGACAATGGATTGTTACTAAAAAGTATGGAAACATTGTTTAAGAAATTACACAATAAATTAGATAATATAGAATCTAAGGTATTGGTAGACATCAAGGAGATAAGAGCGCAGAAGTAAGATTGAAGGGAGCGTCACTCTAGCGACTAATGCCAAAAATATGACTCTTGGTTGTGATGTTAACCCAAACAAAAACCAAGTGGATATAGCTACAAGGAATAACACTACGACAGGGAATGTAGACTCTAATAGCAGAGACACAGAATGTTGCTATCCTGCACAAAGGGAACCATCCCAGCCTAAGGCACCTATTAATAACCACGTTAGGCAATTAAATGTAAACCATAAAAGGCAGAAAGTGAAGAGAGAGAGCTCCGTGAAAGAGGTTTTACAACTGCCCCCAGATGCAACCACTTATACTATTATTCTTAAAAAATGTCACCAAATTGGGACCAAATACTGTTGAAACCTGGCCAGATTTACGTAATAAAGTAATTAATTGGATGTCGAAGAATATATGCACTCCAGATATACTATTTTGTGAAATTTTATATGCAAGGAGAGTCCAATGGTTGGGACACCTGGATGGAGAAGAGGGAGACTGTATAGTGGTTAACTTTCGTGATCCTCGCTTTGTGGGTAATTTATTACTAGATCTAGAAAAAAGACACCGAAGTCACAAAAGCATGAGAAGGGAGATTAAGGCTGTCCCTCTAGGATACTTTTACAGACCGTTGAATATTCTAGGTTCAGGAGGTATAGGGGATACAAGGAAAGCACCTAGTAATCTGGATGGGTATGATAGTTTAGAGTGCACTAATAAATTTTCCGCCTTGAGTAATTTGGAGGACCGGGATTGACAGCAGGAGGAAAAGAATAGAATAGGGAAATCTGCCCATGATGAAATATCATCTGTTATTCTAGAGCCAAAACTTAACACCTCGTGTTGTAATAGTAACGTTGAGACCGACGGGAGGACTCTAATAAGGAACTCAATCACACTCATGTCGTGGAACATAGCTGGGATGAGATCTAAATTGGCCGATAAGGAGTGGCAGACTGTAATAAACTCGTCATATATTATCTGCCTACAAGAGACATGGCACACCGAATCCTTCTATATGGAAGGATGTTCTGTTTTTACTACATCAGCTATTGCATCATCTAGTGGGAGGGCCAAGAGATGGTTAGCAATTTTGATTTCAACATTAGTACCGTTTGTGACTGTGAAATTCTTCCATGACTTCCCTCACTATCAGTTTCTGTATCTCTGGATAAATGGTACAATGGGAATTATATTATATTAATTAACTGTTATAACAATAAATTTGATGATACTAAAAAAGTAGTGGTATCAACTCTCCAGGGTGATTTACAGTTATTTTTAAATGATGTAACAGCAACTTATATATTAGTATGGGCATGAGATTTTAATATTGGGACGTGTCAAACCACCACTGAAAGAATATGCAGTTTTATTGATGATGGTTGAAATGCTCAACCTCACTTTTTACATAATAATTACAGAATTGTACTGAATGAAATAATATCTAGATATGATCTAGAATTGGTGGAACAAGAGGGTCAAGGGAGTGAAGCACCCAATGTTTGTAGGAAGAGGATACTCCTCAACTATCGATCATATATTGATTTGTAGGAATAACGTAGCAATGATCGAATCTTTAAAGATTAAGCCAACTATATATAGTTACCATCACCCTTTGCTTCTCGCTATGAGATTAGATCAACCCTATAATATAGGAGAACGATTAACAAGAAATATAGGTATAAAAAGGGAAAATGGTATCGCCACAAAATGGACTGGGATACATGAGACAAACTTGATGACAAAAATTGTGACCCGATATAGACAAGATATTTTAATTTGCACTGAATTTAGCCAAAGTACGATTGAGATTTTAGCGTCCTTCAACCAACTTAGTAATGCCATTTCAGAGAGCCTAAAAGTAACTTTTAGTAAGGTAAAGAGAGTAAAATTGGGATGGTTTGATCATAACTGCTAGCTAGGAACTTAAGAAAGCCTTGCAGGCTCGACCGAGAAATAGGGAAGAAGTAATGAATAAACGTTGCAACTATAAACACGCACTGGAGATCAAGAAAGCACAGTTGAGAGCCAGGGCATGGGATAATCTTGGGCAAGCAGCAGTACTGATAGATAGCACTTTATTTTGGAAAACTAATAATCGACCATTCCTAAAAAAAATAGAGAAGCACTTGAGATTACTGTACATGTCTCATCAGCGGATTGGCTCTCCTATTTTGGTACAATACTTAACCCAGATTGCTTGATCATGCCCACTTTGATAAAAGGGATAATTGAGATCAAGCCACCTTTTTTGTAAGTAACTAGTCTTGAAGTGAGATCTGTCATGGGAAAATGTTCGAAAGGGAAGGCACCAGGTCCTGATGGGGTGCCAGTAGATGCTTACTTGACATTTCTGGATCTTTGGTGACCTATTCTGACCCAAGTTTTTCTGAGCTTTTCTAAAGAGGGGGTATATCCCAACTTTATAGACTGAAAGTATTATTGTTTCCATCTTTAAAAAGGGAAACAGAGGTGACCCTAAATGCTACCGACCTATATCTTTTTTAGAGCCTTCAGTCAAACTACTCGGAAGAGTATTATTAGAAAGATTAGAGTGTAGGCAATAGATAACCATATGTCTACGGAGGCCCAATTAGGATTTAGACCAGAGGTTGGTACTTTGGAACAGTGTATAAATCTTAATTTATTAATATGTAAATACACAATAGCAAAAAAGGGTCATGCGTTTCTCTGCTTTGCAGATCTTAGCAGCGCCTTTGATTTAGTGAATCATGTAAAGCTGTGGAAAGTTCTAATAGAATCTGGTGCACTTCTAGACATAATTAGCTTCCTGGCACAACTGTATAACCACTTAACAGCATGAGTAAGAAATGGAAGAAATGGTGAATGCACCCCAGGTTTCAGGATCGGGAGAGGCATACGTCAAGGCTGTGTTTTAGCTCCCCTTTTATTTTCTCTTTATAGCAATGGGGTAGATGCCCATCTAAAAAACATGGCAATTGATACACCCAAAATGGGAGAATGTCCTGTCCCAGTGCTTCTATATGGAGACGATGGAGTATTGTCACAAACCGCAAAAGGTCTACAGCGATCGATTGAGGGTTTTGTGGAATTTATGGAGGGTAGAGACATGTGTCTGAATCTGAATAAAACAGTTGTTATGACTTATGGCCAGGGAAAGGCTAGTAAGAAAACTTATTATATGAAGGGCCATAAATGTGAAGAGGTAAATAGATTTACATTCTTGGGTGTACAATATTCTAACACAGGCCATTGGAAACAACACATGGAAATAACTAAGATGAAGTATATCAGGTCAACAGAGGCTATTTTTTGATTTTCAGGAAAAATCGGCAACAAACCCCTTAGGGGAAATGCTACGAATTTATAAAAGTAAAACAATCAGTAGCATCACGTATGGTTCTGCTTATTGGGGCCGAATGCTTGAGATAGTCACTGCAAGTGCTAGAAAATAAATTCCTCTGCAGACTACTAGCAGTACCAAAAACTATGTCTACCTATTTGGTACACGGGAAACTGGATAGTCCCTATGTGGAAGATCTAATGTATACCAGAGCCCTTTTGGTCTGGCACAGTATTTGGTCTAAAGAAGGGACTAGATTTACAAAAAAAGATCATAAAAGATTGCCTTACATTAGAATACTGCGATAAAATCCCATGGTTCATGCATTTAAAAGATCTGTTGAAAAGCATAAACCTAGATCCACACTTAGATAATCCGGGTATTGTTTTTCAATTTAGCAAGAAAGAATTGAAAAAACAATTAATGGAACGGAGGGATAGTGATAGAGTAAATAGAGAATGTAGGAAATAAACAGTAGCAATTTATATAATGGAAGCCAATGATACAATTCAAAATTATTTATTGATAAATAAAATCTGTCCTGAGTATTTTTAACTAACTCAGGTGCGTTTTAGGACATTGCACTTTCTGTAGCTTTTCCAAAGATGAGGATATGGAGTAAACGTTTACGAAATGCCCCTGTGCGGGATGCTTTGCACAATCCACAATGCACTTTATCCTATCCTGTAGATTTTATCATGACATTAGTAAAATATTTTTAAAACCTGTATTTGTTACTCACAAATTATTTTTTTGCAGAGAAGCTTTTAATTATTTATGTAAACTGGACACTAATGATATGCGATGCAGTGATAAAATTCATTTTACATGCAATAGAACAGAGGAAAAAACTGATGCATCTAGAACCCTTCGGTTATGAGAATGAATAATGATCTAATTGTAATGAAGAATTTTAATTATTTATAAATAATGATTCGAGTTTTTATTGTGTATTATGTCTATTCTAAATGGATTGTATATCTTTTATGGAGTAATATCCGAATAAAGATTGATTTGGTTTGATTTGCATGTTTGTTCTACTAGAGCCAAAGCTGCTACTACATTGGCCGCTGGTGTGCCTGCTCTAGACATCTGTGAGGCCACTACGTGGGCATCACTCCATATTTTCACAAGATACTGTTGTTTAGACACCCAGTTCTGCAGATAGAAGCATTTGAACTGCTTGATCTTTCGTTTGAGCCATTTCATGGACCACCAACTGGGAGTTATTGCTTGGGTAACTATTGAAAATGTGAGAAATGTGCAGTTAGAAGTCTGTATCAGAATAAGTTACTTACCTTCACTAATGCTCTTTCTGGTAGAACTCTAACTTCAGATTCATTGTGATCCAACAACCTTTCTTGTCTCTGAACTAAAAAGATCTCAACCTAGGAATTTTCTTTGCAATGCACTGCCTATAACCTCACGTACTACATCACTTGTGACATGTTCTATGACATCATTTATGACATCACTGGTGACATCTCAAATGACATAGTTGATGTCATCACTGGTGACATCATCCAAGCTTCTTTTGTACACATTACCCTATAAACTAGTTGGCATCAGGAGCCTTAAAGTAAGTACAAAATAGCTCAGAATAATATTAAAGATCATTAAGTCTGTCACAGGTACAACTCCCTTCGGTGCAGCAAGCATGTGCTATGTGCAACATTGACCCTATACCATAGACTTACGGGTAGCGTAGTTCACATTAACAATCAACCACATATATATGGGAAACTCTCATTGCATACGGTGTTCAGTCTGTATACAACTGTTCAGAGAAAACCAAGTTCCCAAAAATGCTGAATGTCTGTTCCAAAAGGAATGCCCTACTACGGACAGCTTTTATCTGTATCAAACCCCTGACAGTCACCGAAACTACGTTAAGAAATGAAGCTGATATGAGTAGAGAAGTGGGTACTGTAAACCATATTCACCGTATGGAGAGTGTACACCCTGTACTGGACTGTTTGCAGACAGTTAAACTATCATGAGAAATAGACTACAGAGTATTAAGAAGTATCTACTAAGAAATGTGTACAGTTTATGCAACACTTGCCAAAAAATACACTGTTCGCTTAAAATAACAAATGTCAGAAGATGGTAAAGATTATACAGCCTTCATACTGTGGTGATTCTTCTCGAGCAAATCAAGCACATGTACATAGCCTATCTGATAGAGACGTCTAGCTGCGGATTCCTTACCTCAGAATTCCCTGCGTCAGCTTCAAACCTGGAATTTTTCTGCTGAGCAGTTCCCTGCGCGCGCCGCTGGGTGGCTTTGTTCGGATCCGCATGTGTCGTCCGGCTCCGCGTGGCATTGTCAGTGTCGTTGGAGCTGTCTATGATGTTGCGGTCTTCTAGATAGGCACCACACAGACACACGTACGTCAGTTCTTTTCCTTCCATGCCAGTTAATCGCAGGTCCAGATAGCGCTATCCTTTTTTCGACGTTTCGCCGAAGATTTTATCGATGGTCTGTGTGAATGACTTCAAGGAAGACTGAATTCAAACCATGTGGGCCATTTCATCGTGCCATGTCGGTCCCTGATCCACACCAAGTTTGTCTCTGGTGCCTCGACTGGGACCACGACGCGAAGTCATGCTCCAACTGTCGGGCAATGGCTCCGAAGGCCTTGAGAGAGATCTCGCTCAAATTTCTAGCGGCCTAGCAGTCGTCTTTGGTCGGTGTGACTCATAGGAGGTTATGGTCCTGCTCAAGGAGGAGGCCACGGCACCGCTCCAGGAGCCACAAGTCTTCTTTCTCTCATTCGAGGTCCTTGGGGCTTTCAGGTAAGAGGCACAAAAAGAAGTCGGCATCCAAGGGGTCTTTGACTTCGCCATGCCAGTCAGCTGACGAGGAGTCTAGGGAACGTCGATGTTCTGAGCGCAGTTCTGCGGAATCGACGCTAGGGTTGTCTTTGCGCCTCCCCCCTTATCCGGGAGCCAGAGTGACCCCCCTGCTCAATTTAAGGAATTTTACGAAGCCATGCGCCTCATATTTGAGCCGGCTACCCTTACGGGACAGCAGGGGCCCCATCGGATTAGACATTGGCGGCTTCGGCCCCGGCACCATTGGGGACCCCAGGATCCGATATCTGACCCGACGCCAGCTCAACGCAGTCTGCCTCCTCTGGCGCCAGGTCCAACGTCGACGCCCCTTCCAGCGCCTACTGGCGGTGGTAGCACCATCCTTATTCTTAATGATCCAGAGCCGGAACGATGACGTTCAATGACGATTCCAACTTCGATGGCGCTGACATGGCCCAGATCAGTGCCTGAGGCTTATTTTGATCAGCTAGGCACAGGAGAGGAATGGGAGGGTTCTGAGGACCCTTTAGAGTATGGCCTTATGGAGCAGGACTGCTATGAGGAACTAGGACTGGATACTGGATACAGCGGACTGGATACTTCTTCAAATACTGCCATGCTTTCACCTCCTATTGTGGCTATGGAGGAGGGAGCTTCATACGACATGATGGGGAAAGTTACAGCTCTTTTGTCCAAGAAAGCCATAGAAAGGGTCCAGATGTCAGAAGTAGGCAGTGGTTGTTATTCCCGCTACTTTCTGATTCGAAAGAAGAACAAGGGTATTCGCCCTATCTTTGATTTAAGAGACATCAATCTTTTCCTCAAGAAGGAGAAATTAAAGATGCTCACTCTAACTCAGGTCTTGTCTGCCCTAGACCAAGGAGACTGGATGGTAGCTTTGGACTTGAAGGATGCGTATTTTCACATCCCCATCCTGCCGGCTCATAGACTTTACTTGCGGTTCAAGGTGGGCCATGAGCACTTTCAGTTTACTGTGCTCCCCTTTGGTCTCACCATTTCTCCTCGAGCGTTCACCAAAGTGATGGTGGTGGTGGTAGCAGCTCATCTGCGCAGGTTAGGGATTTCAGTCTTCCCCTACCTCGATGACTGGCTGTTGAAGGCTCCGACGCCCCAGGCTCCCATCACCCACTTTCAGACTACGGCGGACCTCCTGCATTCGCTGGGTTCACTATAAATGTGCCAAAGTCACACCTGAGCTCCAGATGGCACATTAGGGCCCTGCAGTGGGAACTAAAATTCCAATGGGCGCAGCATCAGGGAAACCTTACCAACACGGTTCAGATCTCAGAGGGAACTGCAAAAGATCTGTAGTGGTGGTTAGTGACCTGTGACTGGGTCAGAGGCAGACTCCTTTCCCGTCCCCAGCCAGATCTTACAGTACTGACAGATGTGTCACTTCCAGGATGGGGAGGTCATCTAGGAGAGGTGGAGATCAGAGGTCTATGGTGTCCGGCAGGCGCAGGTCTCCATATAAACTTATTGGCACTCCGAGCGATCCGATTGGCATTGAAGGCATTTCTTCCTCTTGTGAAAGGGAATATAGTGCAGGTGATCACGGACAGCACTACCACAATGTGGTACTTCAACAAGCAGGGCGGTGTGGGGTCGTGGACCCTTTGTCAAAAGGCTCTGTATCTCTGGACATGGCTGGAACAGCAGAGCGTAACCCTGGTGGTTCAACACCTGGCAGGTTCTCTGAACGCCAGGGCGGACGAACTCAGTCGGCGATGCCTAGCGGATCATGAATGGTATCTCCATCCGGAGGTGGTGCAAGGACTCTTTCAGCAGTGAGGAGAGCCTTGGTTAGATCTGTTCGCCTTCAAAGAGAGCACGCAATGTCAGCAGTATTGTGCATTGGAGTTTCCAAGGCGGCTATCGCTAGGTGACGCTTTTCATCGCAAGTGGAGTTCAGGGGTCCTGTACGCATTTCCGCCCATACCACTTCTGCCCAGAGTTCTCAAGAAAATCAAGAACGACCGGACCAAGTAATCCTAGTGGCTTCGGATTGGGCACAAAGAATCTGGTATCCAGAGCTTCTGAAAATGAGCATCAGTCATCCAATCAGGTTGCCCCTTCGGGGAGGTCTTCTGTCGCAGCAGCAGGGGAAGGTTCTCCACCTGAACCTGTCAACTCTGCGCCTTCATGCATGGAATTTGAGCGGCGACTGTTGATGGTTTATGACCTCCTTCCCGAAGTCTGTAATGTCATTCTGGCAGTCAGGTGTCCCTCTACCAAGCCGGTTTACACCAGCCATTGGAAGCGTTTTATATTATATTGTACAGAAAGGTTTATTGATCTTCTTTCTTCTTATTCTCTCTCTCTCTAATATCCTTTTCATTCTGTCACTCGCCCAAAAGGGTTCCACCTTAGGGACTCTCAAGGGCTATCTTTCTGCCTTATTGGCTTTTCTACGGTTGCCTGATAAACCATCTTTGTTTAAATCTCCTAATGTACATAGATTCCTAAAAGGGCTTGTACATATGTTTCCACCTATGCCCTTTGTTATGCCCCAATGGGACCTTAATCTGGTGCTCACATTTCTCATGTGTGCTCCTTTTGAGTCTTTATATAATTGTCCCCTCCGGCTGCTCACCATCAAAACAGCCTTCTTAGTGGCGATCACATCTGCCAGGAGGGTAAGTGAGATGCAGGCTTTATCATCAAAACAGCCGTATCTCATGGTATATCCTGATAAGGTGGTTCTCAGAACTCGTGCCTCTTTCCTCCCCAAGGTGGTGAACCAATTCCATCTGGGTCAGAACATCACGCTACCCACCTTTTTTCCTCCACCGCATCCCTCTAAGGAAGACGAGAGACTCCAACATCTGGACCCAGAAAGAGCGTTGTTGTTCTATTTTGATCGCACAAAAGTGTTCTGGGTGGATGACCAACTCTTTGTGGGGTACGTTGGTGCAAAGAAGGGTCGGGCAGTTCTGAAACAAACCATTTTGCACTGGGTCATTCTCTGCATCAATATCTTCTACGCATTGGATAAGAAGCAGCCTCCTGAGGGCTTAAGAGCTCACTCTACAAGAGGAAAAGCTGCAACCACGGCGTTTGCTTGAGGCGTACCAGTCCTAGACATCTGTCGGGTGGCAACATGGGCCTCCTTGCACACGTTTGCAAAACACTACTGCCTGGATAGCCAAGTGAGGAGAGATGGGCATTTTGCTCGCTCGGTCCTACATGACTTACTTATATAAGGTATATGTCTGCAGCCCACTGCCAGGAGGTTATGGCTTGGGTATCTATTCTAAGGTAAGGTATCTGCAGCTGGAAGTCTCTATCAGGTGAACAAATTACTTACCTTCTGTAACTAATTATCTGGTAGAGACACTATCTAGCTGCAGATTCCTTACACCCACCCATGCCTCCCATCTCTGCGGATATATTATGTAGTTTCAGATTTTTACCCTTTTTCAGGGCATGTCATTTCGCTCAGACAAACCGAGAAAGTCGCTTCTTCCATGACACTGTGCTTCTGCCGTGGGAAGTTGTTTAAAAGAACTGATGTTCGTGTGCTGTGGTGGTGCCTATATAGAAGATTGTGACGTTGCAGACAGCTCCAACATAGCTACGCGGAGCCAGACGAAGCACGCGGATCCGTACAACGCCACCCGACGACGCACGCAGATTCCAAGCTGAGGCCAGGGAATTCTAGGGTAAGGAATCAGCAGCTAGATAGTCTCTACCAGATAATTTGTTACCGAAGGTAAGTAACTTGTTCAATTAATACCTGGTGGACACAGTCTTTTATGTTAAGTAGAAATTGTCATGCTGAGATGATTCTGTCTAATAACTCAAGGCTGTTTACAGTACTTGGTAAGTAGTACATATAATCTTTGCTGTGCTGGAAGCTTTTTCTGCTGTACTGAAAAAAACCTGTGTGGAACATAGTGAATACACATTTTCAACTGTCACCTACACACAGTTACTCTACCATACAAAGATTTATGACATGTTCAATACTGCTACACTCCTATGGTGTATTAGGAGCTCATGCATTTTTTAAACACATAATGCAATTAGCTGGACCCCAGTTGTAAAAAAGTAGGTTTAAAAGTACTGTGATAGTTAGCCCGCCAATATGTAAACCATAAAACAAACTAGCATCACGTTGGATGATGTCATCAGTGAGGCCATCAATCGTCATTTGAGATTTAATTTGTGATGTCATAGAACATGTCATGAGTGATGTAATATGTGAGGTCATAAGCAGTGTATGGCAGAGGCGTAAGTTATATGTAGCTCTGCTAACTAGAACTGGTGAATTTCTGAGGGTATTTTACTTAAAAAAGTGAATGCTGTCACAAGTTTATGTCCTAACTAACGTTACTTTAACGTTTGGTTTTGTCAGGGAATTTCAAGGTTTTTTTAAATGTAAACTAATATTTTATTAGCATACGTACACCCAACCCTCTTCTTGATGTGCATATTAGGGTGCCGGGAAAGACTGGAGCCTCCGCTGACACCTCTCTTGGATGACGGGTGAGCATAGTAGGATGTGGGAAGGGACTGGCCTCTCCCCTGAGACCTCTCCCCAAGGCTACAGGTGTGCAAAGTAAGCTTTTGAGAGGTAGTGGCCTTTTACATGAGATCTCTCTTGGATGACTGTTTGCATAGTAGGGGGTGGGGAGGGACTTGCTTCTCTACTGAGACCCCTCTCTCACATGACAGGTGTGCATAGTAGGGGGTGGGAAGAGACTGGCCTCCATGTTGAGACTTCTCCCCAAGGTTACAGGTGTGTGTAGTAGGGTGTTGAGATGAAGTGGCCTTTTATGTGAGTTCTCTCTCTTAGATCACGTGCATAGTCGGATGGTAGAGGTTCTGGGCCCTCCACAAAGACCCCTCTGAGATGATGGGTGTGCATTGTATGGTGTAGAGTGACTAGCCGCTCTGCTGAGACCTCTCTGGGACGACTGTTGGGCGTGGTAGGATTTGTGGAGGGACTGGCCTTTCTATTGACAGTTTTTCCCTAGGGCACATGGTGTACTTATTAAGGTGTTTGGAAGGGCTAACCTCTGCACTAACACTCCTCCACGGGGTGATAACCATGCATAGTAGTACGTGGTGTGGAAACTAGCCTCTCTGCTGACACCTTTCTTGGGTGGTGGGTGTGTATAGTACAGTGTAGGGAGGTACTGTCCTCTCGCCTGAGACATCTCACTTGGTTGATGGGTGTGCATAGTGTTGAGCATAGTAGGGTGTGGAGAGAGACTAGCTTCTCTGCTGGGATCTCACTCTTGGATCACAGGTGTGCATAGTAGACTGAGAAGGGACTGGCCTCTCTGCTGACAGCTATCCCCAGGGCATTGGGTGTATGTAGTAGGGTGTGACTCCGATATCGTCCCAAGGTGATAGGCGTGAACACTAAACTCTGATAAAGAACTACCATCTTTAGTAAAACTACGTTCCACAGTGACAAGTGTACATACCAGTGTTTTCAGAGATCGCCCTCTTTTCTACTTTTCACTGTCCCATGAGATTGCAAGATTTTTTTTGATTTTTGTTTTTTGATTTTTTTTTTTTTTTTTTACAAATGAATTTACATTTTACTCATCATAGTACTTATGCCTAACATTCCTTACTCCAGTATTGGAACTTTCATAGATTCACATGCTTGAATCATTCCCCGTCGTCGAGATGGGAGCCCCAGGTATCAATTACACAAGTAGTGTTAAAATATATTAACAAAAAGGCCCTAGGCCTCTTCACTTTAACAGTCTATCAGAGTCCTTTTAGGAAAAGGACCAAACTTGAGTATCCACCAATCAGGTGACACCACCCTCTAGAATTCTCCTGAGAGAAGCTCCAGCACCTCAGATTTTCTACCGCACGTCGTGCTAGGAAGCCTCCTCAGAGCTCTGCTCTTTCTTCACAACTTTTGAACTAGATTCAACATATTTTTCTCTGAGAAAAACTTCTCTGACCTGATTGGGAAAACATTTTCAACATGTCTGATAAGGAGAAAAAGGGTTTATTCAGAAATTGCAAAACTTGTGGCAAGAAAAGACTACATTCTGAAGACCCTCACCAGGATTGTATATACTGCCTCTATCCAGACCATTCAGCCAAGGACTGTAAGGTTTGTCATACCTTTTCCTCTAAGACTCTTAAGGATAGGGAAGGCGGATTATTGATATGGCTGCAAAAACTTAAATACAGAGAGAATCCAGTTTCTGACTCTGATAGTGATGACTCTTAAATATCTAAAAAGTAATCAAAGAGGGCAGGATCAGACACAAGATCTCCCTCCCAACACTCAAGAAAAGCCCACAAAAAGACTGCTTCATGGTCTTACAAGGGCTGCAGCCCATCTACTTCACCTCATAAATCTTCCAGTAAAGGGGAGAGAGAGAGGTCAGGCCAGCAGTTCAGAGAGGCATAAGAAATCCTCCTCTGTCCCTCCATCTGTGCCTTTCAAGAGACCATCCTCTACTTCTACAAAAAAGACACAGTCGACGACAGATTCATCGCCGACGAGACTGTCGGTGAGTGCTTTTCCGACACCAACGACGACTTCAAAATTTCCACCGTCGATGGCAGCTCAGACGATGACATCATTGACAACAAGTGCCCCACCGTCTACACCTCATCATCGTCGACGGCGCTTATGACGGTATCGGCTCTACCGTCTTCGACAGTAGACTCGTCGGTGAGGCTGTCATCCATCAAGATCTCCATTCGTTCAGCATCTACGACACCGCCGACGACAAAGTCCTTGTAGGCGCCGTCGACGACATTGACGAGAGAAAAACATCAGAAAACTCATGAGAAACTAACCCCAAAACATACCTCACCTAGTAAGGTGACGTCCCTTATTCCTGTGCATCTGTTAGAGGTAGATGAAGACTCGGATGACGAGGGGCCTTTCGGAGCAGCCCATAGTCCTTCATAATTGAATGTCAAGTATCAAGAAGAGGATGAGTTTGATGAATCCTATGACCCTCAATTTTATGGAGAAGACCAACAATATCAACAAGGGGCATACATTCCATCCTCCTTATTGTCTGACCTCAGAGCAATGTTAGCTGATTACAGCAGGTGTTTTCCTCCTCAAGGGGAGCAGCCTCCTCCATCCCCCCTCTCTGGGGTTACTACTCCACGTCAGAGACCAGTTTCTTTACCTCTCACAAACGTGGCTACTCCGGATATGACGCTGCCTCAGGACATGGACATTTCAGAAGGGGATCATGAAGAAGGGGAGCTCCTGGACACTCATTCCGAGTGGGATGAATACATCATCCCTGCTCCTCCTTCTCCTTCTCAACCAAAGGTGGAGTCCCCACCAGACGACATTGGAGGATTTCACAATCTCCTAGAAAGAGCAGTTAAGCGTTTCGCTTTGCCAATGCCATCTAAACAAACAGACTGTTTTCTCTACGATTTTAAAGATCTGTCTCAAAAATCTGTGCGCTCTAATCCGCTGGTTAGCTATTTGTGGGAAGAAGGCATTAAAGTCATGCACAATCCTGCAACTGTCACAGCAGTACTGCCTCGTTTAGACAAGAAGTACAAGGCACCGGACGATGCACCGGCATGTCTAACTGGACATCCTCATCTGGACTCCGTGGTGGCTCAGGTGGCACAGAGGAAGTCCAAAAATCAGTCTGCCCCGATTTCCGCACCCCCAGACAAACAGGGTAGACGATTGGATAACATCAGAAAGAGGTTTTCCTCTGTGGCTAGCCTAGTAGTAAGAGCTCCTAACTCACTAGCGGTGTTAGCTAGGTTTGACAGGCAACTACGGGCAGACATCGCCCCACATATTAGCCAGTTGCCCAAGGAAGCAAAATCAGAGGCAAACAAGACATTGCAAGAGGGTCAGCGCACGTCAGCGGAACTAATTGACTGTGCAATGGATATAGCCACGACTGCATTTCGACAGCTCGCAGGGGCAGCTGTTCTTAGAAGACACGGTTGGCTAAAGGCTACTTCATTCCGGCCTGAGGTGCAGAATAAGATTTAGGACTTAACTTTTGATGGCCAGTCATTATTCGGCAAACATATCGAGGAGGCTTTATAATCTATTAAGTCTGACACAATTTCGAAAGCCTTCCTTTCGAGCTAGAGGACGTGGCCAACCTTCATATAGAGGAGGTTATCAGCAGTATAGATATTCCACCTATCCTTCCTCTTCTCAACAGTACTGTCAATACTACCGCCAAAGGCAGCCGCCGCAAGCAGCTTATGGTAGATCTGGTGGTGGGGACGCTCAACTCACCCTGCTAAAGACTCGGCTCGTAGAGCCTGATGCATCCGAGGTGCTGGCTACACCCAGCTCTCCAACTTTGGTTCTAAGTGGAAGGATATCCCTCTTCCTCAAACAATGGAAAGTCATCACATCAGACAAGTGGGTCCTTCAATTAGTGAAACAGGGCCACACTCTAGAATTTACCCAACTGCCTCCCTCCAGTCCTCCCCGCAGGACTCCTTCAAGATACCCACAACAACTCAATAAGGAGATCAACAAGATGCTCCTCAAAGGAGCTATAGAAAAGGTACCTCGATCACAGCAAGGAAGAGGGTTTTGTTCCAGGTTCTTCCTCATTCGCAAAAAGTGGAAAGATTGGAGGCCGATCCTCGATTTACAGGAACTGAACATCTACTTGAAAAAGCAATCGTTACGCATGATCAGCCTACAAGATGTCCTCCTGTGCCTCAACCAGGGAGATTTCATGTCTACACTAGACCTAAAAGACGCATATTTCCACATTCCCATCCACCCTGCCCACAGACAATACCTGAGATTCACAGTAGCCGGCAGCCATTTTCAATTTTGTGTCCTTCCCTTCGGCCTAAAAGCAGCTCCCAGGATATTCACCAAATGTCTAGTGCCAATCGCAGCCTTCCTCAGGAGGAAGAAACACAAAAATTTTCCGTATCTAGACGATTGACTGATAAAATCGAGTACCTACGCAGGAGCGTGCAGAGCAACAAGGTGCGTTTCGTTACTAACCAATCTAGGCCTAACCATCAACTGGGAGAAGTCCAAACCTCTGGCAGCACGCAGTATCACCTTTTTAGGGGCAAACCTGGACACGCAATCCACCATGGCGTGTCCCACAGTAGACAGGCAACAAAGGTTACTGACACTAACAAAATCAATACAGAAAAGAAGCTGGGTTTCTGTCCGCCTGTTCAACTCACTGTTGGGCATGATGTCATCAAGCATACCTCTGGTTCCTCTCTGCCGACTAAAGATGGGCCCGTTATAGGAGCAACTAAATCGTAAACCGAATACACATAACCCCAGCAATAGCCAAAGCACTGATATGGTGGTCTCAAGGGCATTATCTGTTCATAGGCCTTTCCTTCCTACATTATCCAGCTTTGTGGACCATCACTACGGACGCATCTCTGGAGGGTTGGGGAGCCGTGCTACACGATCTTCAAGTAAGTGGCAAGTGGCTACCACAATTGACAGCGATGCATATCAATTGGCTAGAGCTCAGAGCAGTGTCCCTCCCTTTGCAGGCTTTTCTCCCAAAAATATCAGGATCGCACGTAGTAATAAGAACAGACAACACCATTACGATGCATTACCTCAACAAACAGAGGCACAAGATCTCTCACCCTCTCCAGAGAAGCCCAGAGAATTTGGAATTGGTCCTCGCAGCAAGGCATCACACTCTTAGCTGTGCATTTGCCAGGGATAGAGAACAAGACAGCAGATGAGCTCAGCAGACAAAGATCGAGCTGCCACGAGTGGGAGCTGGACCAGTTGATAGTGGACTACATCTTTTCCCAGTGGGGAACGCCAACAGTAGACATGTTTGCCAACAAAGGGAACGCCAAATGCCAGTACTTCGCAAGCTGGCATCACCAAAAGGGATCTTGGGGGAATGCCTTTTCAATAGTCTGGTCAGACATCTTTGCTTACGCCTTTCCTCCAAACCCATTGATCCCAAGAGTCCTCACAAAGATGAAGGCAGAGCCGTGCACTCTGATATTGATAGCTCCGTATTGGCCGCGCCAACACTGGTTTGCGGAGCTTCTTCTTCTATCAATCAAGCCTCACATTCCGCTGAAACCGTTTCCACAATTGCTAACAATGAACGAAGGACAAGTATGGCACCCGTATCCTCAGTCGATGCGATTGTCAGCATGGCTCCTGGGCAAAGGGAGTTCGCACATCTGAATATCCCACAGGAGTGTAGGGACATCTTGTCCAGAGCTAGAGCGGACAGCACTAATAAGGCTTACTCTTGCAAATGGAAACAATTTTGTGTCTGGTGTCATCAGCGGCAGATTGACCCACTATCTTCACCACCGGAACAAATAATGCCGTACTTATTGCAGTTAGCGCAAGCAGGCCTGGTACATTCCTCCATTAAAGTACATCTGGCGGCAATAACTGCATACAGACGCTCAGACGCTTCACCCTCGCTCTATTCCTCTCGTCTAATCAAACGGTTTTTTAAAGGACTTTTCAGGGTTTTCCCTACATTTAGACCACCTCCTCCTTCTTGGAACCTGAATATTGTTTTAGCACAGCTGATGAAGCATCTGTTTGAGCCGATTCATCGTGCTTCTCTCAAATTCCTTTTGTGGAAGGTTGCTTTATTGGTGACTCTCACATCAGCCAGACGTGTCAGCGAAGTGCAGGACCTCTATATTCAAGAGCCGTTCTTACAGTTTAAACGAGACAGGCTACTGCTTCGTACTAATCCGCATTTCATCCCTAAGGTTCCTTCAGACTTCCACATCAACAAGCCCTTAGTGTTCAAATCTTTTTTTCCTCATCCTTCTACTCCGGCGGAGAGAGCATTACACTCCTTAGACGTTAAGAGATGTGTTCAATTCTACTTGGACAGAACTAAGTCCTTTCGACGCTCTAATCAACTGTTTGTAGCATACAGTGCACCTAGACGAGGCCAACCACTCTCTAAGCAGAGTATATCCAGATGGATCGCCTCAGCCATTCGATTCTGCCACCAAGCAGCGGGTAAACCTCTGCATTCATCTGTACATGCTCATTCCACGAGGGCAGTCTCTTTGTCAGCAGCGCTGTTCGCGGGGGTTTCCTTGCAAGACATTTGTACAGCAGCAACATGAAAGAGCTGTCATACATTCACAAGGCACTACTGCTTAGAATCTATATCTCAAGGAGAGATAGCAGTGGGTCAAGCAGTCCTCCGGAATCTCTTCAGGTGAAGGTGAGCCATCTTTTTTTCATCCCTTCATCCTAGAACAGGTATGCACATTGTTTATATCTCTTATGTTCGGATAGAGAGTTATAATTTGAAGAAAAAAAAAAGAGAGAAGAGTGTAACAGAAAAGTGGAGATAATTAACAATAGTATTGACATACAATATTTTCTTTGAAGTATTCCTTTATATAGATATATATATATATATATATATATATATATATATATAGATTTATATGGATGTATATACATATGTTTTATATATGCATGTGTTTTGTATCATACATAGTTACAATGGTATAATGTGCATAAGTACTGCTCTCTACTCTGATTCAAACATGTGAATCTATGAAAGTTCCAATACTGGAGTAAGAAAATAAGTTACTTACATGTAACTGTAGTTCTCCAGTATTGGAATCTTTCATAGATTCACATGCGACCCACCCACCTCCCCAGAGAGGCTCATTTTCACCTTCCTTTTTCCTTTCTCCCTTTTTCCTCTCTTAAACGCACGTGTGTTTGGAAAATCTGAGGTGTTGGAGCTTCTCTCAGGAGGATTCTAGAGGGTGATGTCACCTGATTGGGGGATACTCAAGTTTGGTCCTTTTCCTAAAATGACTCTGATAGATTGTTAAAGTGAAGAGGCCTAGGACCTTTTTGTTCATATATTTTAACACTACTTGTGTAATTTATACCGGGGGCTCCCATCTCAAGGACGGGGAATGATTCAAGCATGTGAATCTAAGAAAGATTCCAATACTGGAGAACTACAGTTACAGGTAAGTAACTTATTTTCTTCTCTCAGTGGCTGGGAGACAATATGCATTTCTCCTATTAGAATGTATTGACCTACTCTTTTCAACTTTTCACAATCCTGTGAGAGCTTCCGATTTTGTGGAATTTATTAAAATATCTACTTGTCAATTGGACATGCTCCTTCATAAATCAACTTGTCCTGTAAAAAAAAAAAAAATGTCTGCTTGTCCCTTTGGTGCCGTGTAGAGAAGCGACATATTATATATCAGCAATCTCGTTATATAAGAGCTATTAATAGCCTATCTGGTACTTCAAAGAAACGGTACTAAAATTCCACAGTAATTTAGCAAACCATTTTTTTTTCCCAAGTTGCATTTTTGTGAATGTTTTATTTTGAAAGCAAAGAATCATCATTCTTGCTTTCAAGGTTCAAATATTTGCATCTAATCAGAGAGCATTCTAGGGGCATTACATGTAGCCTCAAATTGTTACACGTGTACGTACAAGTTATTTACCTTCGGTAACAATATATCTGGTAGAGACATATTATAGTTGCAGATTCCTTACCTTAGAATTTCCCCCAGGCGTCGGACTGGATCCGGAGATTTTTCTTCAAGCAGTACCCCTGCGTGCCGTTAGGTGGTGTCAGTTGACTCCACGGTCGTTGTTGGCGTCATGATGAAGTTGCAGTTGTATAGAGAAGCCATCCCGGTTTGCTGACGTCAGTTTCTGTTCACGACTTTACACGCCAGTAGCGCAGAGCCATGAACAGAGAATGGTGCTCCAAACTAGGGCCCTTAAGGGGAAGTTCCTGTCCCTAGAAATCAGTTTGCAGTGCGGGGGAGGATGGGCAGATTGGTAAGGAATCTGCAACTAGAATATGTCTGTACCAGATATAATGTTGCCGAAGCTAAGTAACTTGAACATCTGATGCAGACTTCTAGTTGCAGATTCCTTACCTCAGAATAGATATCCAAGCAATACCATCTCCGGTGGTGGTCTGCAAACTAAGTTCACACCAAAAGGTTCTGCAGGACTGTAGGAGGCTGGCCTGGTTTGTAGTGGGTACCTTGGGTAGTTACACCGTATATCAGGTCCAGTTATCCCTTATTAGTGAAATGTAGTAGTGTTCTAGCAGCTTAGGCTGATAGAGGTAGCTATAGCAGAGTAGCTTAGGCTGAAGTAGGAGACATACAAAGCTCATGCAATACCACTTATAGTTAGTTAGACAGTACTTACACACAAGTAAAGACAATACTCGGTGCTACCAAAAATAAAGGTAGTTTATTTGGGTGACACAGTACAAAAATATCTTAGAGGCAGTACTCCTTCTGGAGGTAAGTATTATACACAATATATACACTAGACACCAAAATAAGGTAAGTAATTTGACATAGGATAGTGCAAACAATAGGAAATGCTATAGAATGCCTTGGGCGAAAATAGGTTTAGGGGCAACACAAACCAACCATAAACTAAGAAAGTGGAATCCGGATCATGAATTCCCCCCTAGACAAGTGTTGTGTGTGCAGAATCGTTGGGAGAGTAAGACTACAGTAAAGGTAAGTAAAATACCCCACCACAGAGCCCAGAAAAGAAGGAATAAAGTACTGCAAGTTTCCTTAGGACACACTACACATCGTGATTGGGATATTTCAGTAACCAACCAAGTCTGCAAACAACTGCTGGATTCATGGACCTGAAGACCTGCAAAAGAAGGGGACCAAGTCCAGAAGTCAAAAGAAGTTCCAGGAAGAACAGGAGCCTGTGCCAACCCAGAAGAAGGTGCAAAAGCAGAGTCCCCGGTTGGATGAAGACTGCAGGAATGCACGCCAGGAAGATGCCAGCGAGTTTCTGCGTGATGCAATAGATGTTCCACGATGTGAAGGAAGTCGCCATCAAGGTCTTACCTCCTCCAAATTGCGTAGCAGGACCTCAGGACAGTCTTTGTTGATGGGGTACACCCTCTGTGTTTCTAGGAGCACCCTCGTCGCTGTGAGAGGAGTCCAGGAGTACCGTTCGCCGACTTGGAAGGCGCCTTCGTGAGCCCACAGGAGATATCTTCAGTCCTTCTGGTGCAGGATGAAGACAGGGAGTCCTCAGAGCGGGCACACCGTGAAAACTGTTGCAGTTGCTGGCTGGAGCTGAAGTTGCAGAAGAAAAGTATCCCTTGTGGATACTTTATTGCTGTTACAGTGGTTCCTGGAGCAGGCTGCGGTTGGTCTGAGGTCAGTGGATGAAGTAGTAGTCGCAGAGGATTCCTGCTGGAAACTTGTAATTAGAATCTGAAGAGAACCCACAGGAGAGACCCTAAATAGCCCTGAGAGGGGGATTGGCTACCTTATCAGGTATGGACCTATCAGGAGGGGTCTCTTGACGTCACCTCTGGCACTGGCCACTCAGAGGCCTCCAGAGTGTCCCCACAACTTGCAAAGCAAGATGGCTGAAGTCTGGGACACACTGGAGGAGCTCTGGGCACCACCCATAGGGTGGTGATGGACAGGGGAGTTGTCACTCCCCTTTCCTTTGTTCAGTTTCACGCCAGAGCAGGAGACAAGGGGTCACTGAACCGGTGTAGACTGGCTTATAGAAGGAGGGCACCATCTGTGCCCTTCAAAGCATTTCCAGAGGCTGGGGGAGGCTACCCCTTCCCAGCCTGTAACACCTATTTCCAAAGGGAGAGGATGTAACACTCTGCTCCCAAAGGAAATGCTTTGTTCTGCCTTCCTGGGACTGAGCTGCTCAGACCCCAGAAGGGCAGAACCCTGTCTTTGAGGTGGCAGCAGCTGTAGCTGCAGTGCAAGCCTCGAAGAGCTGGTTTGGCAGTACTGAGGGTCCATGGTGGAGCCCCAGGATGCATAGAATTGGCTCCCCAATATCATATTTGGAATGGGGGTGCAATTCCATGATCTTGGACACCTTAAATGGCCATATTTGGAGTTACCATTGTGAAGCTATATATAGTTATTGACCTATATGTAGTGCACGCGTGTAATGGCGTCCCCACACTCACAAAGTCCAGGTAAATGGCCCTGAACTATGTGGGGGCACCTTTGCTAGTGACTAAACTACTAATGGGGTGGTTTAAAAGGGCATTGGTGCTCACCTTTATACTGTGAATCTCTATATTTATATGAATCTCTTCTTATGTCTAATTGACGGTGCTATTACAAGGTAATAATAATAACTTTTATTCGGTATGAAAAAATTCATCCATTACAATAAATAATCACAAATACATTTGTTAAAGATAGCAATAAAACCATAAATAATAAGAACACCTATCAAGAATAAAAACATATATAACCACATGCATAGGAACAATAAAATAGAAAAAATTCATTCTAAAAACTCCACATTATTACGCCAAGTAATAGCTCCCTTCAGGAAGGATCCCAGCCCCTTCCACACCAGTACATCTGAGGCCATCTGCAGCCACATAAAAGCAGGACGATATTGCACGAAACCCTTGGGCCTTAGGAGAGGTAATAAAAAACGAGTTCTAAATGGTGCATAAAAAACACAAAACAAAGTAAAATGGGGCAAGGTCTGTTGGGACACCCCATCACAGGGGCAGGGTCTAATACATTTGTCCCCATACTGACCAAGCGGGAAACACAGATTACTTCTGATGATCCCCAAGCGGAAACGGGTTATTAGAGACCTTTCCCTCACATCCCTTATCTCTAAAAGATAGCGCTCAGGACCTACCCACATCTTTAACATAATGAAATACCTGATCGATTTTTTTTTTTTTCCCTAAGGCCTCCCCCTCCCTCCTGTTCTTCTGGATTCTTAAAAAATTCTCCTTAACCCATTTCTTATCACAGCTGGTCAGGCCTTCAGGATAATCAACCAATTCCGGCCGCCCCAAATCACGAGCCATCTTCCTTATGTACATAAACCAGGGAATATTCTTTACATTGTCGCAAGCCAGACAATCCCTTAGGATATCCCTATTCAGAGTGGCATGTTCGTTAGTCCAAATTGAGATCCATAGCAGAAGGGGAGCCAACTGAATAGTGTCCTGCACAAACTCAAGCTCCAGCTCCAAATGAAGGCTAAAACCAGGGATATTTTGTCCAACTCCCAATAGCCTTCTACAGAACTGATTTTCTTCCACTGTAAGGGCTCGGGTGTCCCTATACCCCCAAAGTGCAGCACCATACAGCAGGACTGGGAGGCATTTCCGCCTATAAATTTCAAGCAAAGGCTTGATAGGTTTACTACCTACCCTTACAGCAAAGTCAAAAGTCGTGCCAACAGCTGCATGAAAAAGCGTACCCCTTCTGGCAATACAAGGTTTCCAAGATCCTTTCTCATCAAAAATAATCCCTAGGTATGGAAACTCATGGACCCAACAAATAATTTGATCCTCCACCCTTAGCTCCCCCACCCTACTCAAGGGTCTTCCACACACCATAAAATGAGATTTCTTAAAATTGACCTCTAAACCCAAAGCTGACATAAAGGAGGCAAAAGCTGTAACTATTTCATTCATAGTGCGGGCCATGAGGACTGCGTCATCCGCATACGTCAGCACAGGGATCTCAGTACCATTCACCTTTGGAACATCCCTACAATGTTTCATCAGAAAATCAGACAATCCATTTGTATATAGAAGGAACAAAGTAGGAGCCAGAACACACCCCTGGCGCACCCCCCCCTTGAGAGCTTAAAAGCCTCTGAGCATTCCCCATTAGACCCCACCCTCACATTTGCAACCGTCCCAAAATTTAGATATCGGAGCAATTCTACAATATTAGGATCCAGCCCTAGCTGATTTAACCTTTACCATAATATAGACCAGTTCACCTTATCGAAGGCACAACTAAGATCCATAAAAGCAAGATAGAGCGTACCTCTCTTGGCCTGCGTGTATTTGCCGATCAACATCAGTAAGTTGAGACATTGATCTCGCGTGCCAAGCCCTTCCCTAAAACCATACTGGTCCCGGCTTCAAATATCATTCCCTGTCATCCAGGACTCCAGACGCCTTAAAATAATCCGTCCTAGAATCTTCATCGAAGAGTCCAGTAGAGAAATAGGGTGGTAGGACTTAGGATCATTTTGGTCGCCCTTTTTAAACACTGGGACAATACATGCCAGTCTCCAAGAGGCAGGGATCCCCACAGTAACTGCTGCATTAAGAACATTTAAGAGAACAGGAGCCCATAACTGGGGGTTCGCTTTATACAAGTCCATAGGGATCGAATACGGGCCCGGAGCTTTATTACTCGCACTACTCTGTATCGCATCCATAACCTCCTGGAGCGTAAACCGGATTGCTAGGTTGGGAGCCATCTCGTACTCGTTCTCCCAATTATTTCTTAGGGGAGAACCCTCAAAAATGCTACAAAAGTGAATTACCCATGCTTCCGGGGCGATGTTACAGCCAAGGCCCTCAGATGTATCTGTTCCAAAGGAACCTCTATTTGCCACTTTCCAAAACAGGCCAGGATCCTTCAGAGCTATGGCCCGTTCTAACTCTTCCCAGGCTTTCTTTGTTTTATCTTGCTATCCCTCAGGGCCCTCTTATATTTCATTCTAGCTTCTTTTACGAGGACCCAATCCCTAGGATGTTTCTTAGTGGCCATCTTCAGGTTTGCCCTTGCCACATAGCAGGTCTTATCATACCGACCACATTTACGTTTACTAGGTTGGCTGCCTACTGAAAAAAGGCAGTCTCTCACTGCTGCATTTACTACTGTTATTGCATTCATAACAGTTTTAGGATTAGGAGCCTCTGTCAAGAGTGTGTCCATAAATAAATGTAAATTTCCCCCCACCACCCTTTCTACAACTTTTAGGGAATCCACTTGTTTCCACCCAAGCCGCCTACCCTGGTCCTTTATCTCCACTACTACCGGCCTACCTCGTCCTAATTTACGTAGGGCCCGAGGGAGTTTAAAGGATACTACAAGGAGATTATGATCACTGAAACTCTCCCCCAGCACCTCCCCCCCCCAGTCACCAGGTCTTTCATAGGTGGAGACATAAAAATATAGTCAATAGTGGATTCAGATCCTCTTCCCACATAGGTAGGCAGTTGATGAGTGCCTATGGCTTCTATATCACACAAATTCAGAAGGCCCATCTTTCGGAGTTCCTTGATTAGAACCCTGCCTCTGGAGTCCTGCAGACCATCCACTGAATAATCCTCGCAGTCAAAAATAAAGGGATTAACCACAGTACTGAGCCTCCCCAACTTAGCATTAAAGTCTCCAGAGACAATAGCACAGAATTCTAACCCCATCTCCTCCATTCTGTGTTTCAAAACCTGAAGAACGGAAAACAAGACCCCAATTTGGCACCCCACATCCCACACAGCGTTATAAAAGTTAACCAATAAAATATTTAAATTATTAGAGAAAATTATCCATACCAGCAATATACCTTGGTGATTACAGTTGATTTGAAAAGCACCCACTATCTTAGAGAGGCAGATTAGGGTAACCAAGCCACCTTTTGAGCAGCCACCAAGAGACTTCACAGCTGGAATTGCAAATCTATTATACCCATCCCACACAGACAACCCCTCTGACCAGGTTTCCTGAAGCATGATCACATCACATAAAAATTAGTCACACACCTAATCCACGCCTGATCAGATAACTCAGCATCATAGCCCGCAATATTCCATGAGAAAAGTTTACACTGTGGGGGCACCTCTTCCCGTATAGCCAGGGTCTTGGCGCATTGTCAGTCCACCCCTTCCAAGGATAAATTACTGTTAGTGACAGTTCTTTTGCTAGTTGCCTGGAGACTATTCTGGCCCAGGGGGGAAACCTACCAGAGCCCAGAGACACCCCGGCACTCAATCGCATGTGGTCATAAAAATAACCCAAAGGGACCATACCTATTGCACCAGCTCTAAATACAGCAGGGCGGTAAGTAGAAAGGAGCCTCTGACTCAAGGCTGGGTATCTAACATTTATAATAATACAATCTTCATCCCCCACCTTATTTTTATTACAAGGTACCTCCCCAGAACAAACCTTGTAAATTGACAATCCTTAGATTGTTCCCTTAATTATTAATACACCAAGATGTAATAATGAACATCACCAATAAGCCCTAAATTGATTCAGAATGTTCTTCTTTATTGCTTCTTCTCAATTCCACTCCAGCCAAGCCTACACCTGTTTTATCTGGGTTATATCTCCCCTTGACTTCCAATGGCTGTCAACAATATACATAATATGTATGTTTTTTTCAGTCTATTCATCCAAATATGTCTATATGTGCCAACCATAAAACTTGTGCATTGTACTTTCTCATTATTCAATAGGTGGGAGCCATTCTAATTTAATAGTTGTGTTAACATTAGTCCTTAAATGTATAATTTTAAATACCCCTTATACATTCCAAAATTATTTTTGTCAATATTCTTAGTATTGTGTCACAACTCATTTGTACTTCAAACATGCACACACAAGTGAACTTCCCCATTCCATAGTTGTGTATCGATATTGTCTATCTGTGTGAAATCCATATCTCATATAGACCATAGTACCTGTTTTGTTATATCTCCAAGTATTTATTTTCTCTATATGCTGAATTCCTCCCTAATATCCATTCAAATTGTGCCAGTCCACTTTATATATAACAATAAATTATGTTCAATAGTTAAAGTATTACATTTTCCTTCACTTACCTCTATAACTATAAAGTATTGTATAGAAACCTCTCCTCAACTTGCTTACCTCCTTTCCAGTTACGTTTTATATTATCTCCCTTATTTAGGATGCCTCCTATATGATGTTTAAGGTGTATGCTAAAAATAAATAGTGCATGCCTCAATGAAAATACGTCCCTCATCAGGTAATTATTTTCAATAACTTCAACTTCCTTCTACGTAGACACCGTTACACCCACCTCTATCCTTTAGCAAGTTCTCTTGTGAACCACAAGTCCGTGAATGGATTCTCAAAGAGTCAGTTTACTTCCTTATTATTTAAATAGCCACTCCTACTTAAAATAGAAAGAGGACTTCCTATCCCGTGTAACCGCGGCCACGTTAATAGACCCTCCAGCGGAGTCCGTTTTCTTCCTTCTCAAATAGCTACTCGCTCCTGCTGAAAACAGAAAGAGGACTACATATTTCGTGTGGTTGAATATGTAAAGCTCCACACTGTACTTTTTCTTATATAGTTACTACTATAAAAACTTGTTCCATATTGAAACTTCTTCCACAACCACTGTTGAGCCAATTTTTAGCACATATGATTATCTCTAATACATATCCCATGTCACCACAACCACATTAGTAGACTCCCTAGCGAAGTCTGTTTTCTTCCTTCTCAAAGAGCTACTCGATCCTGCTGGAAATAGAAAGCGGACTGACTATTTCGTGTGGTTGAATACGTAAAGCTTCACACTGTACCTTTTCTTATATGGTTATTACTATAAATATTTGTTACATAATTTGCTAGTGCAAGGGTGCCCCCACACTTAGTAACTCTGCACCTAACCTTCAGCAAGTGAGGGTTAGACATCTAGGTGACTATAAGTTACTTAAGTGAAGTGAAAATGGCCGTGAAATAGTGTTCACTATTTCACGCAGGCTGCCATGGCAGTCCTGTGAAAGGGTTTGTCTGAGCTCCTTATGGGTGGCAAAAGAAATGCTGCAGCCCATTCGGATCTCCTGGAACCCCAATCCCCTGGGTACCTAAGTACCATATACAAGGGAATTATTTGGGTGTACCAGTGTGCCAATGAGAATTGGTCAATTTAGTCACTAGCCTCCAGTGACAAATTTAGAAAGCAGAGAGAGCATAAACACTGAGGTTCTGGTTAGTAGAGCCTCAGTGATACAGTTAGGCACCACACAGAGAACACATACACATACATTTGGGTGTACCAGTGTGCCATTTGAAATTGGTAAATGAAGTCACTAGCCTATATTGACAGATTTAAAAGTAGAGCGAGCATAAGCACTGAGGTTCTGGTTAGCAGAGCCTCAGTGACACAGTCAAGCACTACTGACAACACACATAGTAGGCCACAAACTATGAGCACTGGGGTCCTGGCTAGCAGGATCCCAGTGAGACAGGCACAACACACTGACATACTCTCTCAAACAGGCTAAAAGTGGGGGTAACCATACTAGAAAGAGGCTACTTTCTCACAAGGACCGAACGGCCAAAGTTGCTGCCTCTGCTGACCTGACAGTCCAGGCAGTAATGCTTGGTGAAAGTATGTTAAGATGCACACTTTGCTACGTGACAGATATATAGGACTGGAAATACGCGTGCTAACGCTGTGGTAGCAGCAGGTTCTCTGGTTGAATGAGCGCGCGCAGACATTCAGGGAGTTGCTTTTTCGCCAAAGCATAGCACACTTTGATGCAGGGAAACTACCCATGGCGAGATGGTCCTCTTCTGCACTGCCTTTCCTTTCTTCGCACCCACAGAACCCACAAAGAGTTGATCGTCCACCCAGAAATCTTTGGTACGATCTAGGTAGAACGCCAATGTTCTTTTTGGATCCAGACGGTGGTGTCTCTCCTCATGAGAGGGATATGGGGGTGCGTAAAAAGTACTCAAGGTTATAGATTGGCCTATGTGAAAAGGTGTCTCCACTTTGGGACGAAAGGAAGCCCTGGTACGAAGCACCACTATGTCAGGATGCACTGCCAGGAATGATAGTTTTGAAGAAAGAGCATGAAGTTCGCTCACTCTGCGAGCGGAGGTGATGGCAATCAAGAAGGCATTTTTAAGGGTCAAGAGCCGTAGAGGACTATTGTTGAGCGTCAAGAAAGAGCACTCATGCGGTATCTGAAGACCAAGTACAAGTCCCACTGGGGCATTATGAAAGGAACAGGAGGAAGCATGTCAGAGAACCTCCTAACAATGGGAAATTTTAATAGAAAGGGTTGGTCTGGTAGCCTTAAGAAGGCAGAGATTGCAGACAAATATCCTTTGTGGGTGCCCAGAGCAGAGCTCTGCTGGGCACGAGCGAGAATAAAGAGGAGAACCTCTGAAAGAGGTGCAGAGAGGGGATCAACAGACTTGTTGATACACCATGCCACAAATTTCTTCCAATGACAGGTGTATACCATTTTGGTGGAGGGACGCCTGGCTGCCAAGATGACATTACAGACTTGGGTGGAAGGTCAAAAGCAGTCGGCTGCCACTGATCAATCTCCACGCAAGGAGGTGGAGACTGGACAGGTTCAGGTGGATAACCGTCCCCTGCTGCTGCGACAGAATATCCTCCGGAAGGGGCAGTCTGATCAGAGGATTGATGGCCATGCTCGGGATACCAGACTCTTCGGGCCCAGTCCGGCGCCACCAGGATTACTTGGGCCTGGACTTGCCTGATCTTCTAGAGAAATCTGGGAAGAAGTGGTATTGGCGGGAAGGCGTGCAGGAGGCCTGAGCTCCACGCGTGAAGAAAAGCATCTGTGAGCGAGTGCTGCCTTGGATACTCCAGCGCACAAAACAGCTGACATTGCACGTTCTCTGTGGAGGGCAACAGATCTAACCAAGGCTCTTCGCACTGCTGAAAGAGACCTTGTGCCACCTCTGGATGGAGACGCCATTCGTGATCGATTAAGCATTGACGGCTGAGTTTTTCTTTGCTCTGAAGTCCAGAGAGCTTGCGAGATGTTAAATCACCAGCGAAATGCCCTGGCATTCCAGCCATGTCCACAGGCAAAGATCCTCTTGACAAAGGGTACACTACCCCACTCCGCCCTGCTTATTGCAATTCCACATGGCGGTGGTGTTGTCGGTGAACACCTGCACCACTTTCCCTTTGAGAGAGGGAAGGAATGCTTTCAATGCAAATCAGATCGTCTGGAGCTCCAAAAGGTTGATGTGGAGCCCGGACTCCACCAGAGACAAGAGGCTTCTGATCTCGGCCTCTCCCATGTCGCCGCCCCATCCCAGGAGTGACGCATCTGTCACTACTGTGAGATCCAGTTAGGAAAGGGAGAGGGATCTGCCTTTGACCCAGTCTGGATTCGACAACCACCACTGCAGGTCTTTCGCAGTTCCCTCCGAGAACTGAACCATGTCAGAGAGATTCCCCTGAGGGTGTGCGTATTGGAACTTGAAGTGCCACTGCAGAGCCTGCACATGCCATCTGGCATGTTGGACCTGCAGGATGCAGGAGGCCATGAGCCCCAGCAGCCTCAGAGTCATTCTCACCAAAATCCAGGGAAGAGGCTAAAACATCTGTATCATAGGCCAAATATCCTGGTCTTACTTTCTGGGGGAATAAGCCCAAAACTGCACTGTGTCCAGAACTGCTCAGATGAAAGTGAGCGTCTGAGGGGGAATCAGGTATAACGTTGACACGATTATATTATACCCCAGCGAATGCAGGAGGTTTGCTGTAGTCTGGAGGTGGGAGAGGACTTTCTGGGGCTTGTCCCCCTTCAACAGCCAGTCGTCAAGGTAGGGGAAGACTTGAAACCCTAACCTGCGCAGATGAACTGCAACTACTACCATCACTTTTGTGAACATTCGAGGGACGCTGGTCAAGCCAAAGTTGAGTACGGTGAACTGAAAGTGCTTGTGACCTTCTGCAAATCGCAAGTAACATCTGTAGCCCGGCAGGACGGGAATGTGAAAATAGGCATCCAGCAAGTCCAGCGCTACCGTCCAGAGCCGAAAGGACCTGAGCTAGGGTTAGCATCTTGAACTTCTCCTTCTTGAGGAAGAGATTGAGGGACTAGAGGTCTAGGAATGGGTGAAGGCCCTTCTCCTTATTGGGCACCAGAAATTAGCGGAAATAACATCCACGACTTACTTCTGGCACAGGGACCCTCTCTATGGCTCCCTTGGCCAAGAAAGTCGTGACCGCCTCATGGAAAAGTGCCATATGGTCAAATGATGGTGGCATGACTGGAAAAGTCTTAAATAGAAGGGGTAGCCCCTTCGATCGATTTGTAAGACCCACCTGTCCGTGGTAATGGATTCCCAGTGGGGCAAGTGATAGCGAATCCTGCCCCAGCAGGTCCCGGATTTTCCAACGGACTAGGAAGTTTTGGAGGCAGATGAGGTGGTGGGGGTGGACTGGGCGGCCCGATGACTCCTTGATCCAGGAGCTCGTACCATCCCACGACTGCACAGGGGCTATACAGCATTCGCGGGTTGGTAGCCAGATGGAAAAGAACATTGTTTGGTAGCCCTTCTGTAGCCGCGAATGGCGCAAGAGGCGGACTGTTCAGAGCGAGGAGCAGCTGCAAGTCCAAGGGACTGAGCTCTGTCTAGCCTGGGAATCCTTGAAGCGCTCCAGCGTTAAGTCCGCCTTGCCTCCGAAGAGACGGGTGCCATCAAAAAGGGTATGTCCATCGAGGATTGCTGGCTGTTAGACCTTGCATCCTGGGCATGGGCTTCCTTGTCTTTTTTGCCTCTGCTTCACATTTTGACTATGTGCTGGACATTGTTTTTGCTGTTTTTGGTTCTCTGGTCACTTTACCACTACTGACCAATGCTAAAGTGCAATTTTCCTACGTAAAGTGTATGTGTAATTGGCTTTTCCATGATTGGCATATTTGATGTTCTAGTAAGTCCCTAGTAAAGTGCACTAGAGGTGCCCAGGGCATGTAAATCAAATGCTACTACTGGGTCTGCAGCAATGGTTGTGCCACCCACACAAGTAGCCCTGTCAACATGTCTCAGACCTGCCACTGCAGTGTCTGGGTGTGCAGTCTTGCACTGCCAATTCAACCTGGCAAGTGTACCCACTTGCCAAGCCCAAACCTTTCCTTTTTGTTCACGTAAGACACCCCTAAGGTAGACCCTCGGTAGCCCCATGGGCATAGTGCAGTGTATGATAAAGGTCAGACAAGTGCTGATGTGTTTTACTTGTCCTAACAGTGAAATACTGCCAAATTCGGTTTTCACTGTTGTAAGGCCTATGTCTCTCATAGGTTAACATGGGGGCCTCCTTTAAATATTCTTTAAGTACAGATTCCCTTTGAGAGCAGATAGAAATCTGGAGTTTGGTTTCTCTGAACTCACAATTTAAAAATATATCTTATAGTGAAGTTGGTTTTTAGATTGTTAGTTTGAAAATGCCACTTCTAGAAAGTGGGCGTTTTCTTGCTTAAACCATTCTGTGACTCAGCCTGTTTGCGGATTCCCTGTCTGGGTCAGACTGACATTTGGGCTGTTTGTGAATTCCCTCTAGACGGTGCCACAAAGGGAGTTGGGGTGTAGCCTGCATATCCTGATGAGCCACCTGAGCTGGCGTGGAGGGAGGAGTGGTCACTTATGCCTGAATGGGCTGTGCTTGCCCTCAGACAATGCAGTCTCCAACCCCCTGGTGTGTGTCTGGGGCCTGGCCCGGGCAAGGCAGGATCTTGTGCACAACAGAGATTTTCCCTTGAAGTTTGCCTACTTCAAAGGCAGAAAGGGGTTTAAATAGTGGACACAAAACCCCAGACTTTAGACCACTTCTGGAACCAAGAGGAACATCTGCCAAGGAGAAGAGCTAAAGAGGTGAGGAGAAGTGCTGCCCCTGTCTGTGACCGTGCGTTTTTGGACTATCCTGCAGTTGCTGCTTCTGTGTGTGAAAGGGGACAAAGACTGGACTTTGTTTTGTGTTCCTGCTTGAAGAAGAATCTCCAGAACCGTGAACTGAGCCTGGCTCTTGTTTTGATGTGTCAGAGACATCAAAGACTTCCTCTGCCAGCACCTGGAATCTCTGATGAGACTCCTGCCCTGCCAAATGGTGGCCTATCCAGTCCCTGGGCACTTGAAAGGTGACACTGGTAGAACAAGAGCTGAAATCCACGCACAGAACGCCGGACAGGCACATTTTCAACGTACCATCTGCAACGTGGCTGATTAACGACTCTCAACCTACTTCGCGGCTGAATTTGACACTCCACCTGTATCGCAGCTGGATGATCGACTCATCGCAGCTGGAGAAACAAAACAAGACCCGCTTGTGGCTGCTGATAACAACACAAACCCCACACAGTAAAATCGTGCAACAGGATTTCTCACGCATTGTCCCTGGCCGTCAGTCGTCGTGAACCTGCGTGGATCCGAGGTGCCCTGTCCGGGAATAGAAGCATTGCTCTCTTGCGAGGGAGAAAAATGGCGCATCGTCTACCCGACTGGAAAAGAAACGACGCACAGACTCACTTGCGAGTAAGGAATCCACGCATAACTTACGTTTCTTATGCACGCTTGCCCTTGCATCTTTATTTTTGAAGCAAACCAGGTACTTTGTGCAAAATCAATTTTTCCATTGTTTTTTATGCAGTAAGCCTCTTATTCTTTTAAAAAGTCATATTTTGACTTGTGTATGTTGGATTGTTGTCATTTTGGTCTTGTTTGATTTAGATTAAATATTTACAATTTTTCTAAACTGGTGTGGTGTCCATTTTGTAGTGTGTTTTTTCACTGTATTACTGTGTGTCTTGGTAGAAATACTTTACACATTGCTTCTGAGATAAGCCTGAGTGCTTGTGCCAAGCTACCAAAGGGATAAGTAAGGGTTATCTAAGTGTGTTTCTCCATTGCCCTGACTAGAGTGAGGGTCCCTGCTTGGAGAGAGTGCAAACTGACTTCCAACCATAGATCCCATTTCTAATAGTGGCAGGGAAGCCAGACTTCCTCAACCAGGCGTGGGGTCTCAATGCCACCATTGATGCAACCGATCTGCCCAGGAAATCGGTTGTATCCAGTCCACAGCGAATCATGAACTTCGCTGCATCTCTCCCGTCTGTATTGGCTTGGGAGAGGATTGTCGAGGCCTCTTCCGGAACTCGAGGCAGCACTTGCGCCACTGTATCCCGGAGAGTATGGGAATAGAGGCCCAAAAGGCATGTGGTGTTCATGGACCACAGCACTAGACAGGCAGAAGAAAACATCTTCTTCGCCAAGCTATCCAGTCTTTTTGATTCCCTTTCATGGGGAGCGTCAGGGAATGTGCCAGAGAATGTCGAAGCCTAGATGACAAGGCTCTCAGGCGTAAAGTGTTGGGTTAGGAATTTTGGGTCAGTCGGCGCAGGCCGATGGCAGTGGGCAACCGTCCTATTCACAGGAACCCCTGTGCTGGGTCTGGACCAGGTACCCAGAAGGACGTCCATAAGTGCTTCATTGAAGGAAAGGAGGGGTTCCGAGTTGGAGGCCCCAGGCTGAAGCACTTTGGTCAGGAGGCTAGTCCTGATCTCCACAGAGGGAAGCTCGAGTTCCAAAACCTCAGCAGCCCTTCTCACCTCCATTGAGTAAGACACTCCCTCCTCCATAGCCACGGTAGGGGGAGAAAGCATGCCAGCGTCAGGAGAGGTGTCCATCCTGCTGGCATCACCCAAATCCTGAACCCAGTCCATTTCAGGGTCAAGCTGGTATTCTAAATGGTCCAGCGACGCCTCTACTCTGCCCATATCCGTACCTAGAGCAATAGGGGTCAGGTTCAACCCTGGGCCTAGTAGAGCCCATGGAAAACAGAGTCTGTGTTGAGCGATGCCAATCTGGCTTCGGTTTGTAAGGAATTAATACAGGGTTGATGTCGATTTGTGGGCCCAGCTGACGTGTGGAGCTTCATCGCCTGGCCCTCCGACCGGCGTCGGATCTGGAGGTTCCGTCAGGAGTTGGGTCTGAAGCAGACAGCTTGGAACCCGAGGGGAGCCTTTGCCAGCTCCCAGGCGCCTGAGGGTGGATTGGTCTGCCCAAATATGAGATGCTTTTCCTCATAAAATTCCTTGAGTTGTGCAGGGGATGTGTTTGCTCCTGGAAAGTCGGTGAGGCACGGAGCAAATCCAGACGGAGACCCCGAAAACGGAAGCCTAGAGCGTCTACACTCTTCCCTTGTCATGTCGTCTGAGCGACCAGGTGAAGTTGAAGAACGGTTTGCCTTCGACTTATTTTTGTGACCCGAGTGTCCAGATGACTTGGACGACGAAGAGTGGTGATATTTCCGCTATCGGTCTCCTGACCTGTGGGAAAGTACCATCTTGCCTGGCTTGTTACCCTCATATTTCACTGTATATATGCTGATTTGGTCTGTGTCACTGGGACCCTGCTAGGCAGGGCCCCAGTGCTCATAAGTATGTGCCCTGTATGTGTTCCCTGTGTGATGCCTGTCTCACTGAGGCTCTGCCAACCAGAACCTCATTGGTTATGCGCTCTCTGCTTTCCAAATTTGTCACTAGCAGGCTAGTGACTAAATTTACCAATTCACATTGGCATACTGGTACATGCATATAATTCCCTAGTATATGGTACTGAGGTACCCAGGGTATTGGGTTTCCAGGAGATCCCTGTGGGCTGCTGCATTTCTTTTGCCACCCATAGGGAGCTCTGACAATTCTTACACAGGCCTGCCAGTGCAGCCTGAGTGAAATAACATCCACGTTATTTCACAGCCATTTACCACTGCACTTAAGTAACTTATAAGTCACCTATATTTCTAACCTTCACCTGGTGAAGGTTGGGTGCAAAGTTACTTAGTGTGTGGGCACCCTGGCACTACCCAAGGTGCCCCCACATCGTTCAGGGCAAATTCCCCGGACTTTGTGAGTGCGGGGACACCATTACACGCGTGCACTATACATAGGTCACTACCTGTGTATAGCGTCACAATGGTAACTCCGAACATGGCCATGTAACATGTCTAAGATCATGGAATTGTCACCCCAATACCATTCTGTTATTGAGGGGACAATTCCATGATCCCCCGGGTCTCTAGCACAGAACCCGGGTACTGCCAAACTGCCTTTCCGGGGTCTACACTGCAGCTGCTGCTGCTGCTGCCAACCCCTGAGGCAGGTTTCTGCCCTCCTGGGGTCCCGGCAGCCCTGGCCCAGGAAGGCAGAACAAAGGATTTCCTCCGAGAGAGGGTGTTACACCCTCTCCCTTTGGAAATAGGTGTGAAGGCTGTGGAAGAGTAGCCTCCCCCAGCCTCTGGAAATGCTTTGATGGGCACAGATGGTGCCCATCTCTGCATAAGCCAGTCTACACCAGTTCAGGGATCCCCCAGACCTGCTCTGGCGCGAAACTGGACAAAGGAAAGGGGAGTGACCACTCCCCCTGATCTGCACTTCCCAGGGGAGGTGCCCAGAGCTTCTCCAGTGTGTACCAGACCTCTGCCATCTTGGAAACAGAGGCGTTGGGGGCACACTGGACTGCTCTGAGTGGCCAGTGCCAGCAGGTGACGTCAGAGGCTCCTTCTGATAGGCTCTTACCTCTCTTGGTAGCCAATCCTTCTTCCTTGGTAGCCAAACCTCCTTTTCTGGCTATTTAGGGTCTCTGCTTTGGGGAATTCTTCAGATAACGAATGCAAGAGTTCACCAGAGTTCCTCTGCATCTCCCTCTTCATCTTCTTCCAAAGGATTACCCACTGACTGCTTGCTTCCTGGCAGCTGCCTTTCACACTCAGCTGGTATTTCCTGGGCTCCAGCCCACTCTCGACACTGTCACGACTATTGGACTTGGTCCCCTTGTCTTACAGGTACTCGGGTCCGGAAATCCACTGTTGTTGCTTTGCTGGTGGTTGTTCTTCCTGCAAAATCCCCCATCATGACTTCTGTGCTCTCTGGGGGTAGTAGGTGCACTTTACACCTACCTTTCAGGGTCTTGGGGTGGGCTATTTTTCTAACCCTCACTGTTTTCTTACAGTCCAAGCGACCCTCTACAAGCTCACATAGGTTTGGGCTCCATTCGTGGTTCACATTCCACTTTTGGAGTATATGGTTTGTGTTGCCCCTATACCTATGTGCTCCTATTGCAATCTATTGTGATTCTACACTGCTTGCATTACGTTTCTTGCTATTACTTACCTATTTTTGGTTTGTGTACATATATCTTGTGTATATAACTTATCCTCATACTGAGGGTACTCACTGAGGCATTTTTGGCATATTGTCATAAAAATAAAGTACCTTTATTTTTAGTATATCTGTGTATTGTGTTTTCTTATGATATTGTGCATATGACACCAGTGCTATAGACCAAGCGTGGTCCCTGGAACTCAGCAACTCTGTCCAAGTGACTCTCACAGTCCAGTGACTCTTCAGTCCAAGTTTGGTGGAGGTAAGTCCTTGCCTCCCTACGCTAGACTGCATTGCTGGGTACCATGTGATTTGCAGCTGCTCCGGCTCCTGTGCACTCTTCCAGGATTTCCTTCGTGCACAGCCAAGCCTGGATCTCCGGCACTCCTTCCTGCAGTCCACGACCTTCTGAGTTGTCCTCCAGCGTTGTGGGACTCCCTTTTGTGACTTTGCGTGGACTCTGGTTCACTTTTCTTCCAAGTGCCTGTTCAGGTACTTTTGCAGGTGCTGCCTGCTTCAATGAGGGCTCCCTGAGTTGATGGGCGCCCCCTCTGTCTCCTCCTCCAAGTGGTGACATCCTGGTCCCTCCTGGGCCACAGCAGCACCCAAAAACCTCTACCGCGACCCTTGCAGCTAGCAAGGCTTGTTTGCAGTCTTTCTGTGTTTGAACACCTCTGCAAGCTTCATCGCGACGTGGGACATCCATCCTCCAAAGGAGAAGTTCTTAGTCCTCTTCTTTCTTGCAGAACTCCAAGCTTCTTCAATCCGGTGGCAGCTTCCTTGCACATTCAGCTGGTATATTTCCTGGGCTCCAGCCCACTCCGACACTGTCACGACTATTGGACTTGGTCTCCTTGTCTTACAGGTACTCAGGTCCGGAAATCCACTGTTGTTGCTTTGCTGGTGGTTGTTCTTCCTGCAAAATCCCCCATCATGACTTCTGTGCTCTCTGGGGGTAGTAGGTGCACTTTACACCTACCTTTCAGGGTCTTGGGGTGGGCTATTTTTCTAACCCTCACTGTTTTCTTACAGTCCAAGCAACCCTCTACAAGCTCACATAGGTTTGGGCTCCATTCGTGGTTCACATTCCACTTTTGGAGTATATGGTTTCTGTTGCCCCTATACCTATGTGCTCCTATTGCAATCTATTGTGATTCTACACTGCTTGCATTACGTTTCTTGCTATTACTTACCTAATTTTGGTTTGTGTACATATATCTTGTGTATATAACTTATCCTCATACTGAGGGTACTCACTGAGATACTTTTTGCATATTGTCATAAAAATAAAGTACCTTTATTTTTAGTATATCTGTGTATTGTGTTCTCTTATGATATTGTGCATATGACACCAGTGCTATAGTAGGAGCTTTACGTGTCTCCTAGTTCAGCCTAAGATGCTTTGCCATAGCTACCTTCTATCAGTCTAAGCTGCTAGAAACACCTCTTCTACACTAATAAGGGTTAACTGGACCTGGCACAAGGTGTAAGTACCTCTGGTACCCACTACAAGCCAGGCCAGCCTCCTTCATGACCTTCCTCTTGAACGAGACCGGGAACAACGCAGAGTCGCGTGCCGGGCTGCCATGAGCTTTAGGGACCACTCTCTCAAAGTCTTTGGACTCATGGCCCAACACTTGGAGCACGACTTGAGGTTGTGGTCGCGCCCCAGACATCAGAGGCATATGTCACTGACATCATTCGGTGACAGGAGTCGCAGGGCTTGAATACGGTCTTACGGGACATCCCTCCACGCATCCAAAACTCGTCAAAAACAAATCAACAAAAGTGTTGCAGTTAGTCAAAAAATGACTGGGGTAGCTGTTCTCTGGATCTGCGTGTAGGCTGGCGCGGAAAGTAAAGAACTGATGTCAGAGTGCCGGGGTGGCGCCTATATATGACCATGACATCATCACTATGACCACAACGCCCACAGAGTCGACTGACTCCACCTAACAGGGTGCAGTGGTACTGCTCAAAGAAAAATCTCCAGATCCAGTCTGACGCCTGGGGGAAAATTTTAAGATAAGGAATCTGCAACTAGATGTCTCTATCAGATTACAGTCGTAGTTTACAACATGCATTTTCCGCACATGCTCTTATAATAAAGGCCTTGCATTAATGAACCATAAATACAAGTTTAAACAACATTAGCCTATGGACACAAGTATTACTTCAACTGCAGACTATGACCTTCCCTGTTCCATAATGGCCTACTGTGAACTGGGAGCCAAAGGGTTTGTGCTGCAGAGGGTTGGGCCTGCTTATCCTAAGGATGAAATAAACATGAAAACTTGTTGTCCTTGATCCCAAGCAATAAGTCCTGGGTGTTGGGCAATAGTAATTCCACACCCCTGGTCCAACCAGATATAAACATTTAGACAAAAAAAAAATGTCAATTATTTCCATCACAGGACTTATGCCTTACAGACCTGCTGTCAATATCTCTGAGGACAGCATGCCTTTTTCTTGCCTCTTTTGTAGCTTTTTTTAGTTATTTCTCTGAACATCTAAAATTTTTAACGAAAACAGTAATGTCAACCATTTCATTTCTAAACCTTAAATAGCTAGTCGATCAGAGTGTTTGGTCCTAAGGGAGCAGGAAGGCTCATTGAAAAAACATGCCTCTCAACCAATCACAGGGCTCCTTTTTTTAATTCAAGCTCTTCCGGGACACTTGCGAGCCTCTTTTGGACCCGTCCATCCAGACATACAAATATTTTTTATCTTTAGTTTCTTAAAATTGAACTGATTTAGACCAAATCACAAAAAGTGAACAACGATCGAACATCCTCTCAAATTTGTTAATCCGCTCAGCAGTTATGGTAGCGCTTTGTTAAGAAGTCTATGAAAAACACGAGGGGATTTTGTGTTTTGGGAACCCCCTTTTTTAGGTCAAGCATAAGCGTTCGATACATATACTTTTACATACTTCTCTGTGTGCTTAATTCCACACCCATTTCTTTCCAAGGTTTGTTTCAGTGTCATTTAAAAACCCTTCCTTGCTGTGTGACAGTGCTTCCCCTTTGTCCCTTCCATGGAGCACCGGCTAACTACTATATCCTTGCCCTTTTGTCTGTTCATCTGGTGTTTTTGGGGCTACTTTCGTCTTTGGTTCTTTCTGGTGCTACTGTTTGCATTGAGTTCACTTAGTCTCCCAGTGCTGACTACAGACTGAGGAATGCAGCCTCCAAACTTGACATTAACATTATCTGTCCGTCTTTTGAAATCGTCTGCTTTCGTGCCCCTTCCTACTTTCAGTCCAGGGCACCTCAACCACATACCCTGCCCTTCTCCACAATCAGTACTTAGTTGAGGATGCCACACGAGGCTAACATGAATGAGTGAAAACTGGCACTGCACAGTGCTGGTCAGAATGGAAGAATAGAGCGTGCTCTCTCTGGGGAAAAATAAACATTGCTATACACTGCAGGCCTTTAATACATTTTCAGCCTCAAAATATAGTTAGTTTGATTTTTCTTACAGCATTTTCACTAGATTGAATTGTTTGTACAGACTAACCCAGGTTCCAAGTGGCAGGAAAGGAATCTAATTATCCTGCCATCTGTCTGTGCTGTCTCGCTCCCAGAATTGCATTGCAACTGTCTAACCCAGCTCGGGAAGAGGGCGGGAGTATGGGCATCTCCTGGTGCTTATTACAGGCTTTCATGTGAACCACAACCAGTGAAATGGAATTTACAGTAAAGTGCTAAACTTTGGAATGAAGCATACAGATCGACGTGTGTTATCAATCCAGGCAGGGCTCTTTATTCTGTTTCCTCACACTTCGCCTTTGGTCTCACCTTGCAGCAGTGGAGGGTGGGGAAGAACAGGGAGTGCTGTGAGTGACAGATGACATTCATGTTTTTAAGGAACAGGGAGATTTTTTTGTTTGTTTGCACTTTTATTTAGCATTAATTGGACCTGAAGGTACTGGAGCTCTTTATATGAGCAGCAGTTACAATGACACGTTGTGTTTTTAAGGCACAAGGAGATTAAGTGATTTTCTTTTTCCCCCAGCATCACACAATGCTGAGGGATGCCAGGACTCAGGTTTTTTGGGAATTGTGCTAGTCAGCCAGCAAATCTGATGGTGGGGTGGTGAAAGTGGTATTCAGTTGTAATTAGCGTGGTAGGTTTAAACTAGGATGCTAAATGGCAACATTTTCATTTTTTGATGCAGATAGAGGAAGAAGGTAAATGGAAGTGCTTTAGTTATATGCAGGGCCACTGGAAATATGTGGCAGGAGAGGGCCAAATTATGAGTTAAGGTTGACCAATTTATGTGCCAAGAGAAGTCCAATTATGCATTTACAACGCCAATTGCTCTCGCAAATGAGACACCTATTGCATTGCAAATGCTTGTTTTTCTCTGCCCCCGCTTGACAGATCATTCCAAAACTTTCCATGCACAAACTAATGAAAGAGTAGCACCTTTTTGGAAAATTTCGGGGAACTTTGTCAAACTATGCTAAAATTATTAGCAAAACAAAAATGTATTTCCTATGGAAATGCTTAACTAGAGCCCAGTGGCAACTGTCACAGAGTAATTATCTGTATGTATTTATGCATTTATCAATTTTTTAAAACTTATTCGTATTACTATGCTACTATTCCAGTTTGTAGTGTATTGAGAAAAGAATAATGTCAAGTTAAGTTGTTAGACACATTATTTCCTGCCTGTGTATACCCACAAGAAATTTTTATTGATGTAATTGCTCAGCAAACAACGTGCCTGGGTTTTTCTAAATTTAAAGATATGGAGATAACTTTAGCCATTACACGCAGTAAGACAATGCCTCTTTTTTGCATGATCACCCTCATTGTTTGCGACTGATGTTGCTGTTTTGTGGCTCTGTTCACTAGGAATTTACTACCCCGTTCCCTGTGCATGTGTTCTGATTCCAAAAACATGTTGAAATGTACTTATTTGTAAGGCCCTAGTATATGGCACTAAGTGGAGTGCAGCACACATTGGGTGTCAGTGCAAGACATGACTGCAGGCATACTGAAGTAGCTTGTCTGTCCAGTATTAAACTGCAAATTTTACCTATCAAAATAACCTCAAGCCTATAGTCTCCGCTTAAATATTAATAAGTTACCCCTAAGAAAGCCTAAATGCTCAGTAGGGCAGAGTGTATGGTATTTAAAAATAGGACACGTAACGTTTTTCGAAAAACATGTCTTTACAGTGACAAGTCCCTGTAGGAGGCTGGACTGGCTTGTAGTGAGTACCAAGGGGTACTTGCACCTTGCACCAGGCCCAGTTATCCCTTATTAGTGTATAGGGTGTCTAGAAGCTTAGGCTGATAGATAATGGTAGCTTAGCAGAGCAGCTTAGGCTGAACTAGGAGACGTGTGAAGCTACTACAGTACCACTTAGTGTCATATGCACAATATCATAAGAAAACACAATACACAGTTATACTAAAAATAAAGGTACTTTATTTTTATGACAATATGCCAAAGTATCTTAGAGTGTACCCTCAGTGAGAGGATAGGAAATATACACAAGATATATATACACAATAGCAAAAATATGCAGTATAGTCTTAGAAAACAGTGCAAACAATGTATAGTTACAATAGGATGCAATGGGGAAACATAGGGATAGGGGCAACACAAACCATATACTCCAAAAGTGGAATGCGAACCACGAATGGACCCCAAACCTATGTGACCTTGTAGAGGGTCGCTGGGACTATTAGAAAATAGTGAGAGTTAGAAAAATAACCCTCCCCAAGACCCTGAAAAGTGAGTGCAAAGTGCACTAAAGTTCCCCTAAGGACAAAATAGTCGTGTTAGAGGAATAATGCAGGAAAGACACAAACCAGCAATGCAACAACTTTGGATTTCCAATCTAGGGTACCTGTGGAACAAGGGGACCAAGTCCAAAAGTCACAAGCAAGTCGGAGATGGGCAGATGCCCAGGAAATGCCAGCTGCGGGTGCAAAGAAGCTTCGACTGGACAGAAGAAGCTGAGGTTTCTGCAGGAACGAAAAGGGCTAGAGACTTCCCCTTTGGTGGACGGATCCCTCTCGCCTTGGAGAGTCGTGCAGAAGTGCTTTCCCGCCGGAAGGACGCCAACAAGCCTTGCTAGGCGCAAATCGTGCGTTTGGCGTTTTTGGACGCTGCTGGGGCCCAGGAGGGACCAGGAGGTCGCAAATTGGACCTGAAGAGAGAGGGGACGTCGAGCAAGACAAAGAGCCCTCACTGAAGCAGGTAGCACCCGGAGAAGTGCCAGAAACAGGCACTACGAGGATGCGTGAAACGGTGCTCGCCGAAGTTGCACAAAGGAGTCCCACGTCGCCGGAGACCAACTTAGAAAGTCGTGCAATGCAGGTTAGAGTGCCGTGGACCCAGGCTTGGCTGTGCACAAAGGATTTCCGCCGGAAGTGCACAGGGGCCGGAGTAGCTTGCAAAGTCGCGGTTCCCAGCAATGCAGCCCAGCGAGGTGAGGCAAGGACTTACCTCCACCAAACTTGGGCTGAAGAGTCACTGGACTGTGGGGGTCACTTGGACAGAGTCGCTGGATTCGAGGGACCTCGCTCGTCGTGCTGAGAGGAGACCCAAGGGACCGGTAATGCAGCTTTTTGGTGCCTGCGGTTGCAGGGGGAAGATTCCGTCGACCCACGGGAGATTTCTTCGGAGCTTCTGGTGCAGAGAGGAGGCAGGCTACCCCCACAGCATGCACAAGCAGGAAAACAGTCGAGAAGGCGGCAGGATCAGCGTTACAGAGTTGCAGTAGTCGTCTTTGCTACTATGTTGCAGGTTTGCAGGCTTCCAGCGCGGTCAGCGGTCGATTCCTTATCAGAAGGTGAAGAGAGAGATGCAGAGGAACTCGGCTGAGCTCATGCATTCGTTATCTAAAGTTTCCCCAGAGACCCTAAATAGCCAGAAAAGAGGGTTTGGCTACTTAGGAGAGAGGATAGGCTACTAACACCTGAAGGAGCCTATCAGCAGGAGTCTCTGACGTCACCTGGTGGCACTTGCCACTCAGAGCAGTCCAGTGTGCCAGCAGCACCTCTGTTTCCAAGATGGCAGAGGTCTGGAGCACACTGGAGGAGCTCTGGACACCTCCCAGGGGAGGTGCAGGTCAGGGGAGTGGTCACTCCCCTTTCCTTTGTCCAGTTTCGCGCCAGAGCAGGGGCTAAGGGGTCCCTGAACCGGTGTAGACTGGCTTATGCAGAATTGGGCACATCTGTGCCCAACAAAGCATTTCCAGAGGCTGGGGGAGGCTACTCCTCCCCTGCCTTCACACCATTTTCCAAAGGGAGAGGGTGTCACACCCTCTCTCAGAGGAAGTTCTTTGTTCTGCCATCCTGGGCCAGGCCTGGCTGGAACCCAGGAGGGCAGCTGCCTGTCTGAGGGGTTGGCAGCAGCAGCAGCTGCAGTGAAACCCCAGGAAGGGCAGTTTGGCAGTACCAGGGTCTGTGCTACAGACCACTGGGATCATGGGATTGTGCCAACTATGCCAGGATGGCATAGAGGGGGCAATTCCATGATCATAGACATGTTACATGGCCATATTCGGAGTTACCATTGTGAAGCTACATATAGGTAGTGACCTATATGTAGTGCACGCGTGTAATGGTGTCCCCGCACTCACAAAGTTCAGGGAATTGGCTCTGAACAATGTGGGGGCACCTTGGCTAGTGCCAGGGTGCCCTCACACTAAGTAACTTTGCACCTAACCTTTACCAGGTAAAGGTTAGACATATAGGTGACTTATAAGTTACTTAAGTGCAGTGTAAAATGGCTGTGAAATAACGTGGACGTTATTTCACTCAGGCTGCAGTGGCAGGCCTGTGTAAGAATTGTCGGAGCTCCCTATGGGTGGCAAAAGAAATGCTGCAGCCCATAGGGATCTCCTGGAACCCCAATACCCTGGGTACCTCAGTACCATATACTAGGGAATTATAAGGGTGTTCCAGTAAGCCAATGTAAATTGGTAAAAATGGTCACTAGCCTGTCAGTGACAATTTGGAAAGAAATGAGAGAGCATAACCACTGAGGTTCTGGTTAGCAGAGCCTCAGTGAGACAGTTAGTCACTACACAGGTAACACATTCAGGCACACTTATGAGCACTGGGGCCCTGGGTTACCAGGGTCCCAGTGACACATACAACTAAAACAACATATATACAGTGAAAAATGGGGGTAACATGCCAGGCAAGATGGTACTTTCCTACACAACCCCCCCCCCCCCAAACGAAGGACAATAAGACTAGCCATGACCTGATGAGTCTTCATTGTCTAAGTGGAAATATCTGGAGAGTCCATCTGCATTGGAGTGGCTACTCCCAGGTCTATGTTCCACTGTATAGTCCATTCCCTGTAGGGATATGGACCACCTCAACAATTTAGGATTTTCACCTTTCATTTGTTTTAGCCAAAGTAGAGGTTTGTGGTCTGTCTGAACAATGAAGTGAGTGCCAAACAGGTATGGCCTCAACTTCTTCAGAGCCCAGACCACAGCAAAGGCCTCCCTCTCAATGGCAGACCAACGCTTTTCTCTAGGGGTCAACCTTCTACTAATAAAAGCAACAGGTTGATCCTGGCCCTCAGAATTAAGTTGTGATAGGACTGCCCCTACTCCTAATTCAGATGCATCAGTTTGGACATAGAATTTTTTAGAGTAACAAGGGCTTTTCAGGACAGGTGCAGAGCACATGGCCTGCTTCAGCTCCTCAAAAGCTTTCTGACAGTTTGCTGTCCATAATACCTTTTTAGGCATCTTCTTGGATGTGAGGTCATTAAGAGGGGCTGCAATGGAGCCATAGTTCTTAATGAACCTCCTGTAATACCCAGTGAGGCCTAGGAAGGCTCTCACCTGAGTCTGTGTGGTAGGGGGAACCCAATCAATAATAGTTTGGATTTTCCCCTGAAGTGGTGCAATCTGTTCCCCACCAACAAGGTGTCCCAGATAAACCACCTTACCCTGCCCTATCTGGCACTTTGAAGCCTTGATAGTGAGGCCTGCCTTTTGCAGAGCCTCCAAAACTTTCCATAGGTGGACCAGGTGATCATCCCAGCTGGAGCTAAAGACAGCTATATCATCCAAATATGCTGCACTGAAAGCTTCCAGCCCTTGCAGGACTGTGTTCACCAACCTCTGAAAAGTGGCAGGTGCATTTTTCAAACCAAAAGGCATTACAGTAAACTGGTAATGTCCTCCAATGGTAGAAAATGCAGTCTTAGGTTTAGCATCTTCTGACAATTTGATCTGCCAATACCCTGCAGTCAAATCAAAAGTGCTTAGATACTTGGCAGATGCCAGTGTATCTATGAGCTCATCTGCCCTGGGTATAGGGTGAGCATCAGTTTTGGTTACCAAGTTGAGACCTCTATAGTCTACACAAAACCGCATTTCCTTCTTTCCATCTTTAGAATTGGGTTTTGGTACCAGTACCACAGGAGAAGCCCATGGACTGTCAGAGTGCTCAACCACTCCTAGTTCCAACATTTTCTGAACTTCTTGCTTTATGCAGTCCCTGACATGGTCAGGCTGCCTATAGATCTTACTTTTGACAGGTAAACTGTCTCCAGTATCTATAGTGTGCTCACACCAAGAAGTGGTGCCTGGCACAGTAGAGAAGAGTTCTGAAAATTGTCCTAGGAGATTTATGCAATTATCTTTCTGCTCAGCAGTAAGACAATCAGCCAAAACTACACCTTCCACAAGAGCATCTTGTTCTGTGGAAGAGAAGAGATCAGGTAGAGGATCACTGTCTTCTTCCTGTCCCTCATCAGTTGCCATGAGCAGGGTGAGATCAGCCCTGTCATAGTAGGGTTTCAGGCAGTTGACATGGAGCACCCTAAGGGGACTCCTGGCAGTGCCTAAGTCAACTAAATAGGTGACTTCTCCCTTCTTTTCAACAATTGTGTGGGGACCACTCCATTTATCTTGGAGTGCTCTTGGGGCCACAGGCTCCAAGACCCACACTTTCTGCCCTGGTTGGTACTGAACCAAAACAGCCTTCTGATCATGCCATTGCTTCTGGAGCTCTTGGCTGGCCTGAAGGTTTTTACTGGCCTTTTTCATGTACTCAGCCATCCTTGATCTGAGGCCAAGTACATAATCCACAATATCCTGCTTAGGAGCTTTTAAAGGTTGTTCCCAACCCTCCTTTACAAGTGTGAGTGGGCCCCTAACAGGGTGTCCAAAAAGAAGTTCAAAGGGGCTGAAGCCCACTCCTTTCTGGGGTACCTCCCTGTAGGCAAAAAGGAGGCATGGTAGAAGGATATCCCATCTCCTGCGGAGTTTTTCAGGGAGACCCATAATCATGCCTTTGAGAGTTTTATTAAATCTCTCCACCAGTCCATTTGTTTGTGGATGATAGGGTGTTGTGAACTTGTACGTTACACCACACTCCTTCCACATGGCCTTTAAGTATGCAGACATGAAATTGCTTCCTCTGTCTGATACTACTTCCTTTGGGAAGCCCACCCTGGAAAATATTCCCAGGAGGGCCTTTGCCACTGCAGGAGCTGTAGTGGTCCTTAAAGGAATTGCTTCAGGATATCTTGTGGCATGGTCCACTACCACTAAGATAAACCTATTGCCTGAAGCAGTAGGAGGGTCAAGGGGGCCAACTATGTCAACCCCTACCCTTTCAAAGGGAACCCCAACCACAGGCAGTGGGATAAGGGGTGCCTTTGGAGTGCCACCTGTCTTGCCACTGGCTTGACAGGTTTCACAGGACTTACAAAATTCCTTTGTGTCCTCAGACATTCTAGGCCAATGAAACAGGGGAACAAGCCTGTCCCAAGTTTTCATTTGACCCAGGTGCCCAGCTAGGGGAATGTCATGTGCCAGTGTTAGGAGGAACTTTCTGTACTCCTGAGGAATCACTAATCTCCTGGCAGCTCCAGGTTTAGGATCCCTATGCTCAGTGTACAAGAGGTTGTCCTCCCAGTAAACTCTGTGAGAGTCACTGACATCCCCATTAGCCTGTTTGACAGCTTGCTGTCTGAGACCCTCTAATGTGGGACAGGTTTGCTGTGCCACACTCAGCTCCTCTCTGGCAGGCCCCCCTTCACCCAAAAGCTCAGCAGTGTCTGCTTCCAGCTCCTCTGGTGTAGGTTCTGCACAGGGAGGGAATTCTTCTTCCTCAGAATTAGAATCCACTGTAGAGGGAGGGATAGTAGGAAGTGGTTTGCTTCTACTAGCCCTAGCTTTAGGGAGCACTTGGTCCATTGTTCCAGGATCCAAGCTTCCCTGTCCTTTTTGCTTTTTGGCCTGAGCCCTTGTCAAAGCAAAAATATGCCCTGGGATGCCCAGCATTGCTGCATGGGCCTCCAACTCCACATCTGACCAAGCTGATGTCTCCAAATCATTCCCTAATAGACAGTCTACAGGTAAATCTGAAGCTACCACAACTTTCTTTGGACCAGTTACCCCCCCCCCCAGTTGAGATTTACAACAGCCATGGGGTGGCTTTGTGTTATATTGTGAGCATCGGTTACTTGGTACTGGTGTCCAAGTATGTGTTGTTCAGGGTGCACCAGTTTCTCAATCACCATTGTGACACTGGCACCTGTGTCCCTGTAGGCCTGGACCTCAACACCATTTATTAGGGTTAGTTGCTTGTACTTCTCCAAGTTATGGGGGCAAGCAACCAAAGTGGCTAAATCAATAGCCCCTTCAGAGACTAAAGTAGCCTCTGTGGTCTCCCTAATCAGACCAACCCCAACTAAATTACCAAAAGTGAGCCCAGCTACTCCCGTGGATTGGCTATTAGTAGGTTTGCTCCCACCACCACTGCTATTAGTAGGGACACTAGGTGTAGCAGTAGGGGTTGTAGTGGTAGGAGCTGTGGTGCCTTTCTTTGGACAACTGGGATCTGTTGTCCAATGGCCTTTTATTTTACATAAATAGCACCATGGTTTCTTTTCCTTGTTCTGATTAAAGGAGGATTTGGACCCACCACCCCCACCAGAGTGTTTTTGTGGGCCTGATGAAGACTCATTTTTAGATTTGTCCCCACCCTTGTCAGAAGACTTACCATCCTTCTTTTTGTTGCCATCTTTGTCACCCCCTGTATGAACTTTTCTGTTCACTCTTGTTCTGACCCATTTGTCTGCCTTCTTTCCCAATTCTTGGGGAGAGGTCAGATCAGAGTCCACCAAGTACTGGTGCAACAAATCAGACACACAATTATTAAGAATATGCTCTCTCAGGATCAAGTTATACAGGCTGTCATAATCAGTAACTTTACTTCCATGTAACCACCCCTCCAAGGCCTTCACTGCCTGGTCAATGAAATCAACCCAGTCTTGTGAAGACTCCTTTTTGGTCTCTCTGAACTTTATCCTGCACTGTTCAGTGGTTAAGCCATAACCATCCAGGAGTGCATTCTTAAGAACTTGGAAATTATTAGCATCATTTTCTTTTACAGTAAGGAGCCTATCCCTACCTTTTCCACTAAATGAAAGCCATAGGATAGCAGCCCACTGCCTTTGAGGGACATCCTGTACAACACAGGCCCTCTCAAGTGCAGCAAACCACTTGTTAATGTCATCCCCCTCCTTATAAGGGGGAACTATCTTGTGCAGATTCCTGGAATCATGCTCTTTTGCAGGATGACTATGGGGAATACTGCTGCTGCCACCATGGGTATCTAAACCCAACTTCTGTCTTTCCTTCTCTAATTCAAAAGACTGTCTATCCAAATCCAGCTGTTGCTTTTTAAGCTTCAGTCTGGTTTGTTCCACCCTCAACTTATTGAGTTCCCTCTCTAACATTCTGTCATCAGGGTTGGTGGGAGGGACATTTCTAGAAACAGAGCTATGATGGGAATGAACAAAAGGAGACCTGTCCCTTACAGAAGCCAACTTAACAGCTTGGTTTACAGAAACATTACTACCAGTATGGTGAGAATAAATGCTTTTGCTATGATGTGAGACAACACTACTTATTTGGTGTGGCTCATCATCATTACCATCTATGCTAGATTGTCTAGTAATGGGCAGGCTAGGAAGTTTCTTTCCTGAATCTTTTCCTGGGGGAGTCCCTGAATCAGATTGGGAACTATTAGGTACTTTTTCAACAGATGGGGCACCTCTGGCCTTATCCTGTTCTCTAAGCATGTTAAGTAATAGTTCCAAGGCAGGATTCTTCCCTACACTCAAACCTCTCTCTATACAGAGACTCCTTGCTCTTTTCCAGCTAAGGTTGTCATATGCAAGTTTGGACAGATCAACACTTTGGCCTGTGCCAGACATTTTTGTTAGAGAGAGTTAAAGTGATAGAAAAAGAGAAAAAGTTTTCAGAACTTTTTGGAAAGACAGAAAAAAACTTTTTAAACTTTTAAGAACTTTTTGAAAGTTTAGAAGTACTTTTCAGCACTTTGAAAAGAGTGAAAAGAGGAAATGCAAAACTTTTTGGCTATGTGTATATACACTGACCTTGTTTTGTATATTTTTCTCTTATGAAAAGTACAATGACAAGAGTGGTAAGTAGTCTCAAGCACTTATCCCACCACTGCACAACCAATGTAGGAGGCTGGACTGGCTTGTAGTGAGTACCAAGGGGTACTTGCACCTTGCACCAGGCCCAGTTAACCCTTATTAGTGTATAGGGTGTCTAGCAGCTTAGGCTGATAGATAATGGTAGCTTAGCAGAGCAGCTTAGGCTGAACTAGGAGACGTGTGAAGCTACTACAGTACCACTTAGTGTCATATGCACAATATCATAAGAAAACACAATACACAGTTATACTAAAAATAAAGGTACTTTATTTTTATGACAATATGCCAAAGTATCTTAGAGTGTACCCTCAGTGAGAGGATAGGAAATATACACAAGATATATATACACAATAGCAAAAATATGCAGTATAGTCTTAGAAAACAGTGCAAACAATGTATAGTTACAATAGGATGCAATGGGGAAACATAGGGATAGGGGCAACACAAACCATATACTCCTAAAGTGGAATGCGAACCACGAATGGACCCCAAACCTATGTGACCTTGTAGAGGGTCGCTGGGACTATTAGAAAATAGTGAGAGTTAGAAAAATAACCCTCCCCAAGACCCTGAAAAGTGAGTGCAAAGTGCACTAAAGTTCCACTAAGGACAAAATAGTCGTGTTAGAGGAATAATGCAGGAAAGACACAAACCAGCAATGCAACAACTGTGGATTTCCAATCTAGGGTACCTGTGGAACAAGGGGACCAAGTCCAAAAGTCACAAGCAAGTCGGAGATGGGCAGATGCCCAGGAAATGCCAGCTGCGGGTGCAAAGAAGCTTCGACTGGACAGAAGAAGCTGAGGTTTCTGCAGGAACGAAAAGGGCTAGAGACTTCCCCTTTGGTGGACGGATCCCTCTCGCCTTGGAGAGTCGTGCAGAAGTGTTTTCCCGCCGGAAGGACGCCAACAAGCCTTGCTAGGCGCAAATCGTGCGTTTGGCGTTTTTGGACGCTGCTGGGGCCCAGGAGGGACCAGGAGGTCGCAAATTGGACCTGAAGAGAGAGGGGACGTCGAGCAAGACAAAGAGCCCTCACTGAAGCAGGTAGCACCCGGAGAAGTGCCAGAAACAGGCACTACGAGGATGCGTGAAACGGTGCTCGCCGAAGTTGCACAAAGGAGTCCCACGTCGCCGGAGACCAACTTAGAAAGTCGTGCAATGCAGGTTAGAGTGCCGTGGACCCAGGCTTGGCTGTGCACAAAGGATTTCCGCCGGAAGTGCACAGGGGCCGGAGTAGCTTGCAAAGTCGCGGTTCCCAGCAATGCAGCCCAGCGAGGTGAGGCAAGGACTTACCTCCACCAAACTTGGACTGAAGAGTCACTGGACTGTGGGGGTCACTTGGACAGAGTCGCTGGATTCGAGGGACCTCGCTCGTCATGCTGAGAGGAGACCCAAGGGACCGGTAATGCAGCTTTTTGGTGCCTGCGGTTGCAGGGGGAAGATTCCGTTGACCCACGGGAGATTTCTTCGGAGCTTCTGGTGCAGAGAGGAGGCAGGCTACCCCCACAGCATGCACAAGCAGGAAAACAGTCGAGAAGGCGGCAGGATCAGCGTTACAGAGTTGCAGTAGTCGTCTTTGCTACTATGTTGCAGGTTTGCAGGCTTCCAGCGCGGTCAGCGGTCGATTCCTTATCAGAAGGTGAAGAGAGAGATGCAGAGGAACTCGGCTGAGCTCATGCATTCGTTATCTAAAGTTTCCCCAGAGACAGAGACCCTAAATAGCCAGAAAAGAGGGTTTGGCTACTTAGGAGAGAGGATAGGCTACTAACACCTGAAGGAGCCTATCAGCAGGAGTCTCTGACGTCACCTGGTGGCACTGGCCACTCAGAGCAGTCCAGTGTGCCAGCAGCACCTCTGTTTCCAAGATGGCAGAGGTCTGGAGCACACTGGAGGAGCTCTGGACACCTCCCAGGGGAGGTGCAGGTCAGGGGAGTGGTCACTCCCCTTTCCTTTGTCCAGTTTCGCGCCAGAGCAGGGGCTAAGGGGTCCCTGAACCGGTGTAGACTGGCTTATGCAGAATTGGGCACATCTGTGCCCAACAAAGCATTTCCAGAGGCTGGGGGAGGCTACTCCTCCCCTGCATTCACACCATTTTCCAAAGGGAGAGGGTGTCACACCCTCTCTCAGAGGAAGTTCTTTGTTCTGCCATCCTGGGCCAGGCCTGGCTGGACCCCAGGAGGGCAGCTGCCTGTCTGAGGGGTTGGCAGCAGCTGCAGTGAAACCCCAGGAAGGGCAGTTTGGCAGTACCAGGGTCTGTGCTACAGACCACTGGGATCATGGGATTGTGCCAACTATGCCAGGATGGCATAGAGGGGGCAATTCCATGATCATAGACATGTTACATGGCCATATTCGGAGTTACCATTGTGAAGCTACATATAGGTAGTGACCTATATGTAGTGCACGCGTGTAATGGTGTCCCCGCACTCACAAAGTTCAGGGAATTGGCTCTGAACAATGTGGGGGCACCTTGGCTAGTGCCAGGGTGCCCTCACACTAAGTAACTTTGCACCTAACCTTTACCAGGTAAAGGTTAGACATATAGGTGACTTATAAGTTACTTAAGTGCAGTGTAAAATGGCTGTGAAATAACGTGGACGTTATTTCACTCAGGCTGCAGTGGCAGGCCTGTGTAAGAATTGTCAGAGCTCCCTATGGGTGGCAAAAGAAATGCTGCAGCCCATAGGGATCTCCTGGAACCCCAATACCCTGGGTACCTCAGTACCATATACTAGGGAATTATAAGGGTGTTCCAGTAAGCCAATGTAAATTGGTAAAAATGGTCACTAGCCTGTCAGTGACAATTTGGAAAGAAATGAGAGAGCATAACCACTGAGGTTCTGATTAGCAGAGCCTCAGTGAGACAGTTAGTCACTACACAGGTAACACATTCAGGCACACTTATGAGCACTGGGGCCCTGGGTTACCAGGGTCCCAGTGACACATACAACTAAAACAACATATATACAGTGAAAAATGGGGGTAACATGCCAGGCAAGATGGTACTTTCCTACAGTCCCCAAAAGCTATTTTCACTGTAGCAGGGTTAGGTATTCTACAGGAAAACAATGGGATGTAATATTAAAATTTATCACAAACCCAATTCATAGGTAACTTCAGAGTTGTATTAAATATTTTGGAAAACGTACATTTAAAAAGCCATCTTTTATGTGCCTAAAAACTCTGAAGCCCTCTTTCATGAGCCTGTAACTGTCATTCAGGAGCTGATATTTCCATGATGAAATGTGAACTTGCTTCCATAGCTGAGACAGAGGCCTTGGGTGTGGGCAGGTGTTCTGTTCCTCTGATAGAATTACCATTTTGGTTGTGCCCAATGAATGAACTTGAGAGATATCGAACACTTAGGCCTGCCCCAACCTTTGCCCCCTCCCCCTACTCAGCCAGGCACCAATCCCAGAGGGGAAGGAACTGTAACCAGAACCAGTTTTGAGTGACCAAAGAGAAGTGTTTGCTAATTTTCTTGACCATACCTCAAAGGGGCGCACTGGAGATTGCACAAGGGACAAATGTTTCTGCCATGGTGGATTTAGATAGAGAGGGGCACAGTGGGATTGGTTGTAGTAGGGCACACCGGAACCAGAGCAAAACCAGTAGGGTTACCCCAGGTAATTTTACCCTGTTGGTTAGGTAAGTCCTCATGTCACCCCCACCCACAAGCTACTGCAGATGTAAATTGGCACCACAGGCACCTTCTTCAGAATACTGTTGCACCTGTCTAAGACAGAAAATGGGCTGCACCTTTTTGTTGTGATTTTTGAGGTGAACTCTAAGGGCTTGACCTGCTCTCACTTATACTTAGGATAAAGATGTGGACTCTCAGGATCAGTTGGCTGACCTCCTGGTAAACTACATAGACACAAAAGCTGCAGGAAGTACGCTTTCTTGAAAGAGCCCAGTTGGCCAGTTTCAACCGGACCTGCCTTGGACCCTGCTGGTTGTTTCTGTTGGAGCGAGTCCTAACCTAAAGTGCTGTTCCTGAGGCCCTGGAAACCTTGGCTGGTGCCAATGTACTCCTCCTGCCTAACCGTGTAATCTTGGAACTTAGAAACTTTTTGCCTGAAGAACTGTAATACGGAACCAACCTGCTGATCTACAAAGGGTGCCTGACTTCGCTGTAGCACCTGCTACGTTCTTCTCCACAGCAGCAAATCTGTTTCAGCAGTCAACATGCTGATCTGCATCAGATAACGCTGAACCCTCCTCAACTACAGCTTGCAGTCTTGCCATGCTGAGGAAATCAGACTTCCAGAAAAGAGTCTAAGTCTGAAGGTAGAAAGTTTTGCCGGGTCTGACGCGAGCAGCATGTGATTGCTGTTTTCCTGGGCATGAACTATAGAGTTTGCCCGCTTGAATCTTTTCCTGCCTTTTTTGATGGCTTCACCAGGACCCTTGTCAACCCATCATTGACGAGCAAGTGTTCAGATCCTGCCTGCAACTTTGCTCCACTAAAGACTCTCCCTTCTCGCAATTTTTTTTTTAAGCCTGAAGGTAACTTTCTGACCAGGAGCTGGGTTCTATATCAGACCCTCACTGACCTTATCCTTATCCTTGTCCCAGTCTAGGGCGACTAGTTGCCCAGGGTTGGTGCTTTGTACCTTTTGGCACTATTTTTATTTAAAGCTTTGCAAATTATTATCTTCAGTTCCCTTTATTGTTTTTTTGTGGCTTTAATGTTTATTTATTAAATTATCTTGTTTGTATAAATTGGAGTGGTATTTTTATTGTGTTGTGGGTTTGAATTTTAATTGATTTGGTATTTCTAAATCCTTCACACATTAGACATAAGCCTGTCTGCTCTGTGCCATAGCAACCAAGGGTTGAGCTTCAGTTTAAATTACACAAACCTTTACTGGACCTAACAAGAATACTGACATTATTACTTGTGGACTGTTATCCACCCTTACTAACAATCCACGTTCACACACATACTCTATCCAGTTTGGAAAGCTGCAAAAACATTAATTAGTGATGAGATTAACATACTGATAACAAATGGCACGTTTAAGATGTCATATGTGAACAAGGTAGTAATTCTATGACCGATCCAGACGAATCGATGTGCTCTGAAATTTTTATTTAAGACCCCGTGGCTCACTAGCTAATTGACCTAGTCCTAGATACTTACCTACACATTTTAACTTGTGGAAACAATGATTATCTACATCAGACCTTCTTTCTGTTAATATACACATGGTAATGATAGGTGATGATACAAATTTAAAGATCTTCCTGTTTCTGCCAGGAAACCTATAAGACATGTTTTGATTTGTTTTGCGTCAACAGAAATCAGCCTATTCCCGAGAAAGAAGTTGCTGCTCGTATTGTAGAAATAGATATAGAATCTTATCAGAGCCCTTTTTTGGACACTGATAAGAACCGTATCAAGATTTTCTTGATAAGTGTACAGGTTATGTTGGAACACTTTTTTTCTATTTATTTGTTACACCATCAGCTCTCCAAATATTTAACGAAAGTTTTTCCTTCATCTTAACCAACATATGCGGCCACCCAGCTCCTTGGGCTCTGGTAATTCTTAAGCCACATAGGTGTCCTGGCCCATTGTAAGAGCTGCCCTTCTTCCTCCATGTAACCTTACAGCCCAATACAGGTATCTAGCTCAATAAAAATCCTTTTCACTTCTGTCCAACATATAGAAGGATCACCGTGTTCATCTGCTGATAACCCTCATTTAATGTTGAGCCGTTTCTGTGCTTGGACTGCTTTTCAGTACTCACCTATGGCAGCACATGCGCTGTCGCTTGCAAATTTCTGGAATTTTAAAAATCAACAGTGCCCACTGCTTACTTTATATTTGTTAACTTCATAGTTGTATGACCTGACTTCTGTTTGGTGTTTGAGTTCAAGCTTTACCTTCTTTTCAGTGTTTTTCTCATCTCCTGGAGCATGGACAAAGTACAAATTCCTATATTTGTTGTTCTTCACTGTTCTTGATTTTTTTTGTATTGGTTTACTTTTTTCTCGTGCTTGCAGCATTCATTAAGTGTGTATGTTTGTACCTGGTCTTCCTTTGGGCCCGTTTTGTGCTTTTATCAACCCCATTTTCTCATTGTTTGCTTTTCACT